>NC_054082.1:6751549-7056549 GCF_017562075.2 Anopheles merus | reverse complement strand
GTTTAGAACTGTAATTATAGCCGTAGCTCGTAAGCGGTAGTATGGTAGTTGTCGAATTCGTTTTTCTTTTTCGTTTCGTTTTTTTGTAAAAACATACACATTTTCTATGAGGGAAAGTACGGGAATGTACGCATATAGTGGGCAAAGTATGTGCCAAACAAAACACACAAAAAAAAACACGATATATTTATATACATATTTATACTTCCGTTACCGGTCATTAATTTATAAAAGCAAGCCTTGTTAAGTTTTATTTTTGTAAAGTATTAATATTGAATTAAAGGAATGGTATTTTGCAAACTTTTGGAGCCTTTTGGAGTACACTCACCAACTTATGATGACAGATTTCTGGCGGGAATTAGCAGTTGTTTTACAGCAAGCAGTTAATATTTAAACAGTCCCATCTGTTTCAACAATGTTTCACTTTACATGTCAAACATTGTTGAGGTTCATGTGACAGCGTCCAAAAAAAAAAAAACATCATCATGGCAGTCTACCAAGAAGCAGCCAAGGCCCAAGGTTGCTGGTACGAGCCTTGTTGGCACAGGACGACTTTGTCAAATTACCTTTTGAAAACCCGCAACTCCTTCGCCCAACAGATTGTTCCGATAAACTTTGCCAGACTCTATTGATGCCCATCAATCCGCTTTTCCCTCACGTTTTTTTGTCACTCTTTCTCTTTCTCGCTCTCTCTGTAATGCTCCATCTCGTGCAAACGATCGAAGCCAAACAACGTAGCAGCTATTAATTATCAAACTTCTGCGGCACCGGGCGGGTGTGTGTGTGTGTGTGTCACCCAAACCCATTCGGCTAGAAGCGTAACGACCCCATCACCCCGCCGACCATCAGCGTTGATGGAAGTTTTGGCAAAGCTCATCGGTTATGGTTTCGGGAGTTTCGGGCGGGACAAATGGGCAAACGATGTGTGGCTTACAGATCCGTCCGACCTGCCTGCCTCTTCCCGTGCATTGTCCCCGCAGCCTTTCGTGTGCGTATGTGCATCCTGGGCAAAGCACAAATCCCGGCTCCGGCTGTGACAGCATACAAGCTCGTGTGCATTTTAGCATAAACTATTGGCTCCTATGGCGGGTGAAACAACAAAGAAACAGCCGAAGAAGAACAAAAAAAAAAGCACCCCCAAAAGATCTAAACCCTCCCAGCACGGACTGGTTTCTGCAGCACTAAAGGGGAGGGATATTGAAACATCATTGTCAAGCGGCCTGTGAACCTGGACAGGATACAATCGGCTTAAACCGGGAGGGAAAGGAATGGATTGTTGTTTTATTCTACCGTCTGTTCTTACCAAACTCGCTGGGCAGGGCGAGAAGACACCGAGAACGTAGCTCGCACATTGCCAATTTAAAGTCAACGGATGGCGTACTGGGCAGATTGGAGACAAGTTTCTGTAGCTCTCTCTCTGTGTCTCGTGACAAACGCATTAGCAAAAAGCGACGCTTCCTCACGACGAATGTCTTTCCTTCGGCTTGGCAGTACTGCTGCGGGCTGGGCTCTCGAAAGGTGCGTCACTTGTAACACGGACCGGGAAGCAAAGGCACATGTGTGTACATGCTCTGCTGATTTTAAATCCCTATCGGTCAGATACCGGGGACGGGAAGCGACCTCCGATGCCTGGTGCCGGTGGTGGTAAGGGCATTAATAACATGCTATAGATCAACCTGCACTCCCGACGACCAATGCAGTCCTCTGGACGGTACCGAACCTCGGAACCACTAATCCACCGCGAATGGACGATATTAATTATGTCCTGTCAGTGGTTGAAGGAAGTAGCACGTGAACGGGGCCGGTTAAAAAAAAGGAGTTGAAGTTGAATTTGCGCTTCAGTTGCGTGCTCCGACGTGTTGTGGTTGAGTTGTTCGGGCCAGTTTTTGACAGCAGGGACAGTAGGAGAGGGAGCAACAAAAAAAAAAAAACGAGCCGACTCCCAGCACATTCAGCAACTGCAGCCTCACATATGATAAGCTAACGACGGAAATCACGATTTCGCATATTTTTTGTGTTCGTTTCCTCTTTGACCCGCGGGCGTTTTGCAGGCAAACTTGCACACACAGACACACACAGAGACACAAATCAACTCAAAGGGGCGTTATGACGTTCTCGGTCGTCGGTGGCATTTGCGTGCGAAGTTGCATTTAGCTCGCGAGCCGGCCAACAAAACCCGGCCAAATTACAGTGACCGTAGACCGGTGCCGGTTGGGCATCGTGCGGTCGGTCAGCGGGCAAGTTCGCTGGGTTCTGGGAAGATGATTTTGTGCGAAATGATGATTGCTTCCTCAGCCAGCACGTTGAGAGGCCCTGGCCGAAGCGATGGGGAGCGTCGAGCGGGGCGCAAGTGAGTGCGTTTTGGTGGCATCAAGCGTTATTAATGCATCGTTTCCCCGCCCACCTCTCAGTCTACGGTCGCCGGCAAATGAGCTGTTAAGCATTTGTACATCATAAACGCATTTTCGACCGCGAGAGTTACGAGACCCAGGTGAGCTTAAATTGATAAAAAATTGCCTTTTAAAAGGGGACGGAGGGGTTTTAGTTTTTTGCGTGCGTGCTTCTTGCGGGGATGTGGTTTTATGGAGGTACGGCAGCACTTTTGCTGCGTGATTTGTCTTGTAAGCGGTGGGACTTTAATGGCCTGTGAAATGATTCGATGCTTAGCGAAGCGTTTAAAGACGAATTTTGGGTGAGTTATGGTGACCTTCCAGCGTTAAAAGGCGTGAGGGAGTAACAATTCCAGTATCTGATGAATGTTCTTTCCACAGATGTTGTTCTTGTTGTTAATAAAATTAAATATGCTTAGTATAACTTATTTTAAATCAATCAATGAATGTTTCCTATTGCGCAACTCTGCTTTTGGTTAACTGATCAAACGATTGAAGATCAGAACGATCAATCCTCCGGTCAACCTCCCGGTACATATCTCTAGATCGGTATTTCGGCTAGAGTTGTCGAGCTCCAACTCCTCCAAATTTGACCAACCATTTCCAAGCGGTACGTATAATCCATCCAACCTGTTCTGCTGCTCTGTGCGTAAGACGCTGCTCGGCAACGCGAATGGCTAGATAAAGACGTAGAACACCATTGACATGGTGCTGAAACGGGAACGCTACACCGCAGCCACCGTAAGAACGTGGCGTACATTTTGATTAAGAATTACAGACCGGGCAGCACCGGGCCGGCCCAGGTTTGGTTCGGAACTGTCAATCATCGGGCGATAGATTTGGGGGTAGCCCGAAAGTGCTGCTGCTATGTGCCCCGAAATCTCGATCTTTTCGGTGAAGAAACAGTTGAGGAAGAAACAACACTGAGCGTTGTGTTTGAAATCGAAAGTTCGTCGAACCCAAAAAAGCTAATCCTGGTTCTGCTTGCTGCTTGCTGCTAGAACTGGAAGCCCGTGGAAGCGTTTAGCTTGATCGTAGCCCGAGGGCACAGCGTACGATGGCCATCCTGTAGGAGGAGGGAAAGAACAAACCAAGAAACAAGGCCACGATCCATCATACGTCAAGCAACATTTGCATATTTTGTGCTGTGTGTGCTTGCTGGAGGGTGATGGTGGTCGGTGGTCTAGTGAAAGGAAATGGTGGAAGGTGCAAGGTGTGTTCAAGCCACAAGTGCGCCGTACACTTTGATTGTTGTGATCAACGGCTTGCTTGGATGTAACCGTCTTTGGAGCGAGCTGCAGATGATCACGTGTTCGTGTTCAAGCCGGCTGCACGCATGCACTTCGAATGCATGACGGCGGCAGCGACGACCAGGTTCACCATGCAAACGCACTTCATTTTGGAAACGATGAAAGAACATTGAGTTTAGGTAATCTCTGGGCCACGGAGCAGGTACGTGAACAAAATTTCCAACCAAACGCTTGGTTTTTGCTTTTTGTGTTTGACAGCCGTTTCCTGTTCAGTTTTGTTTCTAACGCACCCATTACGTTTGATTGTTTCGCTTAGGTACAGTGTGTGTGTGTGTGTGTGTGTGTGTATGAACTTCTCCTTCTCCGAGCCGACTCCCAAGTGTCCATCGCAAAGCGAATCCCGTTGGCTCAATATTCCCTGAATTCTTAAGCGCAATCCGATCGATGACGATATCTTTATTGCTAAAAGTGCATACATTTTTCGTCTCCGCACGCTCGTGTGTGTGTGTATTCTCTAATGGAACGTGCTCGGGTGGATGGCGACATTCTGCAAGCATCGTGGTCACATTCGTTAGGCACCAGGCACCACAAAGCATCTGCGCATCGATCGAGCGCTGTAGGCCACGGCGCAATGCATAAATCATAAGCCGTATTCATTCCGATTGCATGAACAACCGCAGCCCTGCAATGGATTTTAATCCGCCAAGCATGCGGTGCTAAGGGTCTCTGCGTGTGTGTGTGTGTGTGTGTGTGCGCAAAAACTCGAGCCTTAACTGTGACCGCTGCCTGCCGCTGCATGAATCATCTACTTATGTCGTTTCGACCATTTGCGGTTCATTACGAACGATGGATGACATTTACCCGCAGAAAGGGTGAAGCTTAGCATGGGTTTTGGTGCGCGTGAAATATGTTGGTGTCAGAATTCGATGGGATATTCGTATTGATGTTTTGCACGAAAAACGATTTTCAATGTTTAAAGTTTGCGGAACGTTTGGTCTTGTTGGTATGGTGTTCGTAAGATGTTTGTTCTTTTACGAAACTATCCTCTCAGAGAAGCTATGCTTTGCAACGACTTCACCAAGGGACCTGAAAGCTTGTGCCCAAGACAACCGCGCCGCTTACATAACTTTCCCTCTGCACAGTAACAAGGGTAGCAATCTTCGTTAAAACACATCCGGCCACCCCCCCGGTACGGTGATCATGGTGACCATTTATTACGTTCCGCAAGCCGAGAATGCGACGCGACCACATACACTGAAGGACCACAATCGCACTGAGATGGATGCATGCCACCCGTACCTTAGCTTCTGTGTGTGCACCGGTTGCAGCGGTTGCGATGCACCGTACTAAATAATTAGAAACGCATGCAATCATTATTCTACCCAGCGCGCGATCCCGGTTAGTTCTATGAATGGGTTAATTATTGCAGCCCAGTTAATGAGCGTGGTTTCGTAACAGTACAAGATGAGAAGCTGCGGCTGAGAACGTTGGACATGTGGATGCAGTGGGACAGGGTTTAAACTTTTACTTTGTAAGAAAATGTTCAAATTCTATGCTTTCGGGGTCCATTTTGGATTATATCTACTACATGTGCTTCAAATGTTGATGTAATCGTGTATTCCACTTTACTTAGAATCTCTCAACGTAAGAAGATTCCAACTCAACAGTGCACACCGTGTCAATGATTTCAAATTTCGGCGAAAAGTCACGTTTTGCTGGTTTTTAAAAACATAATAGTCAGCATTTACACGATACGAATGCTGTCGTATAATCTACAGTGAATCATAAATCTGTCTTTGTCCCTGATCTTGGTAAAGAAGCAGATATTGGCAATGGAAAATAACCAACCAACCGATGTCAATCAGTAATCGATGAGGGAGAATATTACAAAAAAGAGAATATTTTGCAAGTCTTCACGGGAAACTTGACATTTCAATGTGAAAACGACAAGAGTTGAGGTTGGTCCAAGAAATACAAAGTAAGAACTGTTTAAATTGTGGTATCAAGATACGCAACCGAGTATATTTGCTTGAAATAGTAGCAAGTGCTTTGTAAACACGCAATAATACGTTTTTGTATGTCGTTCAATCAATTACAGTCTGTGCCCTCTCGACACATTAAGTGTGTTTGAAAGATCCATATTTGAAAGGCAAATCACCGCAAAAAGATCATTCTCCGCCAGCTGCTCGGATGAAATCAGAAGTGCACGTATTCTACCGTTCAAATTGCAAGTTAATTAACTTTCCATGTCGATTTGCCCGTTCGTTCACCACTTGGGCCCGTCGCGAGGACCACATCTCCCTTTCATCTGCAGCTACGGTCTGGCTGATATGCACTCGCAATGCACTCCCGTTTCGTTTGCAGCACGCCGTGTGCAATGTTTGCTCAGCTTAATCGCTATGCAAATAGTGGCCTACCACCACCACCACCACCATCAACACAAGCAGCAGCGCCATCTCAGGGTTAAGTGTTGTTTGTTGCCACCGCTGCCGCCGTCCATTGGACATCCCTTTTTTTTGCCCCAGCGCCCTCTGGTAAATGTTCCGGCTGGTGGTTGCTAAACACAGAAGCTTCTTTCTGTTGCGCCGGAGCTAAAACTCATCACCTGAGACGCCGCACCAGCAACAGGAACGATGGCGAGAAGTCCAATAAGTTATTAATTCGCCTCTTGCCAGCCAGCCAACCTGCCGCTTAATGATTTAATAAGCCTCGGTGTAACGATGTGGCCGTATGTAACATTTCTCTTCCTTCATCTTTTCGCCGTTCTAGCGCTTGTCGCCACCGTTGGGAGTTCTTGTCACGCGAGTTGAGTTCGTTGAACCAGCGTGGCAGAGAGACCGCGCCGTGTTCCTACTTTGCGAAGCCTACTGCGGAATGACGGATTATGGAGAACGCCGATCGGACGCTTTGGAACCTCGGTTCGGTTCCATACTGTGGTTAAGGGAGGGCACATTCTTTCCATCCCCATTCTCTCAGGCCTTCTGTTTCTCCCTTGCCCACGCTGTGCGAGTTGATTGAGATTTTAACCGCATCATTTCGTTATCGATTAACGTAAATGACCACGCGCCTACCCACATGTTTACGCGGGCACGCGAATTCAGTGTGGCGTGAGGGGGGGGGGGGGGGGGGCAAAGAAGCGCACGCTGATCAAAATATATCGGAAACGAAGCCATATCGGAGGTCCTTTCTACGGTTGGGAGCTGCAAGTGGACGCTTTCCTCCCATCCCGTCGATCAGTGGCGGCAATGGTTGATGATAGCGCTGATGGCGATGGTGGTGGTAGTGTGGTTTTCGGATCGGAATGTAATTAAATACGACCAGCCTTCTTAACGCTTGTCACGTACTTATTGGTGGTAATCGTCAGGACTTCGGTGGGCTGGCGTGCGCCACACACACACCGCGGAGAGGAAACCGCGTACGCTCGGGAACGGACTGTGCCGCACTGATTGAATTGTGGAACGGATTGGAAAGAACGTCAATCGGTATGATGAATGTGCACCGCCGTCGCCGTCGATTTGTTGTCGCGTTTGGATGGGTGTGTGGAAGAGGGGAAGGTAAGTTATGCTACGGTGGAATTATGGGTTTGCTTTTGATGATTCCGTTATGTGTCAGCAGTTGGCGAAAAGCTGAACCAGGCTGAAAGGAGAAGCGATGGCTTAGGGCGAGGGCAAAATAATATTGGCGAATAGAAGCATTTGTTAAGAAGCACTGCCAAGAATATAAAAACACATTTGAATAAATACTTTAAGTACATATTAGTACTAGGCAGTTCTTTTGGATCTAGTGAAATAATGATAGAAACAATCAACATAAACTATTACTTGCTGATTGCACATTATCTTTAAGTTTTCTGAACTAAATGCTTCCAATGCTTATACATTTGATTTCAACACTATTCTAGCTGTCTGATCTAAATGGTAAAATTTAACAGAATGGTGTGATATCACTAGCGCGACTATTGCTCGCCACCTACCAGAACATACAAGCTCCCATTGGGTTGTGGGTGTGTGAATTTGATGCAAATTTAAATTGCATTTCACCGTGCCTGTCCGGTTATAGCGTAGTCACACCCCGGGCGATGGGTAGCACACTTTCACGAACGCATCTCCTTGCACGTCTGATACCAAACACACACGCGCACACCTGACCAACACCGTGAAAGGATCGCCGGTGTCCGGTGTGGTGTCACTGCCACATGCACGCTTAAATAATTTGTCGTTTGAAAAGCTGTTTATTTGCTCGCACTGCTTCGCCCGGGATCCTTTCGGTTTCGCGGAACTCTACATCATTCAGATTCGGTGGTTAGCTACCTTTATTGG
This sequence comes from Anopheles merus, assembly GCF_017562075.2. Classification (NCBI taxonomy): domain Eukaryota; kingdom Metazoa; phylum Arthropoda; class Insecta; order Diptera; family Culicidae; genus Anopheles; species Anopheles merus. The sequence goes on along the minus strand of NC_054082.1, from coordinate 7,048,590 downwards.
GGTTTATTTTTTTACGGGCTGCTATTGTTGTTGCCACTCTCACACCCTTAAATGAGAGGTTTTTTTGTTGGAAAAGCACACTGGAGTGAAGTGTTTCCAGTTATTTTGTGTGTTTCGCCCAACAACAGGAGGAAGCTTGGGTTGGGTGCAATATAAGCGCCCGCGTGTTGTTCAGCAACGATTCACATCTCGGCCCACCCATCCCCACACACACACACACACTGGTCAGTCGAGGAGGTTGGAAACAGTTTTTTGGTCCAGGCTGTTGAATGCAGTAACACTCTACTGTGCGAGTATACTTCTATAAAGCACTACACGGGGATGGGGTTTCCAAACAGGATCGATCTTGTACGGTGCGAGCTGAATATTGAACAATGAACGGTGTCGTCGTCGTGTCGGCAGTGCGACCTGAGCGATCGTCACAAAAAATAGCCCGACAAGCTTGGAATGAAAATTCCACAAACAAAGGTAATGGGAAAGTGTGCTCTGTAACTGACAGGCCTGCCTAAATGGGAAGGACACCCCGGGTTTCGTCTGACCGGTGCGATGAATGTCGTCGCAACTGGAGCACGATTGGTTTTATCCTGGCAGTCCGGAACTCCGGTACACGTCAATCAAGCCGTTGATGGTATGGGGTGGTAGGAGGTTGGTGTTGGATGGAACTGAAACAGTAGTTTGCTGGTGTTGTTTATGTCCTGTATGTAAACTAAAACGGACGTGTCTAGTACAAACTGCAAAGATGGAGAGTGCCTAACTATAATCAGAACTGTCTAATGTGTTTGTAATCTTTTAACTGCTTGTAATCCAATAGCAAATACAGGGGCATTTTCAGCTATTGGCAAGAGAAAAGACATTACAGAAATGACTGTATTGCAACTGTTGTTAAGAAACTTTCACATGAGATATTTCAGTATATTCAACTAATCAAAATTTGACAGTTTTCGAAAATTGAAAGAACCTTGCGATCCATTTCTATTTGCATATGCAAAAGAGTACTAAGCCATGTCTGTTTCTTTGTCCACCCAGTGCAAGTTGAAAGTCAAACAGAACGCGCAAAATTATGGCGATCATCGTAGCGGTATTTTCTCAAGCAGCAAGCGTCCCTATCTCCCCAGCCCAGCGCAATCCCGCACCTATTACACATTTACCGCTCAATTTCTAGCTGCCAAGAACCAACCAGTGAAATTGATGCAGCGGTCGTGTGCTGCCAGCGGTATTTAATTACAACCCAGCGCTGCCCGGTGCACTCGTGCGAGAGTAGTTGCCGACCGAGCTACTTATATTAACTTCTTTCTTCTTGCTGAAGTTCGCGCACCTCAGGAACGACGACACGAGACGGAGTGTCCCGGTCGGTCGTGTTGGGTCGTGTGCCATCGGTCCCCGGTCTGCAAGAGAGAACAGCGGGTTAGGTTTCAAATTGAACCGGTTCTCCTGGGACCACCACACATCACCTCGAGCATCACGGGGTCCGCAGGGAGGGCTCGTATACGCATCGTATCCCTATCGACGGAATTCGACGGCGGATCGTCACACACAAGCCCGGCCGCCACCCGCCCTAGAACTTTGAAGCAGCCGGGAGGGAGGGCGAAAGTTGACACTGATGGGAAATAAATTGTAGTCTTTAGAACAACAAAAAGTCCACCATTAATCATGGATAGACAAGGTGTGCGTTTATGGTACAAGGGTGAAAACCAGAGGAGAGGAGAGCAGCTGGGTGGGAGGAGTGGAGTCAGGATTGCCATTTTCTTCTACCGTAATATTCTGGACTGGCCAGAATCGTTCGCTGTTCTACGGTTACGGTCGGAGACAGGTGAGTGTGTCGCTTCCGTTGTCCGGGTGCAACTCACTGCACGCAGAGACCGAGACCGGCTCGTTCAACATCGTTGCTGTTGGGGGCCAAAGGGAAGGAGGGAATGTCGACTGCAACGGGCGTGAATAGATGCGAGACAAGATTATCGCAAATTTGCACAACCACGATCCCCGTTTGCGGGTTCGCCCGTTGGCTGATGATTAATTTCGTACCACAGGTTGATCGTGTGAACACATAGCGGGACATGGCGTGACGGAAACTACTACCTGACAGGATTGGCTCTAAGGCCAGAGCTGGGTTGGGTGCCGGAAATGGTGTATGTACTAGGGAAGAGATGTCACCCGATCGGGATCAACATGGTACAATTAAATGGGTAAGCGGTTTTCTTGATGATGGTATTGTTTGGAACATATAAGAATCAATAACAACGAATGACGAAATAAACGGTTTAGATGTTTTTGCACCGTAGTGTCTGACATAGATGCTTTGGAGGTGGTTTAGGGTTCAATACGAAAAGGACCAAGCCTGCTCATTTTTAATACATGAAAGAATAGTTCAGATAATCTGGATGAAATGTTATATTTCTATATATTTGAGAAGAATTTGATTTCATCATTGATTAAGTCTACATTCAGGGCCAGCCTGGTGGCACCACGATCTTGGTAGCACTTAACCAAAAGTCATAGTAATTTCAACATTTTCATCATCTAAAATGAAATGTTCTTATACATTCTTGTTTTTCATCCAAATTGAACAATACATATTATTATAGACAAGAAAAAAGGACATATATGTACAAAATAAATAAAAAACAAAGCCTGACATATTGCTACACGTAAGGGAGAGGAGCCAACGAAGAATAGATCCGAAGTAAAGAAAAGACGCCGACGGGATTGCATGCTTCACTGAAAGTAATTTCCACATGAATAAATGCATGAGCGCTGGAATGGCTTTCGAGTGTGTCATCTGCATACAAAGTACACACAAAATCATAGGCACAAAACTGTGCTGCGATGTAAGGGGGCATGATGAAGACGCCAGCAGTTGAGATAGAGAGAATGTGCTGAAGGAAACGATTCGGTGTGAAAGAAGCACCAACGTGTAGTGTTGGGAAATGTTGAAATGCTTTTTAATTAACTGTATTACTATTCGTGGGGGGAACTGGCACCAAAGCTAAGCTGTCATTTGCTTGCCGAGTTATCATCCATTTTCAGCTTACTTTGGGGTCAGTAAGGCCACTCCATAGTGGTTCCAAGAATATGGAGCAACTTTCAGTTTTGTTCTAGCTTTCAGTTATTACGGAAATTCCTCAACAACCACTTAATAATAGACCACTCGGACATGGGTGACGTTGCTCCCTAGGATATCCGCAAATGGTTGTCATACACTTACTCCCTCTCTTACTGTCGTATCATGGAGATAGAGACGAGATTTATATGCATTTTATGGTTATCAGTGCTGCCTTCAGTAGCAATTCACCACAAGCCGTTTCTATTGAAAAGTAGAATGGCTTTAGAGGCTTCACGGTACTCGGAACGAAACAAAAGGGGTAAAACGAAGAAAGAAACAAAAAAAGAAGGTTTTGTAAGTTACATTTCGCTGCAAAAGGCTCGGCCGTGATCAGACTACCAAACGTGATAAATCAGGAGCGAAGGCAAAAGCGAGGGTAAATATTTAAAATGGCCACTCCGCATAGCAAAAGGACACTCGAACTTTCGCCGCTATCGCCACCCGAAATCTACCCGTCACGAAAGGGATGAGAAAACGGCTCGCCCATTTTGAATTCTCAACCCCCAACATCCTCCCTTTCCCCCCCCCCCGAATAGAGGCGCAAATGAAGCGTAAAGATATATAGTTTGTTTGCTAATGAGTTGAAAAATGGGTCGTTTGGGGGAAATGGATGGGCGGACAACTGGGGCTACTATTCACCTCATTCAAGGCTTTCGAGAGATGCGAAAAAGCGCCCTCTTTTCATGCAAACCGTTGACAGTCGGGCATTATGTTTGCGAGGAGCTGACAGAAGCTTTCATTCAACACAACGCCGCTCCGTCGAAGCACCTGTGAAGGGATATAGGATTGAATGGTAGTTTTTTGTTAAAAACAATAACATGCTCCCCCGGAGCGAGTTGTTGTGCAATGTGTCGGTAAATTTCATGCCCGGACCGCATTGTCAAAAATGAATCCTTTTGTGTCAAGGGGATTCGCGTACTCCCGGCTCCATACAATTGGAATGGCTGCTGCTCGGCCGCGTCGTTATACTTCCATTCATTTATTCGGTAAAAACCTGCTGTATATTGTGAAAGCCTTCTGCCGGTTGCTACATAGAGCCGGCATACTTCATCTTCACCCACAGCCTTCACGGAGGCTTACTGGAGTGACGCGTTTCTTTTTTGTTCCGTTGCTGCGTCTGTAACTATTTCTGCCTCAGCCAATTTCTAAAGCCTTCGGAGCGCTCACCACACAGAAAGGAGCGCCGGGTACACCTGGCAGAGAACTAATCCTTTAATAGAAAAGCCACATTTTGTTAGAAGAGAAACCAAGCTGAGCATGGCAAAAAATGTATATTAATACCACATTGAAAGGTTTCTGCACGCATTTCACTAATTCTCCCCCTTTGGCAGTATCGCTTATCAGCCGGAGTGCTTGTCTTAAGCCTCGTTCTTCTTGCCTACCTCCCCATTCATGTGTATGCTTAAGAGGGAGGGGGGTATTTGGGTTGGTGAGAATTAAAATTATTGCTTATGTTCCACTACATTCAGTACCTTTGGGTACGGGTGAGTTGTGGTGAGAGTTTCCTTTTAATCATGTAATGGAGCTAATGTAGATTTCTTAGCGACTGAAGAAACGCATAAAGGATATTGTAAGGCGTTCTATTAGATTCGGTTGAGGGAGGTTTGTTATAATTAATGTAGCAAAAAAAGTTCACCTTTGAGATTCACCTAAAGCTTTAATGTTGGTTGTTTAACGCACTTTGAACGGCTTGTGGCAATGAAATAAAAACATCAAATTGTTGCACAATTCGAACGCGCCGAATCCCATACGCCCATATCCGGTTGAATGCACTCACCTCACGAAATGAAATCGCACTTTGTTCGAACGTACAGGACCCACCCTGGTTGTGAAGTTAACACAAACAAACACCCACTACGTACGGGCCCTTCCGTCCCTGGTCGGTGTAGCAGGGCGATGAAAAAAACAAATTATAATCCCATCAATCATGCCCGGGCTGATCAAATGTTCACGACACATTCCAATTATCTTATCATTCGGCGGACGGTTCGGAACCTCCCGAGGGAAGTACTTCCGTTGCACTATCGAAACGAAACGTTCGAAATACCGTCCACGGACACGAGCATGGAGCAAGCATTGAAAGTGTGCGTTAAAACGGGAGTGAAAATTACAAGAACGAAGCAAACAAAAACACCGAAACAGCTTTCAGGGATCGCCATGTCGGGATGCGTTTTTTTCCGCGAGTTTATTTGGAAATAAAAACAGAGAATGGTCCCAGCAATGTTTGCAAAAGAGAATAGTGGTTCAGCGGCGTGTTTCAAATCGATTTGGAAATCAATAACGCTTTACAAAGTAAAAGCGCCGCTGCCCCCGAAGGACCCTTTAAACTTTGCATCAATGAAACGGCACCCGTTACACGCGGGCCGCAAACAACTTTAACCTCACAATTGTGCTGCCAACCCAAACAAGATCAAGACACCCTACTCGCCCCTTTCCGGATATCCCCGTTTCTCCCACCGCGTCGTCTGCTACTTTACGCAAGCGATCATAAATCAATTTCATCTTTCCGCACGTAACCATCACTCAAGCTGACGACGTGAAAAATCGCCCAAGGTGGGGTGAAAATTTATGTTGCACCGAGTCTCCGCAGAACGGGTGGCAGCAGCATGGCGTGCGCTGCTGTTTCCGTGCCCACTTTTGTCGCTCGGGATTTGTCGTCACTCCCGGTCGCAGTATCCAAGGATTAACGGTAAGCCGAAAACCAGTTGGCCGGGATGTTCCAGTCGGGGCAAAAAGCTGCCGTGGGCCTGTGAGGTGGCCCCCACTCGCCGCCCCAGAAATGTGGAGCAGTGAGGCACTGAAGCGAGTGTAAATGCCACCCTCTGCTCTGCAGAGAAGATGGATGGACAAGCGGAGCACTGGAAAGAATGAAATCTCAGGCCGTTGGTGTGTTACACACACTATCGTTTGGCTGAGCACACGTGGACGTACGCGTGTACGGTAGCGATTTGCGATGCTGTGCCGCCGCATGAGGCTGCTGGGCTGGTTCTTTCGGGTATTTGAATGTTTTTGATTCTTCAAGTTTTTGCCTGCAGGAGCCTGCTGGCTTTGGAAATGGATAAGAAACTTCCACTCAATCGTTTGCGCGAATCCATAATCACAACCGCATGTACACTATCGCCATCGCCTAATCTTAGATGTGGTGTTATGCTTTGCTATCGGCGCCTCGGTTGAACCGTTACGAGTTTGTTCTTGTTTGCAAATAAAGAGCCGCAACAGCAGCAATCGAGAAAAAAAAGTGGAACAAAGCGAACGATACAAAACATAAACCGTCCGGTGCTGAATGCGCCAGAAGTCTGTTACGGGTTTTGGCACCATATTTCGGCCGTAGGCACACGACACGGAGAGGTCCGCCCTTTTTGAGCCTTTTCTGTGGCCGAGATCATATGATGTGCAGTGTTCTGTATTATTTTATTTATTCGGTTGGACCAAAAGTTGGTAGAGTGCACTGTTTATAATCAAAATAGGCTGAAATTAATGCAAAATGTACTGTTGTCATTTAGCTGAAATATGAGAAATCTATGAAATACCGTCAAATCATCTTAATGCTTCTCTCCTCCGCAGAAAGTCAGCCTGTTTTTTCCAGCAACCCAACGACCCGTCAAATGGGCTATGGTGGGGGATTTGGTGCTCTTTCATTGACCTACACCGTCGGCACTTGTTCCGTTTGTTGTTGAAGTGGAGCAAGTGTCAGCGTGGAATTCGAAGCTCCACGATCATTCGGCCCAAAGGCAGCCAACAACGAAAACAACTGCCAAACAACGTTTAAGCCACATCATGCCGGGCGCTCATAATCATAAGTCTCGCCCAGCTTGAAACCGGCAGCAGCAGCCCCGCGCACGGTGGGGAAAGACCGCCCCGAAACCTTTGCAATCCATCATTTATCTTGCCTGTATGCCTTCGCGGGCAGAATTTTTGCCAGGCCAGATTAACGGTCGCGCAGCTTCTCGGAAATCCGGCCAAAATGATCCGGCTGCCCGGGCGTAGGGAAGTGGCGAAGCAAAATAAAACATCTTCACCCCGGACACAGTGCGGCACCTTATGGAAACTGTTTTCTTGCCGCTCCGATCCTTTCTTGTTCCGTCTCTCTCATTTTTTTTGTTAAGAATGGATTCTTAAACTCATCGTTTTTTTCGTCCTTCTTCTTGGAGATTCCCGTCGCCGAGTGTGTGTGCGCGGGGTTGTAATTTGTGAAGTCAAGCTTCCTAAATGGTGGGCGTTGGGGAGAGGCATTCCTGGAACAGGGCGCAACCATTCACTGGAGTTCTGGAGAGAGTGAGGGGAAACACATTTCAAGGTTCGTTTGGGCGAAACGTTTGAAAGTGCAAAACGGAACATGACGCGGGAGCGTTACGCGCCGTTGCTACTGCCCCACATAGCAGTGACATATGGTGTGGCCATCGTTACAATTGGTCGTATTTCATCAATCAAACTATTATAAACTATTCCATGCCCTCCATTCATCCAGTGGTGGGCAGTAGCGGGCTCCGAACGTGCCTCATAAAGGAAGATTTAGATCAATTCCCAGACATTGCACCGCTGGAGGCAAACGCACGGTCAGATTGCAAGTTATTCCCTTGAGCAACTCTCAAAGCAAATCATAGCCGTAGATGGTTAAAAATATTGCATCCTGATTGCACTTGGGCCCGCCGGCAGCGTGTACCACGAAGTGGCTCTTGCGGTCCACTCGGGATGACTTCCAATTTGCCATCAACCACACACACACACACACACACGCACGCAATGCACGATTGCAGCAACCAAATGCGACTGAGTCACACACAATTGAGCAACCTGAATGCCGGTTAACCGGTTAATTCTTCCCATATTCTCTGCATTGTCTTTTACTGCGTGGATTATGCTCTGCTCGACCGGCTCGGCGTCAGTTTGCGGGTCTGCACTTGTGAGTTAATATTTGCATGTTATTGTATCATTAAGTTCATTCAGACCATGCTCCCTCCACGCCATTACCCGTGGGCTTTGTGCCGAAGGAATTGCAATAATAGTACCCATGAAAATTATCTTCCGCACGACCACGAGAAGCGCAGTAGCGCTGCGTTTGCGAAGGAAATGCAAGAAATTTTCGGCAAACGGGTAAGTGCTACTTACCGCGCCGTGGTGGTTCCTTTGCCGTTAGGAAGGCATTTGGAGCCGAGTGGCTGTACACTTCTTGCGCCACAGCTTTACGCAGCAGATCCAGCAAAAAAAGCGACCTCGTACATTCCCATGAGCACTTGCCGTGGGAAGTGGCTTGTGGGAAGAACAATGCAAGGATCTGCGCCTTTCGCGCAACATACAATGCTCTTGCTAAGGATTATGAATTGTATCCCACCATCGCCACTACCTCTCGGGTTGTGTGTGTGTGTGTATGAGTGTCTTGAGGCGATTTTTGTGGGTCAATTATGCTGGCGCAAGTTTGAGTTCACGATTTTTTGGCCGCCAAACGTCTCAAGGCTAATGATTCATCCGCCTTTAGTCCGTGGATCTTCCCATGCCTGTGTGGTGTGCTGGCCTCGCTCGCTGATGTGGTCGGGATATTAATTTTTATCCCGAGATCCTCCTCCGAGGCTTAAGTCATTGAGAAGTTTTTGTTTTCGGTGGGGAGTCTTCCAACGCTCGCAAAGAAAAGGAGAACACCGAAACCGGACCCGGTCTCCACGAACGCAGCTCTTATCGTGGAGCTGAATGGATTTGGCAGTGGCGATTAGTGCAAACTCGTGCATCGTTGCACCGTCTCCCGATCTCTCCCGGATCCCTTTTGCCGCCGATTCCCCGGTGAAACAGGGTTGTGTTTTTGTTTTAAGTGTGCAGACGAATAGCCGTTGCCACTGGTTGGACTTGCGTACCCCAATACGGACGACCATCAATACGGTAGGGCCACACAAACCCGGGGAGTCGGCAAGCATATACTTTCCGGCTGTTGCTTCATTCCTTTTCTTGTGGCTTGGTGGCTGCGGTACCGAGCGCAAACGGGGTTCAATTTTTCGCGACCAGTTGAAACAAACGTATCCAACACGTATCGGTGCGGTTGATATGTTGCCTCCCGTAGCACGATTGAAATCTAATAAAATTTGTACAATTGAGAAAATTAGCGATTTATTGCCGCAGCAATTTTGAAACAAATAATATTTTGCTTCGTCTCTCCCCCGGCACGCAGTTATCGTTGTGGCGCAGCCGAGGTTTGGGCAATGATAATTTTAAGTGATATTTGGTAAATTTATGTTTCTTCTGCTTTGTTTTACAGCTCCATTATACGCACTGGCTCGGGTGTCCATTGTTAGCATCGATATAATTGGCTGACGAGCAATAAAAATAACACTCCGAGAGGTACGCTGTCATTATTGAAATTGAAACAAGTCCGCAGATGAAATGCTTTACTTCTTTGGCACAAACATTTGCCAAATGGTACTGTTTTGTACAAAATTCCAACAATCACTTATTTTCTACAGGGTTTGCTGAGTGCTACATTGCAATCGCAAACCTTTTGTGTAGTGAAACCGTGATGCTCTAAGTGATTACGACACAAAACTCAATCGGGATGAAAGCAATCAATCATTCGCCTGCCTTCCCTGAATGAGTGAATGTGCAGTACAGCAGAAATTAATTGATAACCGAAAATTGCTGCCAACGGCCAGAAAATTGAAATGACAAGTCGCATAAATACCCGCGCGTTGACGGATAACGGTGGTGGTGGCGTTGGGGTTTTGGGTCGTACTGGAGGGTACAAGTGGGTGGCGTGTTATAAAAAAACGGGAGCGAGGGAGAGAGGCAGAAAGGGAGATCGAGAGAGAGCAAAAAGGATACAACAACAAAAATATGCTTCCATCCCCCCCCCCCCCAAGGCCCCAAGGGGTGGGCTAACAATTGTGCTGTGTTGTGACGCGGGCGAGGGAAACTGGCTGACAGGGCGACCAGCTGTGGCTAGAAGTCAAGTACAAAGTAAACTTTTCCCCGGGTGTCGTTCGGTTTTCATTTATCATCGATCTCGTCCCATCCAATTGCCCGAAGGGGATCAAGGCGGACGGAACGGTGGCGGAAGGTGGTGGCCCATCGTTACACCTGCACAAGCAAACGGCTATCGAGGGGCTGCAACGTTACACAGGGTGCGAGAAATGTTGCGTCTCTAACGGTTTTGGGTGCGTGAGCGGCAATACCTTTACTGTGAGAGTGAGAGAAACCCGGGCCGGTGTAAAGATGAGTTCCGGTGGGACCGGTGAAACAGCAACGGCATTGAACAACAACAACTTTAAGGTCAGCTTTTGTTACAAAATCTCTTTTATATGGAAAAATGTTTCACTAGTTTGAGTGGTCCCAAATTATCTCAAAGTAATTTGTTGGAAAGTATTCAAAAACTGAGCTGTTGCCATCAAATCATACAGTTCAAACGTTTTTCCGTAACTGTTTTATAAAAGGGTTCGACACCCTTGGTTTGTATGCGAAAGATTCGGTAGCAGCGGCAGCATGAGTGCCTATGATACATGGACGGGTGGGTTATTCTCATGGGCTAAACTTTGACGAGCAGTGCCGAGTGACGAGCAGTTAAACGAGCAGGCTTATTTGTGATATCATACAGGGTTTCGAATCATATAAGGGAATATTTCAATCACTTAGGGGAATGTTGCAAATCGGTAGGGGAATGTTGCAAGCAAGCTGTGGATGTTTGCAATCACTTAGGGGAGTTTTGCAATCAATTAGGGGAATGTTGCAATCGTACTGTGGAGCTGTCATCAGACTGTGGGTGCCGGTGTAAAAAGCTAAGAATTGGTACCGATGATATTTTTTTTAAACATCGTTTGGAGTTGTTTTCGTGTGGGATTCTGCTGTACACATGATAAACTAAATAAATCCTGCTGCGGAGCCATAATTAAACATGATAAGTACGTAAGATTGACGAAAATATGTTAAGGTATTTACAGCGGTACCCACAGTCTGCTGACAGCTCCACAGTACGCTTGCAACATTCCCCTAATCGATTGCAAAACTCCCCTAAGTGATTGCAAACATCCACAGCTTGCATGCAATATTCCCCTACCGATTTGCAACATTCCCCTAAGTGATTGAACTATTCCCTTATATGATTCGAAACCCTGTATATTTTATAAATTTAAAGAAATTAGACATATAATTATACAACACATTGGAAGCAAAGAATGTTACATTTAATTCATGGAACTTTCTTTGTCACATTCGTTGCCGTCCTAGTATGATCAGAAGCCCACTGTTTGTAGTGAAATAACTTTGACGTACATGGGAAAAAACATTTAAGCGATGTAATTTAAAACAACATATCAGAACCATTTTTAAACCAAAACCATACATACTTGTTAGTGAAACCATGTCCGTGCCTAAAACCTTGTTTACAAAAACGTAGCTCACCGTAGTAACTCACCGTTCGCTGCTTGGGAAGTTCGCTGGTTCTCGTGTCGTCGCATCGTGCCCACATGTTGCACGCGCACGGCTCTCGGTTCGTTTCGGTGGGGTCCGATGCTGCATCTCCATCGCAACGGTCGGCAATTCGCGTCCGGCAGGCAGCAGAGTCGAACACGAACCGAACAGAGCGTGCGTGAAGTGAACCGTTTGCCAAAGGGACTGCACACCGGAACGTCCGCGGAAAAACGTTGCACACGTTTTTTTTTCCCGGCACCGCTTGTGTGTTGTTTTCCCGCACGGGGCCGATACGAAGAAAACCCTCCCGGGAGGTTTACCGTGTGTGCGTGTGTTAGTGCGTGTGTGTGTGCGTGCGTGTGAGTGCCACTGGGCCCTTTCTCTGTGTAAGGAAGCTTAGTTGCAGCCCCGTTGTACATTGGCAGTGTGCCGTAGAGTACGTTTCGGGTTACACCAGCGATTGAGGCGTGATTGTTTCTCCACACATAAACACCGGCCAGCATTGCCGGGTGGTGGATGCATTTGCTATGCGCCGCGGGTGGATCTAGTGGCATTATCGTTGCAGTGTACGCTACCAGGGGGAGGGCTTGGTGCTAGTGTCTGGATAGTGCTACCGTCCGCTGGGCAGTGTGTTAACAGCACGTGTGTTGTGTGGCCGTTTCTATCGTGCTGCAGGTGATCTAATTTTGCAGTGTGCGGTGTGCGTTTTTCGGTTGCGAAAAGAAGATAGTTTGATAATTGATCGCTTACAGTTGGGTGCAGCCCAGGTCGTCTGCAGTTTTGTGTGCTGTGCTGAGGAGGTGATCCGGCCGGGCGCAGTGACTAGTGCGCGCGTTGGTGGTGCATTCGACTGGAGCGCAGAAGTGTCGGCGTACGCAGCTGAAATGATGAAAGTGAGATTGGCGGATTAAATCAAAACGGAAAAAATAACAAAAAGGTAATAGAAAGATGCGTGATTAAGAGGGAGAAGCTTAGTGGGAAAACACATTCCACCGCTCTTGCTGCGTGATTCGGCATTGGGGTGACGTTGGAGTGGGAACGAAGGCAAAGAATGAAGGTAGTTGCGGTTCGGTTTCCAAAGCCCGATCGAAAGTGGAAGTGTGTGGGCATCGATTGTCTTTTGTTAATTAGCCTTTTGCCTGCACGGGGGAAACATAATCACAGTTTCTTCGATGCTTCTCACAGCGGCAGAGTACGCGTGCTAGTAGCTAATAATGGATGGGAACGATCGTTAGGGCTGTGCTGATGAGGATGATCATGCTAACGATAATGTCCGACATGGGATGATGGAAAACCGATATCCATCTGCAGTGAAAGTACACGCCGTTCTTTAGCGCGTGATAAGGCAAGTGCGTTAAACAGAAATGTGATGTGGTTTGTAATGATGACTGGGTCCTGGCAATGCCCATTTAGTGCGTTGAACGTGAAAGTGATCCCGCGCGTCAAACAATGGGTCGCGATTAGTGAGGTGAACCGCCACGCCACGGCAAGATCTTCGACGGGATGGATTCTGGAGATTACAGACCCGAGAGCATTGTGTCCGTTGGTGCGTTGCATTTTGCGCGTCTTTGAAGTCATTCACCAGGCGTGTAGTTTCGTGAGAACACATTAGTGAGAGCACAAGGTGCAAAAGGTTTCGGAACAAAACAGTACAAAACGTGGAAAAGATGAGACGGTCGGTTCGGTGGAGGAAACCGTTCTCAGCATTGTCTGGTGGACCCGTCTCTTGACGGTGAAGGTCTTCGACATTTTCGGCTTTCGGTTGCTTCGGTTGTTTGGACGATGCTGAGACCTCCAGAGACTCTACGGCAGTGTGCAGTGTGAGAATTTAACCCAAACTGTCTGTGGCTTTTTGTTTGCTAACAGTAATAACCTCTGGAGGTGTCGATGCATCTCATTCAACCATTTTACATTACACACAAATAAAAAGTAATGATCCTTAATGTAAGAAGAAGCACTCTCTTTGTAAAGTCACAACTATCGCACATCTTCTCAGCAAACATGCAAACACGCCTCTCAAACAATTGATGAGAACTCTCGGCTGGGAAAGGTCACCGGGGTCCCAATGGCTTGTAATTAAATTGTTCCTCCGCCAGGCAAGCATAGTTGCATAGTCGCTCGGTGTACAGCACATTACCCGCTTGTTGCTTGTAAATGGCAAAAAAAGACAAGCAAACAGTGAAATGCACCAACAAAAACACTAATTGTTTGTCTGGCTCTGCGAGGTTTGTTCCAAAAATGTTGGACCCGGTGCGCATAATTAAAAGCCATCCCGTGCGAAGGCGTAACAATAGCACTGTGTGTGTGTGTGCGTTTGAATCTTCCGCGAACCGGCCAGGGGATGATGTTGCTCCGCGACAGCAAATTGGCATCTCCCACGCGGCAGACACGATTTTGGGCGGCAGCGCTATTGTTGTGATGCCTGCCTTTTGGAAAACTCAGTTGGGAAACTCGAGCAGTCAGAGGCTGTCCACGGCTACTGACAGAGTTGAAGAAGCTGTGCTGAACGTCTCACAACAAGCCGGAGAGGTCACGAGATTGGATCATTTGATTAATGGACACGATTGCTAATTAGTCATTGCTGCAGTCTGATGGGAAGCGATAGGCGAACTTAAAACAGGGACCGTTGTTACGCTATGCTTTAACTGCAGCGTCTGTTAGGGATAAAGCTAGCCATTGCACCAAAATCGTAGCTCATCGTCAGCAAAGATGTCGAGAGATGAGCAAGTTCGTGGTACAACCTGTTGGGCGAGAGGCGCTCCGTTCTGTGGGCGAACAGTTCTAGAGCAAAACTAACCAATCTCGTAGAAGTAGACCGATTTGAAAACTCATTAAAATTTCATCAGAAAAATCCCGCCCACTCACACATTTACAAACACACGCACAGACAAGGGCAGGAGCAAGGGTCGGAAAAGGGATTTTGCTCCCATCGACTGTCTCGGGAGGTCCAAACGCCCCAGCGCCCAAGCATGACACTGCATGACTCGGCTTTGAAACGAAAGCCAAAACAGACGACTTAGTAATATCGTGAAAGTTTTTCAATTAAAATTAATAATTTCACCTCCCTGTGCGCTCTCTTGCGCTCTCTTTAGAAAAAAAAAAACCACGCTCGTTAGGTGTGCAGCCACACCCAGGAACTTTGTGGATGTGGAGTGGTGGGAGTCATTCGTCGTTGATCCGAAACGTATGCTCTGTCAAGCCAACAGGTACAAGGCACACGTTGCGGATTTCGTGTGCAGGGGGCGTCATCATAGCAGGTGGATTATGCAGGTATCATCATTAGAGAAGGAGACAGGTAGACAGTAAAAAAACCGCAACTACAGTGCGCGCAAGTTTGCTGCACATACGACAAATTGCAGCTCTGTGCTGTACAAGAGCCCAGTTCTGGTGGTTAACTTTCTTGGGGAAGGATTTTTCCTGGGGCATTGCTTCACTTACATCACCGCTGTTGCTCGTGCCTGGCAAAACCACTACACTGTATAATTAATTCGCTGCAACAATGCCTCTCGAATTTCGTCCTTTGCTCGGTGTGCTTGTTGATGAGAGTTAGGCAATGGCACCTTACATACAGCCATTTCCACGGCACGGTACGCTACCCCCCATCTCAGAACCTCGGAGTCGCAAAAACATCTCCGATTACTAAACAAGCGCACAAAACAAATATATCATCCGTTATCGGTACCAATTTGTTACGTTGCTGCCGGGGAGCTTTGTGGTCCACCAGGAACTCTCCACCCCAGCCGAAGTGCTGCCGCTCGTGCTGTGTGCTGTGATTATTAGATTGATACTTTCATCTCCGATTCGGCGGGGCGGCGATCATGGCGGCGTGTATCACATAATCACGGAGGGCCCATATTTCACCGGTAATCTCGGCAAGAATTGGTTGCTTTTTATTCGTTCGTTGCTGCGGCTGGCCCGTAAGATTAGAACGCCCCGGAGGCAGTATGCGTAGATGGCGCCTCAGCGAATGAGGCAGTCACGCGATAGAGCAACGCGCTGAAGAGCAGCGCGGTGATGCGGCATGCGGACGGTGAGATTTATCTGTTTACTCAAGAGGAGAGAAAAATTTGGCTGACAAATTGATTCACGCAGGTTAGGTTGTTTTGTTTGCTGTGGCGTTTGCCGTGTGGGAGTTTCTTTTTGTGTGTGTGCCATAATCGAATGTTGTTGATAAGCGGGGCGATGGGTAGTTAAATTGAATTATCCTAATATATTGACTGAAGTTTGGAGTTATTCGATTTCGCAAAGAAGTCTTCGTCTTTGCAGAGTGACGGGACGGGATTACTGTTGGAGATTGAAAAATAAGTCGGTACGTACGAAAGACACAAACAAACGTTAATTTAATGTCGCTTCAAAAGGTGCCTGTGGAGCTGTCTTCGACAAGTCCTACAACAATGACATTTTTAAAGGTGATTTTATCGAAGAACGCAACGGAAGCGCCAGGAAAAGGGAATTCGTAAGGACATAATTAAACATTCCTTCCAACGGTTTCGGCAAACCGGTGGCAATTCGTTGAAGCATACTATTCGGCCTATTTAATTGTTGCCAATTAAAACCGAACTGCTACCCCCAAAACCCCACCCATTAGCATTTGCAGAAAAGGAATGCGATCAAACAGCGGCTCCGCGGACTCAACCGAAACGACTCTGCTGACCATCACCGCTGGTTGCATATTTTCTTCCGATGATTAATTTATAAATTACCAAAGGCAAAGGATAGTGTCACCGAAGAAAGCAGTGACTGCGGCAACAATGCAAACGAAGAGGCACAAAAGCACTCCGCGAAACACACCCACGATTTGCTCAGTGAAGCGTTCCAATTAGTGGCGTTTTTGATGGACTCGCCGGGTCCGCTTCGAAGAGTGCCGTATTTGTACTTTTAATTTGATTTCTTCAAATTGCCCGGTTCGAGCACGAGCACCCACTGCCCTTAAGGACATTCAAAAACAACAACAACAACCATTAGCAGTGGCGTGTGGTCGTGTGTGGGAAGAATTGAAAGTTCGGTTTTCCGGTAGGGGCCACGGTTGAGTACGTCCCGTTTGGAAAATTATGTACTTAGAGTGGAGCAAAGAAGCAAAACACCGGCGCCGCCCAACTAGATACGACAAGCTTATCACAACATTAGGGAGTATAGGAGGAATAGCGAGGAGGGAGCAGTATGTTTTCAAACAGGGCAGCAACAGTTGCTTTTATTTATCTTTGCCCCCGGTGTGCACGCATCAGGATTTGAATTTCGCTCGAGTCAAGAAGCGAAAAGCGACTCTCCTGTGTGCACATCGCTCGGCGACAGGCGTTTTCAAGTTTTTTGGCCGTGCCATAATATTTACTCTAGCAGTGAGCTCAAGCAAGACGCGGCGTGGGCAGCACATGGATTTGGATGGCCGTAACACGTGGATACAGAAGAGATCCATTAGAGTGATACGCTTGAACGATCATGTTTTTCCTAGGTAAATTATTGTGGCTAATGTTTTCATTTTCAATGTGAGTCCTACAGAAGAGCAAATGCTCAGGACAGTATCCCCAGCCAGAAGGTAGCAATTTTGTATGTTTGTGTATGTTTATGGTTCTTCCAAAGAGCACCTAGTTCGTTGTTCGTTCATTCATTCACTAGCCAACACAAGAAAACGTTCCACCAAGGAAGGAGTTTGAGTTTATTCTCCAATTTTCCACCGAAGCGTTACTGCAAACCGGACCACCCTTTTGCTCGAACGGGTCAACCCACTGCCCATTCCAGCTGCTTCCACTGTAGCCCGATAATTTTCCAGATGAATAAATAATGAGGCAGTTTCCGATGAGATTTCCCCAACCCAACGATCCGTCCCCTTGCCCGTCCCAAACCAGACACGCACGCACGCTGAATTACGGTCGTTATCTAATTTTCTCCCGTGTGTTCCCGTCGTGTGCGGCTGGCCATTTCTTTTCACTGCTGTATGTGTGTGTGTCAGTGCTCCGGAAAAACCTACAGGTCGCGGAAAATCAATGACCAACGGAAATGGGATGGAAGCGGCATCTTCTCATCTCCCCCTTTCTGTTCTGTTCTTCCTGTGCGACCGCTTACAAAACAACAAACAGACGCTTTTCCGATTGTTCCGTGTAGCGTAGAGTTTGTCGACACAAACGCTACGCATACAGAGAAGCGAAACAAAAAAAACGCCCCCGGACTGCAATCTTCGCCCCTACAACAAATGATAGTCCACAAGCGAAGCGATCGTGTAACACATCCCTTTCCAGATTTGGGCGTTGGCGAAAGAAAAAAAAAAAGGTGACTTGAAGCTAGAGCAAACATTTTCCCCAAAACCCTCGAGAGAAGAAGAAAGAGAGAACAGAAATAAAAAGGATGAGTGGTTGTGGGATGCGCAACCCCGGCGATATGTTTCCGGGTTGTTTCCTTGTGCGCTCGAAGCATGACGCTGACAGGCGAACGATAGCGAAAGATTTACGTGCCCTCCTTCCTGGCCGGGCGAGCTGGTAGCGAAAGGATATTTCATATTTTTGCTCCCTTCTCGACACAGGAACGTGTATGTGATCGCTTTGAACGCGTCTAATGGGCATGAAGCTGTTATTTAATGCTTTATTCACTATTTCGTGAGTGCGGGAGAGTGGGCGGGAGCGTGAGCGAAGCGTGTGTGTGTGTGTCTAAAGGCAGGAGGAAATACGATGACAAGCCTTGTTTCCGTTGCTTCCGATGTGCCGGAATCAAATTCATCCTGCAGTTACAGCCATTTGTGGGTGACGTTGGGAAGCAGATTCTTCCGTGAGTATCGAGTTACGGATCAGATCGAACGCACGCACACACACGAGCGAAGGTATAATTTGATTCGATGGGAGTGTAGGGCGCCCTTCTACATTGATGCAAATTGACACCATGGCGCTTAAAAAAGGGAATGGTTGGAATGGTTGGAAAATGTAGCAGAACGTCTGGTAGGAACATTGTCTGGAAGGATGGCAACGAAATGTCAGGTAAGCGCTCCCGAAAGCAAATCAATCGCCCATTGTTCGGAGCAACACACTGGGATGGGTATCGAAAAGTTGTCAAGTTGTTGGTCGGTGTTACTACAGCTGCATTCTTGCAACGTTTGGACAGATTTCTTTTTGATATACGTACGTACCACAAAACTGTTGCTCGGCTCGTCGTTCGGGATCGCAAAAGGAAACCCAATTTCCATCCGGGGATGTTAGATGTTCACACTAATTGACAGAAACGAGGCGAGATCGCAGAGACGCAGGCCAGAGCACACGGTCGTGTGTGTCGGATGTTGATGGTCGAAAGATAAAGATTTTCCCCCAAATCCAACAGCATGCGAGAAGAAAATGCAATTTTCTCCGGGATGGGACGAGGCCCCTTTGCTTTCATTACGCCCGCAATGGGGATGGCAGGGCAGAGGCTGTCCATCAAGCTTGTTGTTTGAGGCTTTCTGCCCTTCTGCCTTCGCTCGTTTCGCTCCCTTCCAATATCGTACACAGCGGGGATGCTTTAGCCGGACGAGGACGATACGCTTCACGAAATTTGCGGGGGAAAACCCCGACCGGAGCGATGACGGAACACGGTGCTGCTGCTGCTCCCGCATCCCTGTGCTGTTAGTGGTCGCCACTGGGGAAATACACTGGCGAGATGCTGCGCAAGGGAAAATGAAATGAATAAAAACGAAAATCTGTCCACTTCCTGCTTTTCCTTTCTTGACGCACGAAAAGACTGACGGACTGACCGGGATTGAACCGATGCTGGAGGGAAGACTTGCTCGATCCACGCCAGGGGGAGTGCGGTGTCTTAATGAATAAATTAGCAATATTTCCTCCAACCCCGCGCTGGTAACTACTTCCCAAGAACGTCGAAGAGGAAAATTAGACCTGTTTGCTTTGTGCGTCTGGGTGTGTGTGTGTTGTAGGATACGGCAAACGCTTGTGGGACTAATTATTTTCTTTCCGCAAACAACAGGCAGGGTGTGATGCGAGGCGCAGCAAATTTGCTCCTTATCGATTGCGAGACGCGTTAACGGCAGCGACTGCCACGACGAGCGAGCGAGAGGATAAACCGGGTAATGGGCAGGCACACACCGCAACCATGGGGTCATTGTAACACTTCAATCCCCTAATCAGCCGTTTGTTCGACGTCCCTGGTCCTCTCGCCCCCCGTGCGTCAGCGCAATTGGGACGGGTGACGAACGGCACACACTTGTGTCAGCGATGCTGTCAGCGGGCCCCGGGAACAGGCCCGGCCGAGATACTTCCGCTAGTCGTCACTGGTCGCTGTTCTTTCTCCCGAGACAGGTTTCTTTTTCTGCTTCGCACGCTCCGACAGAGCAGCGCACTTGTTGAACTTGTTATGCAAATAGCTGCTGCCGTAGCACCGTGGTAATCGATTTGAAGATGACAAGCCATCTTACGACGATAACGATACGTGTGTGTGTGTGTGTTTGCCGGCTGAGTGACATACGAACGTGTTCAGTTTAATAGTCGTCGTTTCAAGTTGACGAGTGAGAGGAACACACGGTCGCGCGCTGGCAAATATTGATCCCCGCGCGCAAAGTGTCACCGTCCTGTGGGCTGGGTGGCGTGTGTGTGTGTGTGTGTGTGTTTGGAGGTGAAAATGATAGCCTTTTTCTTTGCACGAGCGCATCCTTGTGCACATGGCCTTTTGCTCTTGCTTTTGTCGAGCGAAGCACCACTGTCTCGTTAGTGCCACCAGGCGTGCGGTGCGCATAGGACGTGCTGCTGGGAGTGGGCTGGGCGAAAGGGTGCACCGATGATGTCTTGTTCATGTTTGCAGCACAGAAATATGATTCCCCGTTACTTCATACTTTTTTTTGCAACTGTCGTTGTCATCACTATTCCCGTATGCCCTTTGAAGGTTCGGGAAGAAAGAAGTGCACACACACAGACATAGTTTGCCCTTTGATCAGCGTGTCAGCCGAGGTGATGTCTTTCTTTGCCTTCGCTCCAAACGCCTTTGGACAGTCGCTGTTTGCTGGCATGCTTGATCCAACCCTTGTACATATCTCTCTCTCTCTCCGTGTGTCTGTCAACGATTGGTGCCTTTTTTGATCTCTCTCTGTCTCGGTGAGCTTAAAAAAGGGCCTTTTGTAGCAGGCCGGATGCGTTCGCACACCGGATGCATAAGGGTGTCGCGTTGCTTCCGGTCAGCGCACACCGCGGCGTCGAGCTTATTCTAACGAGATCTCGCGGACGGTGCGCAAGCCATCGAGAACGCCGAGAGGCAGGGGCGGAAATAATCAACCGAAGATAATCCACGATGACGCACTAAACTCCCTGCACCTTCCACGCCCCCTTCATCCGATGATGATGATCTTACGCTTCGTTCGGTTCGATTTTTCGTCGGAGATTCGGAGCGCTGCTTAATCATGCGCTCCATCCCCAATCGTTGGACTCGTGGTGGTGGTGGTCGGATGTTTCGGAAAGTTCTTTACCGCACACCGTACGGTAGAACGGAAGAGGATAAACGGGTGGCATTAGTGAACCGAGAGAAGGAAAATAAAAGCCCACAACGGCCCCAACCAACGCGAAGGAAGTGAACTCACTGCTCGCTGCTGCCCGGGGAACGGGTTAACTCCGGGGACGAGCCGGTGGAGGAGGAGGAGGAGGAAAACAGAGAAAATACCGTTCATTCCCTGGGCCGGTCGTTTTTTGCACTCTCCCTTTGCCTCTTCCGCACTAATCCGCGGCAAAGGTCTGTTTTATGCTCGCTTTATTTTCTTGCTCCTTTCCCCCTCCCCCCCCCCCCCGCAGCTGGTTGACCCATTCAGCGGAAAGCTTTATCGATGATATGCTTGAAAATCGTTTTCTTTTATCATTTAAATTGGATTGATTTCCCGGTTCTGGATCCATGGATCTTCCCTCCCGCTCCACCCTGTTTTCCGGCAGCATCCAGCATTTTAGGGCCGTGTTGAAGGCCTCCGTGCAGCGCCAAACATTATTCTCTTCTCTCTCTCTTTCTCTCTCTTCTTCTGCGGGACCCAAAGGGGACAAGCACACACGCGCGGGATCAACATTGGACTGTGTGTGTGTCTGCCTGTGTGTTTGTGTGTATGTTTATGTGCAACAGACTGTTACGTAAACGTGGCTGGCCCGTTCCTATCGGTTCGTTCATCTGGATTTTATGCTCGCGCGTCTCCCGGTCCCCCGGTCCGTACCAGTGTGACCAGTGCGCCAACCGTTTGGTGTGATTCGCAATCGAGCGAAAGAATTTGAACGAATGACCCATTTTTTTCGGTTGGTCCGGTTTGGCTTTGGAGCTGCGCGGCCGGGATCACACACCGGGGCGGGCAGAATCCTCTACTTGAAAAAAAAACGGGAAACCGGGGAGCGGGCCCAATGTTGATGATGATGATGATTATTATTATGTTGGGTTGCTTTATACGGTCCCCGATCGATTGGCTGTTTAGCGAGGCGAATTGGTCCCCCGACCAGCGAGAACCCGGCACCGTAAACTGTTACGATTGTTGTGAAGTTTTCGGTTTAACGGTTTTCTCATCATGTCCCTTCGGCAAGTTTTATCGGCACGGAAGATTCACGGGACGTAACGGGCGTTTAATGGGATTTTGGATGACCGGTGTGCCATTGAAAATGGGCGACCAATCATTGACATCTTCTCCCTATGGTTTGATTGTTTTACGGTGCTTATAAAATTTTAATCTAGTCCCTCTGCTTTTAATGAAGCCCGGAGCCCTTGAGCTCCAAACGCTTTCTTGATTGAGCAATTTATCCCCCTACAGTGTCTGTTTTATCTTTTATAATGCTGTGCAAACATCTTTGCTGGTTTGTGCGTTGATCTCTCCAGGAATAAAAAAACACTACCTCCCAAAGATTCCCTTTAAAAAAAAAACACCCATCGAGTGCATTCCTTTAAAGGCCGTTCCAGAAGCGATAATGTGTTAATTGACGGCTAAGTGTGTCTTCATTAGCGCCACGCGGTTCCACATGCTTTCGGTGCTCGGTGGCGCCCACCAGCCGAGGCGCCCGTTGGTCTTGGCTTCAGCTTCGGTGCGGTTGTCTTGGCCGCAGCCGTTTGGTAATTGTCGTTTCTGTCGCCACCGTCGTCTTCGGCCACGGTGTACAAACAGGGAGTACATTTCTTTGTGCAAATTTAAACAGTGGCACTGTGCTAAAAGTATAACAAAAAAAGCGGCAATTTTATACCGCACAGCGGCATGGCGGCAAGGCCCCGCTTGCCAGAAGAGAGCTGATGACAAAGTAATTTTAAAACCATCCAAAGTTGTCCGGTTCATCCAAACCTGCACGGAACAAAAAAAAAAAAAGCTTGCCGATCTACTCGAATATGAAGACGCAAAAGATGAGGTTGAAGAAAACACTGCGATGAATTGCTGCTGTGTTTTTTTGCTCCCTTCTTTCTCTCGCCCTGGTTGGCCCCAAATGTGTGCAAAACTTCACAGGCCCTCAAGGGAAGAAAAAGGGAGTATCACATCGCATCGGTTTGCGGTCGAAAGACAAACAGCTTCCATTTAGTTCTTCCCCTGGCTTTCCCGTTTTCCATCAGTGCCCGCCAATTCTTCGTCCCCTCCAAGCTTTTAACTTCTGTCGCAGTGGATCGTATTACCGAGCGTTCTGGCTCGCTGTTGTAGAACGCATTTCAACGAAAACATTCAACAACCGAACTTCCTGGGTATCCGCCACACCACGCTAAAACGTTCCCGTGTTCGAGTGAAGCGTTTAATTAATTAATTAAAGAAAGATAAACACACCAATCCATACGTCTGGATGGACTCGAGCAGGGAGGGGAGCTGTGTATCTCCCGTGTCCGGTCAGGCAGCACTCACGCCAACAACTCGAGATCCTGGATCCACAACAACAACGGGTGAAAGAAATCATTCGCTCCGGGGAAGTTACGAATGTGTACATTTTCTTTTTTGCTGCGATGTTGCTTTTAAAGACTTCTTATAGGAAAGATTTGAAGAACAAAACAGAACCAGCACACACGTACAAGCCACAACAAGCCACTAAAACTTCCACCCGGCATCAGCAGGGCTCCGAATGTATTCAGAGAGAGAGCGCTGCTGGAGAGAGCTGCTGACCGGGCAAACTGGACGGTTCCGGTTGAGTGCTGCATTGCTTCAACGGTTCTTCCCGGAGCAGAGCAGCGGCAGAGGCGTATCACAAGCACGCTTTAGCACCGTTTTGTTTGGCAGGGCTGTTGCTCTGCTGCCTCGGGAGCCACTTGTGCTGATCCAACCCTTTTGCTGGCATCGGAATCGGAGCACCATTTCTACCACGCACCGGTTCACCAGGGGAGGGGTACACACGTACACGCGTGTGAAGCGGCCGTGAGAGTGGCACTAGATTCTGGAAACGATTGCTGGGAACTGAAGCCCTCAAAACCCAGGCAACTGAATTCCGAGACCGGCTGGGAAGCACCAGGTCTCTGTTTTATGGTTCATTTGAATTTATTGTAATCCACCAATCCATCAACCCGGCATTGGCCCGCACGGAGCACGGTGGAAAACAATATGCCTTTTCCCTCCCCCAGTCTGGCCGACGGCTTCGGGAACGCTGACCTCTTTTCCCAGTGCCATCGTAACGGTGGGCAATCCCCGGGAAGAGGTCGGTTTTCCGATCGCGTAAAAAAGCGGGTCAAACGCGCAAACCATTCTTTGCGTTAAGGAGTTCTCTGGGCTGCTGAATGTCAGCCGAGACGAGCCACAACCACCACGGCATGACATTTCCGAGTGGCAGGCCCCGCTACAGGCTACATATCGCGCGCCATAATGTAGCGTAACGTTTAATCTCGTCTTTTGTGCTGGCCGGGTGATCTTCTCCCCATCCCCCGGTTTCGGAAACGATCAAAAGCAGGACCCCTAACGGCGGGCCGAGACACGTGAGCGCGCGTGCTTAAACAGCAATGTTTGCGTTTAATTTTCTCTCTCCCTCGATCGAGGATCACTTACGATCCAGCCGTCCTGCCGTGCGCGATTACCCTCGGCTAGCTGGCCTGGCACACCACAGCACGTTCGTCCCTCCTGTACCGTGACAGTGCGGCACAGTGGGAGGGCGCATTGTAGTGAACCTCACACAACACATCCCGTGGAGTGCCATTTTGTTCGACCGCATTTTGTGGTCGTCGCGGGAAGATATGAAACGTCTCATTGCCTTCATTTCATTAACCTCCTTAGGTTGAGCGCCAGCTAATTGTGCGTTAGTTTGGTGGGGCAGAGGCTAGTAGTGTCACCTGCTTGGAACACGAAAAGAAAAAACGGCAGAAAACGGTACTCAAAGCGCTTCAAACTTCAGCTGCCTAGGCAACGCTGCCGGTGTGTCTTCTTCGGTGCACGGTTTCGATCCACAACGATGCTGAGTCATTTTTGGAGCAGTTGGGGATATTGGGAAGTGGGAACAAAACTTCTCGCCTGGAACGGAACGCGAACGAACCGTCCCTTGAAGCGTAACATTTGGTTTCGATTCTTTCCGAGGCGGGAGAGCTCAGAGCGCCATCGACGCTGTTACGCGTTCCAAAGTGAATGGAAATAGTAAATGGCAACCATCTGGACAGAATGTGTTCCGTACAGAATGTGCGTTGACGCTAGGCGTTGTCACGAGCTGCTCAACGGCTACGCCACACGGTTCGACATTAGTTCCGGTGCCATTCGACATTCCGGTGCCGTATGGGTTGTGGGGTTGGTAGCGAGCACGATCGCTTAAGTAGCGGTGGCGAAAATGGATCTAGTGTTGCAAATTCCAAGTACCGCGCCACTACCAAGACGGGTTTAGTGACGACACGCACACGCGTTAGCGCGGAATGCGTCTTTGCCAAGCAGGCTGTTGGCTGCTTTTCAACAAGTCATCGCTTTTAATGTATCGGTTCATCCGGGCAAATGACCTCACCGTCGTCATCAGGCTAGAAGTGCCGGAAAGTGAATCGTAGATCAAATATTTATAATTAAAGAACCTTTCACCGAAAACCGGGGAGCGTGCGGCAGAACGCACGGACGTGACGTAACGCGCGGGGAATTGGTTCTTCTGCTCAAACACTGACGAACATCGATAGGTAACGACTAGGTATCGGGGTTGGCGTAAAAACGTTTTACCCTGGTGGAGCATCTTGCTGGAGGATGGACACGGTTGCTACCTTGCCGGGGCAAGATATCAATCATCTAATGAGAGAAGCAGATCTCCGGACCAAACTCCTACGATGGAAAGGGTAATGCTCTGGGGTATCGAAAGTGATTCCACGCCTTTCCTTTTGCTGCCGCTTTCAGAAGGCTCCGGAGAACCTATCCGAGAATTCAACCATTTTTGGAGTTCACTTGCCGCCGCCGGCGCGATGGTCAACGTTCGTTACGTTTCGGTTCCGTTCATCGATGCTCCATCGCCTCTGATTGAGATGTGTGCTTATGGAGAACACTACTGCACATTCGGGAGCGCACAGCACCTCTCGCTGCGATGCCTTTTTCTGTGTATCATTCCATCTTTACTTCATCTTTGATTAGCTTCCAAGCATCTTGCGTTCATTTCTCTCTGCTACCAACCAACCGGAGGATGATTGGATGTGTGTGTGTGTGTGTCGATAGATGATCAAACAACCGCACCAACCACATCGGGAATGGAGGCGGAAATTCACAAGGTAAACATATAGTTTTGCGTCTGAGCTTTTTTTTTCGCCCCCCTACGCTAAAGCTTCTGGTCAGTGACTCGGTTGGCTCACGTCTGACTAGTGGAGCAAATTACCGGAGAACGTGTAGGCGCACATGTTTTTTTGCAGATCTTCAAGATTGTGATGCACCTGATTTTTGGCTTTTGTGATTGAAAAAGGAAAAAAACGACGGCAAAAAACCAAAATTATACCTCACTGCGGGTTTCTGGAGCCACTGAAAATGGCTATCCGAACGGGAGTGAACTAACGATACTTTTCCGTTAATCGTTCGGCTGTTTGCAAATGAGCGCGATCTGCCCGCCGCACAGCAACCACACCACACCGGCCACAGATCAGCTCAAGGGAGGAAATGAAAGATAAATTTAACTTTGACAAATAGCCGTTAACGAGAGCTGGGGCTGCCTTTTATTCCCGTGCTGCATTCCTGCGCCTTCCTAAGAGTGCCTAATTATGTGCCGGAACGCTACTTTTCCCCCCTTTTTCGCTCCCACCGGGCCAGCAGTTTAACTATTTCGATAAATCAACAAGAATTGCCTTCCGTTTCTGCAATCGCTCGGAGGCTCGATTCGGTGTTATTAGTGATAATTAATTACCTCGTGCTTAGTAGCAGAGGTAGCACACTGCTGGCTTGATTGCCAATCTGCCCCGAACGAGAGCACCACAACAAATGGAGTTGGAAGGTATTGGAGCAAATTTCTTTCCACCGCTATTCCCGTGTGCTTAGGTGCTAAGATGGCAGAGGTTCGCCCCTGTTTTGTCTCGACCGGCGCATCAAACCGCAGCCACCAGAACCGCAACGGACCGCAGGGCGATGCCGGAACGGACGGGTGGCACAGCAAGAACAAGTTTGACCCCTTCTCGGTTCTCGGTCTCGAGCAGCGCAAAGATGGCCCGAGGTTAATGCGATAACGGAGTAAACACACGGAGGAGCCCGGATGCAATTGCGTTCTCCTTCCCATGCTCCATCCGGCCAGGAGAGAACGCATCCGGAATCTGGGTGAGGTTTTGTTTTTTGTATTGGCATCGCGTGAACGATGAGTGGTACACGCCGGTGTACGGTGCATAACGGGCGCACGGGACTGGAGGATAATCCCCACCGGAAACCACAAATTATCCGTTCGCCTTTCGCCGGGCCCGTGAAGTGGATAAGCGGGCACGACACCCAGACGGATGTTGTTATCCTGCAAAGTTGGCAAGTGACTGGGTACGTGACTTTGGCTTTGGAACTAGCAAACCCGCCAGTGGTCCACACTTTGTAGCGTGTTGTGGTTCACGTCCACAAACCGCCCAAGTCATCGCACCTCCGTCGCCACTGCCGTGCGCCGCTAGCAGATGTACTTTATCTGCGTTTCTTTATTTTTCGGTACAGCTGGCGGGCGTTCGGAGTCCAAAATAAACCGCAGGACAGATGAAGAAGTGTCGGCAGTCGAGAGAGTCGTGCCTTCCCGGTGCCTGTACCTGAAGTGAATGGGAGAAATTTGCATTGAAAGAGGAAATTGAATCATAAAATTTATACCCTTAATGGAAGAAATTCATAAATTTTCCACCCTCAGATGCGGCTGCTGGCCTCATTCATCCCAGGCCAGCACTGTTTCAGTTCGTTCTTGCCTTGGCTTTCTTGGTGGAGGTGAAGACAGGCTTCGCAGGCGAAATAGTAAAGTGTGGTACAGATTAAGCGCGGAATTGATGGGAATGGGTCCACCCAGTGTAGACGGGACAGCACATCGTGCCCCCGGATTGGAGGCTGCTGCTGTTCCCGTCCCATCTGCGCTAGCTGCTACACTCCCAGCGAATTTCGACGACGACGTTGCTGATGATGATGGTGATGAAGTTGGCCACACTTTGGCACGCTCTATTCTATTCAAATTTTTGCCCTACCGTGTGCGGGTGTGAAGCAATCCCTCGGAGGAGGCACTCTGCCGACGAGGAAATGAGTACGCACATCAGGCGGACGGGGCTTGATGTTTTCTGCGCGTAATAAACATTGGCGGGCACCTAATTCCTGCATTAGCGCGGCCAGCGGCTGCATGTGTTTCTTCCCGTGCCGTAATTGAAAGAAATTACGGTCAAGCGGGACCAAGACCTGGCGCGCTGATGAGGCCGCGGTTGTGCCAGACTGGAAATTACATTGATCGAGGCCCTACCGTTTCCTGTCCGGGGTCACACCGTAGCACGCACGCACGCGATTGTGTGCGTGTGAAGGGTATTATTTAGAACGAATGGATCTCCATCCAGCACTTTGAGATTAGGGCATATCTTGAATGTGTTGAAGCATCGAGTAAAGACACCAACAAAAAAGGCACAACCTTCAACACTTAATGACAAGACGGAAAAAGACATTTATGGTGGCAGTGTTTGAGATTTCCTTCCTGCCTGCAAATGCATCAAATGTGAGCCTAGGGCGTCGTGTGTCCGCATGTAAGACCGATCGTAAAAGTGTCTCGGTTAGAATGGGCAGAAAACATCTGCCGGGATGCTTTATCTGTCGATTGGAAGGGAAAAACAGCAATACAGAGAAAGCAAGCCGAGTCAAGGGAAAGAGGGACTCAGATCGGGTTAAACTCTCATCCCTGGTGGATGAACTTGTGTCGTTGTGAAATTACCGCAGGCTACGAACCGGGCGCCGCCGAGAAGTCGAAGTCGGGGGGTTATAAACCACGCTCGAACCACTTGCGTTGTTTATTGATGTTTATGGAAGTTGTTCTTTGAAGGTAGACTTTTGATCTTAGGCTCGTAAAATCATCAACGGGATATAGAGGGGTATTTGTAAAGTTGCATCATGGTTCTGTGCTCGCGATGTGCTTGAGACGGAGTTGCAAATGGTGGTAATATTTATGATTGGTAACGACTTTGAGTTGTGGACGATGCATGGGGTCTAAAAACTAAGGCTGGAGAATCACATTCCTTCGATATTTATTCAATTTAATTGAGCCTAACGACAACTTTTTCTAATTAACTAACCATACAGTATTGTAGTTTTAGTGAACAGTTGACTCTTTGCTGTGTAATCAAACATGGATAATAATCAAACTTTTTTCAGCAGAATTGAAGAGTGCAGCACTTAGAAAAACTAACTTGGAAGCACACGAAAAAATGCTACATTGAAGTGGGGGTTATCCATCGAAAATCTTCACCTCCATCGCCGTTGCCGCATGTTTGCACAATTGCGATTGAAATCAATCTTGCACTGGTTTAATATTCGTAAGATTAAAAGCCATGACCGAATGGACGATTGGCCCAGCTGGCGGCGCTTTGAGTGCGCGTCGCTGCGCAACGATTGCACTCAGCCGCATTGATGGAACGCTGTCAGATGAACATGGCCGAGCCTGCCTATCCTAAAAAGCCCATTCTATCGCGAGAGATCGTCTCATCTCCAAATATCTCAAATAGAAATAAAAAAAATCACACCGGCAGATGAGTGAATACGGGGCACAGTTTGATTGGATAGATTATTTTATTTCGGCCCCGTTGTTGCCCGCAATAGCCGATGACCTCCGAACCGAACCATTACATCAGATCGAAGCGCAGAAGGCGAAACAGCGTGCGATCGTTGGTGGGAAGATTAATGAATCACCTCCGCCGCTCGGCAGGGAGGTTGGGGTTAGTCAGAGCCGCCGCAGGATCACCGGATGGCGGTGAGAGGTTCGACGGCGCAAGTTTAAAGTTGAACTTTTTTTGTCTGCCCCGGCCCGGATGATGAGCCCGCGCGGGGCGGCCTGCTTCTCACGAACGCGTCACCGGCCACAGGCGGGTGGGGCAGACGGACTAAATCCGTTGTTAATAAAATTCGTTCGCTTAAAGCGCGTTTCGGCGCTTTCGCGACGATTCGTTGTCGTTTTGCGATTCTTTTGGATCGCGTTGCGCAACGCGCACAACCGGACCGTAAAAGCCTGTGCTGGTCTTCTTTGATGTGAAACAGAGACGGTGATGACGGGGAGCTGGGGGTGGAAGAGTGCACCATAAAGCCAGGTGTGGAGTTTATGGTACGGAGCGCGCACAGGTTCGCGAGTGAGATTTTAATCTTCTTTCGGTTTCCAAATCAAATCAAATTACAATCATAGCACCGGGGCACCGGGGAGAGGAATTAGCTCGACGCTCGAACATGGGGAAGGAGGGGGGGGGGTTGTACGGGTGGAACGGGGGGTGGTTGAGTGAGGGGTTGTAAAGCCAGCGATGCGCAGCGAGGGATTTGTGCGGATGAGGTCAGTCAACGCGTAGTTATGGTGTAGTCATCAGCATTGGAGAAGTTACGCAGGTATCGATGTACTTCTTCCAACTCCAGGGTCTTCCAACCAGTTGGTCGCGGGGGAAGAGGGCACAGACAGTGTAGAGTCTTGAGCGCGATGTCTTGAATATTTAATTTTCCCCGAAACGGCGAGAAAAAAGGGCATTGGAAAAATCCTAAAATAACATCAGACGCGCGTGCAAGAACGTGCCGATGGGGTACCGAGGGAGTATTGGGTTCCAGAATGGACGCGCGCTCCATAGGGCCAGTGTGCGCGCGCGTGTGTGTATGCGTGGGGAGAGTAGCAGCAAGCAGCAGCAAGCAGCAGTTTGACCAGACCCGCGTAGGACGCATAGTTTTAGTTACTCTTTCGTAACACAGCGTAAGCAAAGTATGATCGGGTGTGCACAGTGTGTGCAACGAAACAAGAGGTGAATGTAAATGACTCTGAAATGCGTTCCTCTGCCCGATGCGGACTGCCCGGTCCACAGGAAGGGATGCCGGCCGGGGGAAGGGATGAGAACGCTGCAAGCAAAAGGGTAAAGAACAACAAAGTCCAGAAGTTTGGGAAAAAGTGTTGCGCGATGATGGAATATAGACAGTCGGACGGACGGACAGCCCAAGACTGAAGTCGGTGCCATGAGGACCGGCTCTCCCGACGGCAAGAAACGCCCGAAGAAGATCGAAAGGTAGCAGGGCAGGAGAGATGATAGTGAGCCAGAGCGTGAAGAACTGGAAAAGAAGCCAGAAACAACTTCACCGCCGGCAGACAGTAAATATTTTTCCCGTTATTTATGATTTTATTGAAGTTGAATGAATTTTTTTCTCTCTCCCTTTTCTGCTGCTCCCTTCCAAGCCCGTGGCATCCGAGTCGCATAAAAACGACTCTCTTGACGGATGGGCTGCGAGTTGTGCGATGGGAGCAGCGGAGTGCAGTTGGTACAACATAGGAATGTGATGTACGCGCGAGGCCAGAGACACATGAAGCAAGATGCCCAACTGTTTATAGTTCAGCCATCACCTCCGGATGTGGATCGGGTGCCTCGGCCCAATGTTTACCGCTTAGTGCGCGCAGTGAGAACGCTGAGGAAAGTGTTTGACTTAGCTGGGCTGTGTTTTGGAGAAGACTCGTGCTTTTTGAAAGAAAGAAAGATGACACGCTCTGGAGAGGTAAAGAGCGACCCAGAAAAAAAAGAGTTGCAAGTGTACCATCTTCGCCGCGTTTTGCGCAAGTTTTGTCCAATATCATTGAGCGTGAAGGTAGTTTTTAATAACGCAAAGCACCGAATGAAGTACCAGCGCAGCACCCATCCGCCTAGTAACATGCGCCTTCTTTCGCCTTCAAGCATATTGCAATTACACTAGCGCGCTTCCGCAAACGATGACTCACAGGGATTCGGCAGGGCAACAACAACCAGCATGAAAAAAAGCATTATAATCACGGGTAGGGTTCGGGCTCGGGTTCAAAAAGTTGGTCAACATCGGTCAAGAGTGGCAAACGTGAAGATGGCGCTAGACGCGCATCCTCCTTCGCAACGGAGCCTTCCCGGCGGTGCCGGAGCAGCGTTATTGAAACTGACTTGCACTTACATTGCGCTGGGCCGGAAAGTAATGGCTTTGAAAGCGATATGAGAAAAGTTTTCCATTTTCTTTCCATTTCTTCGTGCAGGCGGTTGTAGTAGACACACTGCGGCAGAATTATTTCGCTGCCGTCCTCGCTGCCAGTGGCGTCGTAGCCGGTGGCGCCACGGTCCAGTTGTGTCATCTTGCTGGAGGTGAAAAACTAGAGCCAGCCAGAAGGTGGTGCAAGTAGTCGCGTCCATTTAGAAATGATAGAGTGAAACAGACACAAACAAACACACACACACGGACAAACTTATCAACGGCGAAGAAAAGTGCATCGTAGCGTGGAGCGATATACGTGAGCCCGCTCCACTGCCGTAGTTGTTGGAGAGAAGGCCAAAAACTTTAAAGGCTCCGGCGGTTGTTTTTTTTTTCTTCATTTACGTAACCGTATGCTACAGGGAACTTCACTTTTCCGCATGTTGGTTGGCCCTTTGCTTTCTTTCGCGTGGCCACCCGGGGCGTACGCGGATTGCACCATTGTAACCATATGGTACACACCTTGCCGAGACGGTTTCGGACCCAGCCAATCGAAACTGACTGATGGCGCATCGTGCCTGTGTGCATGCATGTCGACAGCTCACCGACAGGGGGCACACAGACAAGCCGTGGCAAAGAATTTTGCAATTCCCAATTGCATTATAAATCACACCGTCCATTTGTGAGCCCACGGCCCGCTTCCTCCCCTACTCTATCTATCTCTCTCTCTTGGTATGTGTGTGTTTTATTATTCCAACCGAACTGTAGCCTGTAGCTTAGCTACAATGAGGCACGAAGAAACCCCCTGCTGGTAGGCAACTCCGCAGACAGAACAACCAATCTTCCCCTTCTGCGGCTGGACGACAGATTCAATCTGGACGGATTGGTATCAAAGGAAGGCGAGGGGGTAACCAGAGAATCGCTCAGTTCCACATGCTGACGACGATGTGGCCATTATTGCAATCGTGACCGTTCCGTTCCGTTCCTTTGCCCGGGTTCTTCGAATTAAACCGGATAAAGCGTCACACCGTCAACTGCGTCAACTTTGCTGGAATTCAAACCGACCCGACGGCGGGTAAAGCGCACCAAGCGGATGGGATTGCGATCCCGAATTTCCATGCCATGCAATCGTGGTTCTATAACCCGGAACGGTACGATTCCGTGACGCCGGAAGACTTGCAATGGAAGCAAAAACAAAAAATCCCACACACCAAGTCAGAGGCAAGAACGATGTGGAGCTCGAGCGATTCCTACGTGCAGTAAAGAAGAAGGAGGGTGGTAAAGTAATCACGAACTCACAAAATGGTACATTTTATTGCTGCTGCTTCGAACGGGTGACAGCGGCAGGCTGAACTAATGCCCTGGCCGGAGCAATAGTAGTTTGGGGACAGCTGGACTACGAACAAGCCACATTTAGACATTGCCCTTCGTTGCTTTGGTTCAGCACATGATGCATTGATCATATTTCACAGATCTTAGGCCTGTTCCAATTCTTGCCATACGGCCGCTCTTAAATGACCGGGTCCCGCTGACATCCTTAATAAGGCAACTCTATAAACCACACAAAATCATCAAATCTTCGTCTAATGATATCGTTAATGGCCTGTTTGTTCGCTAGCCTTTGTCAGCTAGGTTCATTGTACTTCCAAACCCCGTATGAATCACCGGCCCAATCTTGTTGTTTTTTTATGTCGGTGATCGGTTAAGTCCACCGTCGCCACCTTATTTCTCTACTGCCAAGACAAGTCGTACTGTCAAGTGGAAGATGTCACCCAGCCTCACTTTTAATATGACGCATTACGCATTCCGAATCTCGGAATCTGTCGAAAGGGCAAGTCTCCAAATCGGGCCAGACAGCAGCGTTCTAACGCAAACGAGATGTCATTTGTTGTGCCTCCACCCTTCTCCACGATTCGAAGCAATCACCGAAACCGTTTTTACGAACCAAGATGAATGGGTTCGTTGTTACTTCTTCACTTCCCAGCTGGGGCCTTCCACTTTGTGTCGCCACTCCACCACACTCTTCTTGGAGCTTTGTACGGCTTATTAATATGACGAGAGACACACCGTGCGATCCCACTCCAGCTGTGCGCGTATCTTCTGCACGGCCGTTGTGACCGCCGCCACCAACGGTTCCGAATAATGGCCGTCCCCAAATTTGTTCGTTAGCTTGTGCACATTTTGTCGTGTTGCTTTCCAACCTTTGGTGCGTTATTTTTCGTCTTTCGCCCCGAAGTTCCAGGCCTTTTCCATAAGGTCCGTTCGCCCTGTTTGCAGACACTTGGCGAGCGATTGCGTGAAGACGTGGGCTTTTCGTCACTCCCGGCACCGCTACTGGTCGGTGCTGACCCGGTGGTTCGCCATCTGTGACAATGAAGGTGACAAGTCGAATGACCATCCTCGGGCAACGTTCTTCTTTCCCATGGGAGCACAGAGCCCCGTGATGTCTTCGGGCGTGGAATAAATGTGCAGCGGGAGTTGAGCGCAGCGCACGTTCCAGTTATGCAATGATTTATTGTACGCGCATCCATCATGGGTTGCGGGTTTTCCAGCCAGCCACCCGCAACCTGGACGACCTGGACAACGCGCCTGAGACGGAACCGCAAACCAGCGTGTTTGATCTCTGCTCCGCACACATGTGCGTGCCTGGCGTTGCTGTACCAACCAACCACACGAAGGCACCCGATGTCATCAACCCGCACACCCAAGTTCCGTGGCGTTACCCCGTTACCGCTAAGGGGGCGGTATTAATTTTCTGCCGCCCGGGCGGTAATTCTACGTTGGAAGCTCTCCGACCGTGTGTCGCACGTGAGATGAGGGGCCGTGGGCACAGTGGGCCGCACTCATCAGCGGGGAAGGACAAATAGCGGACGAAAATGAAATATTGTTCCTAGCGCAAGGCTAATCATAGCGTTACGGTGACTGGAGTACGAAACGTTGGGGGGATGTAAGGATGGGAAAATGTAAATAAACGTCATCTCGCCATCTTGCTTATCAAGTCAATCGTATCGATCACATCATTGGATGGTTATCGCTCAGCCGGATCGAAACCAGTTACCTCGTTACGGCAGTTAATCATAGAGAACTCCCTTCGCTCTCCCCACTCACGCTGCGTCCCACTCTTAGGGATCTGGAGGATCGCCCCGCAGGGGCATTGAACCGGCAAGTGATAAGTGGAATTAATTAGGCTCGGAACTCTGCGTGCAACTCCCGTTACATCCCCGGGAAAGGTGCAGGACCGGACCCGCAAGGTAACACACAATCCTGACGAACCTTTTGCCCCGGGCCGAGGCCGAGCGCTGACGGAGAAGCTGACGTAATGCGTAAGTCGACTGACTAGCACCGTTTATGGGCATTCCTGCCTGTCGACATTGTTGTGTCTTCTGGTTCTCCGAGTCCGATCGGGTTGGCAGTGTAAGTGTTTCGATCGCGTGCAGCGGCGCGTGATGGTGCGGCGGCCGACCGATCGAAGTCGTTCGTCCACTGGGTCAAAGGTATTCCGAGTCGGTGTGCATTCCCGCTTCTGCCGAGCTTGAATGGTTGGCCTCGAACTTGACGAAACCGGGCGGCAGAAAGGGATGAGGGCTTGCGATGTGAGAGTGTGTATGCCCCGCAGCTACACATGTGTGGTTCGACGACTCCTCAACAAGCGCAAATGTGCAACACTCCCCTGCTCGACTCTTAACAAGCTGGAGCTTTGGGGCAGTGCTGTTTTCTTGGTTTTATTTTTACCCCACCACCACGCTACTGCATCGCAACGGGAGTGGAGCGTTGGGAGGAAACTATTAAATCACCAACTGCACTGCCACCGCTGCAGTTCGCCAGTGCCACTCGCGGGAGTTCGCATCTCGGCGAAACGGCCATGAGTGGAGTGCGCACACACAAAAAATAGCACACGGAATGACGACGGGCCCTATAAAACTGAAACCCATTTCGTGTCCGCTAACGGGGCCTTAGTGCTTAAATTAGATCCATCTTTTCCATCTTTTGCTCCACGCGATGCACTGGCGGCTCTCGTGCCTGCCGCCGGTTAAATCCCGGTAGCCCGCGGGGAGACGGGGCGCGCGCCTCATCTAACACCGGGAGTGTGTGTGCTTGTGATGGTCAGTGACCGGCAGCCAGAAGGGAAGGAAAATGCGAAAAATGGTCCCTCACGCGCTGGATGACGCATTGAGCTGGGGAAGATGGCATTCAAAAACAAAAACACAGGAAAAGAGATCGCTCCCAACGAGGCCGCAAACACTGCCGGCATCGGGCGGAGATGAATGTACTAATAAAAACGTCACCCTCAACGCTCATGTCGCTTCGAAAGGGGGTCGAAGCTGGTGTTTGGGAGCGCGCTGGGGGCAATTTTGTGACCGCGTGATCCCACGAACGCCGCGCTTCAATGGTACGTCTGCAAGGGCTGGCAGTAGTAATTCGATCACTTGATCACACACACACACACACACTCCTCGGAGAGCAAAGCAAGGGAAGCATGAAGAGGGAGAGGAAAACACCGCTAACGATGCACTTTGCGCCGACCGACTTCTGGTCAACAGCGCGTGTACTGCCCGAAGGAGATGATGAAGCACATAATACGATAATTGGCCGCCGGGTTGAAGAAACCGTAATTGAAATGAATCCGCCACCACGCTGCGGGGCACCGTCTGCCGGGAAGGGAAGCCCTGCCCTACGCTGCGTTCGATTACGTAGCCCCACGGCCGGGGACGCCCTCCGTAGTGGAAATTATGGGCTAAATGCACTAAATTCAGCGGCAAACACGATTCGGTACCGTACGGGCTCTGTTTTTCTCCCCTTTCGATGCCATTAATTTGCACGAACCGGAAGCGGTGGTTGAAGATGATGCTTCCTCCTCCACCCGCCAGAGAGTCTGGGGCGAGTGATCTATGAATGATCGTGCTGCTAGTGCGTGTTGGCGAACCAGTTTCAGGTTTAATTTCGAGTGTAACCTCAATTTTGTACCGCAACTTAAGTGGTGCTTCATTACAAAAACGCAGCCCTGTGCCTTTCTCCAGTCGCCTGTCGCAATTATATTTTAGCACATGCCGAAGTGATCTGGAACTAACGTTTTTTTTTTTTTTTTGGTTAAAGGGGAGCCGATTTGTTCCATCGTTTAGAGATTCGTTGTGCGGCAAGAAAGACGCAAGAAACGAACCTCCCCCCAAGGCGGCACACGGAAGGCACGAGCGTCCGCGGTTTAATGTTATCGCATCTTTCGCATCTTTCTCACCTGATTTCCTGTCTCGTTTGGAAACGAAGAAAGGTGAATAGCAAACGGTGCGATGACGGAACTAATGTGGCATTGAGAAAGGGGAAGGGCTGGACAAAAAGAGAAGACACGACCTACCTAGGGGCGCTTTGGAGCCCCGAGGGCTAGAAATGTGAACAATAAGTAGTTATATTATGACACCATGATTTGTTTCTCCGCGATAAGCGATCGCGTACGAGAGACCTAACGAGCCATGTCCCGGTACAAGGGGGGTGGCTGTGTGTGTGTGACGTGACGCTCATTCTTAATGAAGATGATAGAATCTTTATACGCTTTCTGCGAGCGTTGAGCGAGTTCTGAGAAATTGGAGGAATGTTCCTTGTCAGCGATCAACAATCGCTTTATGCTGATTCTGGATCGCTCTCCATCAACCGAGCCGGTGGAAGGTTCATTGACATTCGGCACCAGATTGAGGCCAGCTGGCTGATCCGCAGCACTGGATTAAGATACAAGCAAGATCAGCGTCCTCGATGACTGTCGTCGTTGCCCGACCCGATGCCCTTGCTGGCTGGGCACGATTCTACACACGAGGTAACATGAGCGTGACATTTTTGCCCGAGCTCACATTTTATGTCACACGATAGCCCGGGATTTACGCGCTTGTAGCGCACGCTGGCTGCTGCAAACCGGGATCGGATTGCAGCACCGCCCGGACAGCAGGTCAACCGAACCGAACCACAGACACGGCACACCAGAAAAGGGGTGAACGGTGACTCAATTAGAGCGAGCGCGTTCGCGTAAAGTAGCAAGTCACCGATAGCCCTAAATACCGCATAAATACGGGGGTCCGCCGCAGCCCGGTGGACAGTAATTCGTTGTGACAAAGTAGGCAGGAATTAACAATAACCAAATTAAGGAGCCATGCACACCCCAGTACCCGAGTGCACTCTCGCATTCTTTGCGAATGTCACGAGCACCTCAAGAACCTCACCCCATCTTGGGACGGACAGCTTGGTTTCGTGCCGGACAGGAAGCTGCACGCTGACGTAAGACGTGGTCGTTTGGGTCATACGCGAAAAAAAAAAAACTGCGAAAGCGAAAGTGTACCGTAAACGTACACAGCGCGGAGGAGATACATTGTGAGTTTTCCTTCCTTTCGGCCGTCGTTCGTCGCACACGGTGGACAGAGCAAGCGAGCGGCATTAATTAGAGCCAATTGTGATGGAGAAGCTAAACAGTGACTTATTGCGTAGGCTTTTTCGTTCGATTCGTAACGGTGGACAGTCAGACAGTCTTAACGGTGGTTACAGACCGGACATCTCACCCACGAACCTAGGCTGCAGCCTGGCGGAATGTCGCGTTCTAGCCATGCGGTAGGGGTGTGATCTAAATCAGTTCAGGCTCGAGAGCTAGGTTCTCCTACGGGGATAATTTATTCGGACACTGTTTGGTCAGTTGGTTGATTGCCTGCGGTTGGATTGAAAAATGATCATGTCAGACGTAGCTGATTGTATCACGAGATTAGCATGTACCGAAGCATACATGAGAGGCGTAGTGTGGGGCAGAAATTGCCTCCCATTCGAACGGTTGCATTCCTTATGACTTGAGCACAAATCATGCTGTACGAATCTGTACGTCGCGTTTTTTTACAGCTCAACCATGATTTAGAATTGTATGAAAAAAACAAAACACAAAAAACGAAGGCACACAATTCAAACAGCTCTCAAGCGTCTACTGCAAAGCAGATTGAGATGGAACCACGTTCCACGTGAATTAATTTACCTTTTGCGAGAGCGTATTTCGTAACCGTCGCCGAAACCTGGCAGCTCATCCCACAGCCAAGGAAAGGTGTAAACGAGATGAAATATGTAAGACGATTCCTTACAGCGCGCCACATCCTGCCCCAAACATCCGAGTGCCATCTTTGGGGCGAGCGCTCCTGGCTCCAAAAAGAATGCCCCACACCGCGCACGGGTAAAGCGCGTTTCATCTTGCCGTTGGTTGCTGCCAGGGCAACTTTGTCATGGTTCTGCGGGCGCGGAGCTAGAAAAGACACGAAGACCCGGGGCCCGGAATTCTCCCAGCTCCGGCACGCTCAGAACGTGCGCGACGAAGCGAATATTTGGCATGTTTGCGAAATGTTTCGCAAAAAGATGCCATGTGATCACATCATTACGCTTCGCCGATTGCTTTGAGGAGGGCCAGTGCGACGAGACGCGACTGTAAGTGTCAGTGGTAGTGATAAAATTCTGACTGATGGGAGGAAATGAATGCAAAATGTAGCGATTTGGAATGCGAAAATTTAAGAACTTTTTGGTAAAAAAGGCATTTCTAGCTAGTATTACGTGTTGTTTTGTAGATATTTTGCAAGGAAACTCTCGCAACAAGCTCAGAAACAAGCACAACCAACTTGCTTCGCATTAGATCCCCTTAGCATGCATCTGCATCGATGCTCACCACCCATGGAAAGCTATGCTGCAAATTCCATGTCCGAGAAACCACGCAATCTTCCGTCCTTCCCACTGTCCCCACCGCCACGTACAGTTACTGAACTGTAGCTAATGCTGCTCCAAATCACTGATGCGTTTTAGTTTAATGATATTGTCACCTTCCACCGGCCCTTGGACGCGTCCCCCCTCTTCGGTTCCAGCTGACACGGTGTGCGACACAACGGTTCGTAAGCAAAACTGTCAACAATTATAGGGCAAAACAGCGGACCGCACCGTACTGCAGGGCAACCGTGTTCGCCATGACAACGGGCGATGCGATGCAGCGAGAACATTATCCACCTTCGCAGCAGCACGCGCTGGATGGGGGGGCGCAGGGAGTGTTGTTATGTTACCGTTGTTGTCATTCGAGTGAAAGGAGATCGACGATAATTGCCAACTTGTTTGGTTACCTCGATATTTATCCCCGGCCACCAGTTCCAGTCACCGGGCGAAGTTTTTTTTTATCAAGCTCCCTCTGGTTTGCCTGGTTTGCTGGATTTGCTCCACTTTTTCGGTGAACGGGATTGCCGTGCT
This sequence comes from Anopheles merus, assembly GCF_017562075.2. Classification (NCBI taxonomy): domain Eukaryota; kingdom Metazoa; phylum Arthropoda; class Insecta; order Diptera; family Culicidae; genus Anopheles; species Anopheles merus. Next base: position 7,008,421 of record NC_054082.1, on the reverse strand, counting down.
AGAGAACCGGGACCCTGGGGAGGGGTTGGTTTTTGCCAAAGCGCGCAAAGAATTTCGCAAAGATGGCACGGAGAGCAGCACACGGAAGGGGAAAGGTTCTTGCGGGCATGTGCCCAGTGTGCTGCGCGTCGATGCGTCATCCGGGCGCATGCAGTGAATGAGCGCGCGCGCGCGCCAGCGAGAGCTCAGCTGCGTTTTGGAGCTGCACCTTATACCGTTAATGATGTGTCCCCGTGCGTCCCCATTTGTTCGGAGTGTGTGTGTGTGTGAGTGTGGAGATCCCTTCATGTTGTGTCCTCGGGGGTAAGTTGCGGTAGCGGGGCGGATCGTAATCATTGATTGGATGAAAGTATCATGGGACACGCGAACGTGTTATTAGCGTGATTTGAGATCACACCGTACGCGCGCTGAAGAACCCAAGCCCTGCAGGGTGGTAGATGTTTCTCGTTGTTGGTTTTTTTTTGCTGGCGCTACTCTTCCTGAGTACAAACACCGTCGGTCGATAAGCAGTACTGTTGCGGTGGCATCAATTTTTACACCCGGGCCCGGGAGAAGGCATAAGCGGATTTTAAACGGCGCGTTTGCCTATCAACCGGTTTTTTTTGTGGTGTTGCGGGCATGCGAGATTGTTAATGGACATGCTTTTAGGGAATTTCTTTTCCTGCCAGAGAACGCACCAAACGTTTGCGTTCGAGCTGGTTGTTTGATGTGTTTTGTGCTCCCTCACCAGCAAGACGACAACGCTGCCCACCGTGCAGATGTCTAATTAAAGGTTTGGCGCGAAGAACCATTCCCTTCAATGAGGTGGAAACATGCGTCGCCCCATTAAGGGGGGGGGGGGGGGGGGGGGGAGGAGGAGGTCTTTTGAAGTTGTTATGCGTGTGTGTGTGATGTGCGAGACAAGTGGCCTGAAAAGTTTCGTAATCACCCATGAAACAGTGCGAGCTTCGGTCCACGACAGATTGGCATTTATGGCACTTCACTGTGCACTTCATACATTCGTTAGGTCTTAATTTTGGGGCGTTTCAAGGTGCTTTTCAATGAGCTGAGGTGTGCGTAATGGTTACTGCTCCGTCGACACCAACGGACACTCCACTTAGGACAGTTTTTGTTTTTTTTGGAGGGCGAACTTGAAGTCGAATTGAAAACCCAGCACAAGGGAATGCAAAAAAAAACGCGCCTACCAATTGCCACCCAGGAACTTGGGGCGCCAAAGAGATAGCCAATTTGAAGACACACCGAGTGAAGCAGAGTTTATACAACACAGTCATTACCACTTTTCACAGCGCCATCGTGTGGCCTTTTCTTGGGTGGCCATGAACATCCACTCCGCCAGCCGGGTGGTGGAGGAACATAAAAATAAATCAGGATATGCTCTTGCGCGTAAAGAGACTCAAAGCCACCAGACACGTGATTGTGCCCGACGCGGAAATTGGCAAAAGAGCGTAAAGAGGAGTGTGTTCAAAAGGAGTGAATCCGCCTTAACGACGGGATTGTAATTGAAATAGTTCTTCCACCTTCCAAAAACGGCAGTCTACAGTGCGCACTTGAGTCGCCGTGCCGGTGGGCGTTCATGGCGATGACCATTCCACAGCTGTACTACTGCCGCCAGGTGCAGGCGGTGATGATCATCATCCGCGTTGGTAGTTCAATCGCTGCCAGTGACACCTTCGAGAGTGGAGCTGGTCCACTTGAACCTGAGCCGCATAAGGTACAGGCCGGGTGAACGGCACGCTTCCCTTCCCGCCGTGTCCCGAAGAGCTCGAAGAATAGTTTTCTCAAGCGCCACTCAAGAACAGGCTAACACAATGGTGTCCCGCACCAACAAGTGCATCACGGGTCCGCTCTACACTCGGTTCAGGTCGTTACTTCCTCTGCCCAAAAGGAGCCAAGCGAAATGGTGCTGCCGTGAACGCTTGGCTCGAGTGGGAAGTCTAAATTTTCTAACCTGTCAGCAAAAGGGAATGACGGCGTGGTACCGTAGCCGCAGACGCTTTGAAATCAGAGAACGACACTCTCGCCGCACGCTGGGTGGATAGGAAGAAGCATCGGAAGCTGTGTTGATAATTTATTTCAATTACTCTTCACGGCTTTTTCTCACTTTCGTACGTGGCGGGGATCGTATCGTCGCCCAAAGCCGTGACAACCTGGCGGCACCGGGGCGATGATATTGGCGGTATCGATGGGCTGGCATCGCAGCAATTGAATCATCGCAACCGGTGCCGGTTTCCTTTTGCTGCTACGTGCGCCGATGCTCACCGAGAGATAAACGGCCGAACGCCGGCCCGCCTGGTGGATGATTGAAGCGATCCAACCACGGCGACCCAGCCATCCAGGCACGCTTCCCGGAGTCCTCTTTTTCCCGTAATTGCCGCATGATATCGTTTATTTGCAGCCGCTGAGCGTGCTTGGGCTGTGAGGGCTCGTCTTGATCCTTTGCCTAGAATGTCGCATTGGAAGTTATGGACAGAAAAACACGGTAAGGATACCACACAGCACATCAACTACGGCATGCATTCGTTATTTGCTCGGGTCGTCTCCTCAGGGCCACTAGTTGGGCCGAGCGAACGTTAGATGCGATGGTTTACCGAGAGATTCATATTAGTGCCGTAGGAAATGGAGCACAAAATCTTGCCCAACCATTCGCTTCGCTCCGGTAGAGGGGCAGCCATTGTGGGAATAATGACAGCAGGATTGGAAAGAAGTAATTGCAGTTCAGCCACCCGTGCTGATGTGCAAGATGTTACGTTGCGCCAGGCCGATTAAGATCAGATGTTTAAATTGGAACTTGTTACACGCGGAGGGTTGAAACAAGGCTGCTCGTGGTTGGCTATGGTTAGAGAAGCGCTTACGCAACCCTTCTGAAAGTTGATGCAACTTTAATGATTTCATGATTTTACATATGTTCAAGCAGCTTGCATATTGTTTGAAGCATGTGGTTTTTTTTTGATGCTGTTGTATGAGTGAGAGATTAATTGACCAAACCCGGATCTTTCCCAGCCGGGTTGGCAGCAAGATTCCACCCAGTTTAACTTCATCCACAATTACCGCACCTTTCAACGCGCACGTCAATCTGCGGTTCCCGCGAGACTCACTAATAACTGCAGAAGCTGCTCCAGCGCGGGCTTTAAGGAGGAGAACTCCACAAACAACCTCCCGCCAAATGTTTGCTACCGTTCTTCCAGTAGCGCCCCTTCTACCCACAACCGAACATAAGTCCAGCTGATGGGGTTCGATAGCAACTGACACCTTCTCTTTTTTCTTTTGATTTTCATTCCAGACATTATCGCTACAAACAATAATTCCCTGTAGCTCAGCGCATTCCAGACAAGAGATGCCAGTGTGTGTGTGTGTGCAATTTATCAAGACTTCAGCTCTGAACCGTACCTAAACCAATCAATCAATCAATCAAACAAGACGATCGTTTGATAGGTCGATCTTTGGGTCGATCGGGATCGTACGCGGCGAAAAGTGTGCGAGAGTGAAGTGGAGTTACGTGAGTTCTGCCACTGTCTTGACCCCGGGAGCAGAGAAGCGCGGTGTTAAATACGTCTTGCCCCATTCAATCGCATCGATGTCGAAGTGCAAAAATAACAGACAGAAATAAGGTAAATAAAAATCAAGTCAGCCCACCAGGCAGAAGATGCGGGGTGCGCAATGGCTGCCAAGAACCTTGACCGTTGATACCGAACTGACAAGTGCTGGCCACTATCGCCGAGAATGTCGGCATACCGTGGATATACATTTTTGACGTTTTCTTTTCCTGCCAAGTGGCGTGAGCATACAGCGGCGTGCGAAAGGCTGTTGTGGTGAGCCAATGTTCAAGTGAGGTGGTGTGAAAAGTGTGGTTCTATTTCCAAGTGTTTCGCGTTGGCCGAAGAGGTGCGTGCGTTCAAGGACTTTAGTGGTCAGTTTTTGGGAACATTGCCATCCCCCCGTTCCAGGGGTGTGCTTACTAGTGAACTTAGATAGAGTATCTGTGAGTGTGTGTGTGTGTTTGCAGCCAAAACAACAAGGACAGCGAGCAAAATGTATTGCCTTTGCCGATCGTCCAAAACCATCACGGTGCGGATCGTGCTGCTGGACGAGACGGACTTTCTTCACGAACTGCAGGTAAGCGACCGAGGCGGTTTGTTCTCATTAATTTCTTCCTTCCCGTGGTGGGAGCGTCTTCAATGCCGTGGATACTCCGTCCATCCCGGTATGACCGGAAGGCACCGTAATTCCTGCGGTCCTACGCGTGAAGAGGCCGCCCCGTCACCGGACCACAATGCTAAAAACAACACACCACCACCAGCAGCGCCTTAAGACAAATGGAAAATTGAATGGAAATTGAGCTCGTTAACAATCGGCACCTGTGCCGGTGTGGCCGTGCCAGCGAACGGCTAACCATGCCGGCACCGGCTCCCGCTCAGCCTTGAGTTGGGCGCAAAAGTCACCAGAAGGCATCGCTCTTTCCTAGCTCTGGAGCTGCTTTGCCCTTCGTTCGGAACGCGCCCGCACACACAGTACAGGGAAGAAGCCGTAATCGGCCGTACGCCATCTTTGCTGTTCCGAATGGGTAGTGGGGAGGGCGAGGAGATGGGGCTTCGTTCGGCACCTGCGGCACCACGGATGAGATGAAATTTATTCGAATTGAAAATCAAATTTATTCAATTCCATACAATAGTTATATTATCGCCTCATTGTTCTACCGGCTCAAGACGGCCAAGGGCCGAGTGCGGCCTGTTCGCCCGGGCAGGATTTTCTTGTCCCTGCGGACATGGCGTACGTACGGTTGGCCGGCCGGCAGGTTGAACCCGGTCGATCGTAATTTCGTAGCCACGAGGCTTTGCTCTAGCCGGAATGTGTCTTTTGCATTATGGCTTCGGGTGCGGTGGAATTCCTGCCACCGAGGAACTGTGGAATGAATAATCCGATACTGCTGGGGGCTGGGGTTGAATCTTGAATTCAATTGTGCAACACACTTTGTCTGATCGACCGGTCCCGATAAGCGGTGGTTCGCGTTTGGTGGAATATTAAGATAATTCTTCCAGGCTCGGCGAGTTTTTAAGCTGGACAGTGTTTGTGGCACGGAATATTTAACTAGTTGTCTATTTCAATTGTATCATAACGTTTGAAATATCCTTCATGTTTTTAATGTTGCTTTAAAATAGTAGTTAGCAGATGCCAGATCGATAGAATTGATGAAGAAGCTATACGTTTAATAACTTACCGAACGATCGATCGAGAAATGGTTTAATCGCTAAGCGCGCTAGTTGTTCATGCCCGGACGGACGAGTATCAATTCCAACATTTGCCAATTATTTACAAGATCTCAAACTCGGTTTAAAATTGTTTCTAATGAGTTACCGAAGGAAAGAAGATGAACCTTCCACTGTTTCCAGTTAGTTTGTTACACAAGCAGAGTCACCAGTTTACAACCCCCAAGCACACACCGAAACTCATTATTTCTTTGCCGGTGTAGAATTTTATCACCGGTACCTCTTTCTCTCTTCCCGTTTTATCTCTCCTAGCAGAGCGAAATGCCAATTAAAACCAGATCGTTCCACCACTCGTCTTAAGTGCTAGCGTCCTTGAGCGGTGGGACAGAAACCCATTTCGCTTCGATAAGCCACTGCTGCTGTGCGCACAAAAGCGAACTGCAATTTACAGAATTGTAAAATAAAACTGTCCCCACTAAGCGTGTCCCGAGGGGCAGGGATGGTTAACCGTCGATGTTGATTTCGATTGGAACGCTTGGGAACGCTTATCGCTGGGTCGAACGCTCAAGTTTGCCCGAACCTAGTAGTAGTAACGACCCTTCGAACCGCGCACGCTTCGATGCGACCGAAGGTGTCCTGGGCACTGGAGTCGGATCCAGCAGAAGGAGAGTGAAAATTATGTGTCTTAAATTCTGACCCGGAATGGATTTGCTAACGAGCGACACAACCCGCACGGACGAAACAGAGGACACCCGGTGTAGCTGTTGTTTTACGCAAGCAGCCTTGTTTGTCTGCTGTTTTATTGTTGCTGTATCCTGTAGCCGGCAGCACATCGCCGCTGAGCGAGAACATTGAAAGCGCGAAAATTGCATTGCGATTGTAAAATACCATCGTCGAATCGTTCGAGGGTTTGTAAAAATCGAATCCTCGTTGCTCGGTGAAACGAATGGGGCGAAAACAGCTCAGCATGCTAATTGTAAATCGTAAAGACAGGTCGCGGGCAGGTCGTTATGCTCCACGGTATATCGTTAACGCACTAAATGGGATCTTTCCAGACAAGTTGCAGTTTTTCCACACACACCAACCGGGGACTTTGAAAGCTATAAAACCATTCCATTATTGATGAGCGATGTTTAGTGGCAAAACAGTGGTGCTGTTGCTCTGTCTGTCGAGAGTTATGTGCTTTAAAAACTTATTCAATCCAATCTAAATGGAGGAAAAAAGGGACCACCGTTCCAGATCATAAACCGTAGCCCGGAGTGGATGGAAGATGCTGGTTTGGGCCCGTTTGCTGGCGCATGATGGTATCCTGCCAGCAAACAGCAGCCGTTGGTTGGTGGATAATCGTTTCACACCTCCGGCTGGGGGAGCAGGAGCATTTACTATTTACTGATTCATTAGTCCAGATGGAAAACCAGAACGCTCCGAAGAGTGTTTTTCGAACGGCGTCCCATGATTGTTACGTGTTGCGAGGAAGCTGGAAGAAGCGATACTCTGTGTTCTGTTCTTATTTATGTTTGGGACCGGCAGTTCCCTCCACCACCAGCGTACCCGTAAAACCAAACCTGCAGCAATTATAGACCTATTTCCTTTGCCGAATGATGCGAAACTTTTACCGAAACGGTACCCCAAATGCCCGCATTCGGCCGTCGGCTGTCGGTTGTACGTCTTCAAGATGAATGGTCCCAGCAGGGTTGGGCTGGAGGGGATCAAACGCCAGCACAGGGTCAGGATTTTTCAGTGAACGTTTCCGTTTGGGTTTCGTCGCATGCAAAATTCGGCGGAAGGGAAGCACGGGAATGAATTATTAAGACCTTCCCGTGGTGCTCCAATAACTTACGTGTTTTATGGAGTTTACCATAGTTAATGTTATCATTGTGCTTTTTTGTGGGGTGGTGCGATGAAAGCTTCGTTTGATCACAGCGTTTTTATCTCAGAAACGTTAGTTATGTTAATGTTAACCAACTTGATGGTTACTCTTGCCACTCAGACGAGAGGAGGTTAGAATCAAGCATGCTGCGTGTGATATTAGCATTATGAAGTTGTGCTGTTTTAGCGTAAATTTAGTCGTGCCTTGTACAATTAATCTAGATGAAAGATAGTACGCAAACATCACAACTGGCATAACAAAGGCAGCCAGCCAGCTAGCAATCGCTTAATCGGATCTGGGTCTAAATGGAACGAAACGCTCTGCCTAAATAATGCATAAAGCGACAATGTGTTCCCGGGATGTGTGGTAGAGAGCTGTACACAGCGCACAGGCAAACGCTGAACACAATATTCTCACAGTGCAGCCATAAAGTAACGATGCTTCGGGGTTTAGTGCTCTGGTTTATTCTGAGCGTTAAGTGAGCTGAGCAGCCATGCCGGAGAGCCGCTAATTAACTGCAGGATTATGGGTTTGGCATCTTATTTACCGCTCGATGGAAAGGGGTAACTACTGCACACGGTATCTCCCACCAATGGCAACCTACATATTCTGTTCGTGCTGCTGTTGGTGCGGCTAAACATGAACTTTGTGCTGTGGGGGCTCCCTCCCAGAAACGGTGACTCCCAGAGTCTGTTCCGGGGAAGGAAAAAAAAAAACAATGCACAATTCCCGGCAGTCGGTAAATGGGTAAAAGCACACAGCTACCGAAGTATGAAAATGGATCGTACGTTGGCAAAGAATGGGTTTACGGACTTGAGAACCAGATATGTAGGTGAAGGTTATGGGCTGCAAAATTGAAACTATGATGACATAGAAAATGTACGGGAAGCTACACCAAGACAATGGTGAGAATGTGTTCTTTTAGTTTGCTGTAGCTTTGGAGTTTTTTAGTGAACATTGCTACGTTGATCTCATAAACAGGAAAATCTAAATATCATAACGAATTTCTGCTTACCTGCTTATCAGACGTCCTTCTTCAAAGTCTCTTCAGGAGCCTGAAAAGCTTAGATCTCATAATATTTTGAAACCTTCACGCCTCCTTATCCTTTAAGCTGCATTCTTAGCATGGAGAGCTGAAAAAAATGAACAAAAAAGGTTGAAAACTGTTGTTTTCTATAAAAATGATAAAGATAGTTATGACTTTAACACAATTTGTATTGTTTAAGTAACGATTGAGAATCCCATGGGAAACAGTTTATTTCAAACTCAAGAAAAAAATTTCAAACGACCCCCTGGTTTTGCTACCACTCTCTGCTCATACCCATAAGCGGTCAAGGAATGCAACTCCGCCTCTGGTTACGCATGCCGCTACTGCACCACAAAAGAGTACTGGTTGCAATGTAGTGCAGCAAACCGGTATATTGTTTGCGCTCCAGCCAACAAGACGGTTCCATCCAAGCACGCCCCATCAGCCAACCCCTCAGATCCAATCACTTAAATACACTTTCTACGCTATAATTAACTAACACGTGCACTAACAGTGCTCTATGCTCTAAAAAGTGAGAGGACACCCCGGCAGTCCTCCCGACGCCGTATCACCTATATGGGTGCTGATGCAGTGCGTGTACGCGATGGGCAACTGCATTCCGCATGACTGCACACACACACATATAGCGTATGGTTACAATCGGGTGGGCAGAAAGAAATCGTAATCGTTTTTGGGGTGAAAACAGCGGCAAGTGAAGACACTCCGCTATGTGGGGCCACTTGGGGAGAGACTGGAGAGGGTGCCGTCCGCCTACCTTTACCAGATGAGCCGAGGGACACTCCTCGAGCCCCAATTAGCTCGCGATCGTTATCGGTGTCGGCGCGGTGAAGATCGGCACCGATTGCAGCTCATTGAGCGCTTAATGTTTCATCGCATTTGATTTTCCCTTTTCCCCCCTGCAAGCGCAAGCTTTCCTGTCCCTCTTTGCCGGTGAGCCAGGGAGCCGGTTTAAGCGACGCTGATATATGGCAGTTTTCCACTTTTGCACACTTTTCCGGCAAATGAAGCGTACGCGGACTGCACCGACGAAACTGAAGTGGTCCAGCTCAACCCTTTCAGCTCCAAGTGTATGGGGATCAGCGTCACGATGGGGGAGGGGAGGGAGGGGTACATAAAACCACCCCGAAAAAAAGTTAATTATGCACGTCAGACTCGCGAGATCGGTCATCGAACGGGCACAGGCATCAAACGATGGCGTCACTTCAAGTGCAACGTCCCGGCTGCGGGCTGGAAATTAGTTCCCAGTTTGGAAATTATCGCCCTTTGCCGATGAACTGTGCGCTGGCACTCACGAGTGGGTGCTCCGTTTCGATTCGATGATTGTTCAGCTTTAAGCAGAGCGTGTCATAACGTTCCAATGATCAGCCTTCCACCATCGGGAAGGTTGTTCCCCGCGCTGCGCGCAACAAAGATAAATAGTTCGATTTTCAATAATTGCATCCGTAATGCTATTTCGATTAAACTGACCACCCGACTGAACGGTCGGGCGGGTGGGTGGCGGTAAACATTATTTAAAAAATCATTACCTCGTTTATAATGCAAATTTCATTATTTTTTTTTTGTATCACAAACCAAAGCTTTCGAGGAACGCGTAGAACGTTTCCGCAACAGCACAGGGAACACACTAAATTGCATTTGCAGCACTCAAACACCGACAGAGGAAGGAGACGCTTTAGTGCGGTCAATCCTTATTTGGTGTGTGTGTGTGTGACGTTGCGGTTGATTTTATTTGATGAGCCTTGTTCAATAAGTGGCTTTTTTGGGGGGGAACTGCGGAGCAATGGTTTTTGATGCAAATAATTAAATCATATTTATTCTGGCCTTTATTCCGCACGACCCAGTTGGTAGGAGATGAGAGAGGAAGTGAAGCATTAATTACGGTTAAAATAATCGGCTGCTTAATGGGCTGATTTAAAACTTCAATAAACCGCTCTATTAGATGTATTTCAGCCGAATGAAATCAACCGTACACAATTTGGCTACAATAAACTGCCAACCGGCTAGGCTTCAAACTAGATCTGCCAATCTCCGCACCTCGCTTGCCGATCGACGGGTTAGAGACACACGATGACCGTCGCCCGCCTTCCCCTTCGGCATCGGCACCGAGACACAAAACAGGCCCAAAGCCGCGATCCAACGCAACGGCAACGCGGCAAGGAATTTGAATATTTTATCGTGCCCTCCTTTCGACCTTCACTCATCAATCAATGCGGGACCCGCGGCCATCCAGCGTTCTACAAAAAAGCATCCCACTATAAATCTGAATCAGTCACTCGTGAACCGGCCGGGCGCAGTGCGTTTACCCTATCCGGGCCGGGGAGCTTTTTTTTTGTTGGTATTTTGATTCTCTGTTCCATCTTCCCAAAAGAGCTCGATCGAAACCGGGGTAGCAAAGGAAGCATTGAACCATCGTATTTATTTTTGCTTTGCGCCCGCCCCAGCGAGCCCCCTTCGGAACATCACATTCACCGAAACGGATTTGTTTCCAGCGCTGAAATCGAACTTGCGCGCGCCCGGTCTTCCAAGAGGTAATCGATTCTTCTTCTAGGGCTGAAGGTGAAGGTGGTTGAGATGAAATCATGCCACGGGCGATAGTGGCAATAGATCGAGCCTGGACCGGCAGACCCGGTACACAAAGATCGATGACCGGTGGGGGGAGCGCGGGCCTGCAACAACGAAAATGAAACACTCCGGTATAAAGTTAAATAAAGCTACTTCTACTTCTTGCAGCCGAATTGTTACTGTTTCGGCATAGAATGAGTGCTCTGGGAGGATAAATAAAATGTTCTACTCGATGATAGTGTGTACGATAGTGCCCCGGTCTGAAGCTTATGCTCGGGCTGTCTACGATCGGTACCTATCGTCCGCGATGGAGTGCGGGAAACGAGATTCGATCACAATGGGAGTGGGTTTCAGGCAGACTAGGAGTACTGTAGAGCCAAGCGAAACCAAATTGCATTTTTTGTTTGTTTCATCCATCTCACCTTCAAGGTCTCGTTTGAATGTACTCTCTTAAACTCACTTCAAATAAATAGGTTGTACATTGTTAAAAAGGTCGCAGCGCAGATGCAACCTTTTTAAGCGTGCAAAAACTCCCTATCAATCATCACAGATAGAGAGAGAGTGGGATAGAGGCAAAGAAAAAATACCATCACTTTACCCCAATATTCTGTTCAAAACCCCATTTTTTTGTTCTTTCTCCTTCTACAAACTCATCGCGTCTAATAGTGTAGCTTCTTTGTTTTCCCTTAACCCACATAAAACTGCCCACCGGGCTTTTTTTTTGCTGCCCAATCGAGCGAACGCTTATTTGCGTACAGATTTAGATAAAACTGACCAACACGCGCCGTCCCTTGCCTCTACCGCTTGTTCAGGGTTTTCTTGATCGCGCTGCTGTGGGCCGTTTTAACGTTTTCCTTTTTATGACTTGCACTTTTCTTGAGCGTCGCATTTTTATAGCACGTGTGTGCTTTTTCGGTTGACTGTTTTGGCTGTTTGTTTGTTTTTATATCTTTCGATGGCGAATGTGTGTATGTTTTTTTCTTCTTCTTTTCTCGTGATACGTGCATTGTGTTTGGGAATCTTCATTTAATCGTATCTAATCGTGCGGTTTGCCCATAATAGTAAATGGTGATGTTTGCTTTTAAAAGCGATCGTGAAACAGTCGAATCGTGTTACGAGGTGTGTGTGTGTGTGAAATTGTAGTGTTGCATTAACAGTACGACAGATTAAATAGAATATCTTTCGCTCACTCCAGCAGAGGTTGTGGATATTAAGGTTTGTAATCTCCAGCCTGATAATCGTTAAATGTGTGAAGAAATGCACAAAGGACCATTCAAAAAATCATTGAATACTACTTAGAAGTATCTGGTCATTTTTTTCTCAAAATAAACTGAGATTAACAAAGAGAATTAATGTTTAACACTTTTCTGAAATTATTTTAGTAAAATACAAAAATATATTCAATAAACATAACAAGTCATGATAGTTGTGGTAGAGACAGCAATTAAAGCTTCATTTCATTCAAATAAAATTGAGAGTAATTTTAACTAAATCCAATTAAAGTATTGAGTGTACAGAGTCATTCCGTTGATTTTTCTACACATCCTCCAAGCCAAACTAAAATCTACAATTAAATCCAGCAACAGGTCACCTGCTATTGAAAACCCAAAAAAAGTACCCACATGCTAAACACGTCCCATCCGGGGTGATATGCTTTTCAATTTAGGCTAATTAAATTAGCTGAACAAAACACTGATTCAATTTCGCCCCATGCAGCCGTCACGAGCCACGGCAAATGGCCAACGGAAACGGCACAACAAAAAAGTGTGGTATTTAAAAATTCGAATGGTGGAATTGCAAGCGCAATCTAAGCGAGCAGCAGAACAACTATAAAAGCCAATAAAAAGGAAAGGCTTAAGCTTTACCCCACCCCCCTCGACCATCACCATCCGCCCCCTGTGTGTGTGTGTGTGTCCGACAGGGAAACACAGCGCCATAGGTCAAGCTCGTTATGTGTGTTGCACGCTGTCGTGCTCGTACGGGGCACTGCAACTTTTATCGTTATTTTTATTTCCTCCGGTGTCTCCGTTGCAATTGCAATTCCGAGAGCCCTGAGAGCCGCTGTGTGTGACGCTGACTCACTAGCATGATGGGGCGCCCAAGCGCCAGTGTGTTGCCGCTGCATGTCCTGTCAGTGTTGCATCCTGCCTTTGCCCAGAGGTCGCCCCATCGTGCGACCGACAGCGCTCCAAAGTTCAAAGAGTGAAGTCGGTGACGCTCTGGCACCGAGCGGACACACTGGTTGTGTGATGTGAGAGCGTTTTAACCTCCATGTTTCAACCCTCCGTTCTACCCCACCGTCACTAGCTGCGTCTTGCGTTGCTGCTGTTGATGCTGGCTCGTGATGAGCGGATCTTGGGAAGCTGCCCAAAACAAACGATGGCCCTGGAGGTTCACAGCGTTGGACGAATGTTTTCCGGTCGGCCAGGAATGCCCTACCCTTGCTGCTTGCTCGGTGTGGTACATCCTAGATTGGAATGATGTTTTATGTCCCGGTACCCCTGTCCCGCGCGTTCCTCCTTGTTTTTCGGCTGGTGTGAAGACAGTCCGGCGACTCCGGCAAACTTTACGGCTACGGGCCATTTCGCCTGCTCACCGGCATGCGGGGTTTCGCCGGCTTGATGCGGGGCAAGATACTTATGCTCGAGAGATGGTTATCTGCCGAGGTTTCAGCGGCCTATCGGCGCCAGCCGGCCAGCCCAAGCAGTGAAGCTCGGAAAAATCTCGATGCAGCAGCTCTATGCAACGGACGATATGCGATGAGCAAAGAAGAACTCAACGAAAAAAAAAACCACCGAGCATACAAGAATACAATGCTAATTCATTGTTGCCATAGGTTTTTCCTTATCCGTTTCCCAGGCAGGCAAAATAAAACCATCAACACGCTTGTGTTACCATTTTCCCCGCTCCGAGGTGGGACGGTGCCCTGCTCTCGTTCCATATTCATGGTTGATAACGTTCTGTGAGCAGCAAAACCAGGGAGGATGCTGCTTTTTTCTTTAAATTCTTTTTTTCTTTTTTCTTTTCTTTTTTCATTAAATTTGCTTCCCCACGTCCCCTCACGAGCGTAGGGCAACGGGTCTGCGACCTGGCGCTGGTGGGAAACGACCGGCCTGAAACAATAGGACCGGGCCAAAGATAAAGCCTAATGATTATTTAATTTCTTCCCTACTCTGTTTATTGACTTGAGGCTCTCTCTCGCGCTCCTTTCCCTTCGAGGCTGCTGCATGTGAGAAGTTGCGAAGCTAAAGCGCTGGAAAGCGTTTGAAGCTTTCCCTTCCCGCCCATGTTGCTCTGGGAGAGTATGTGTGTGTGTTTCTATGTATTGAATATACATAATTTATCAAAACTCATCGGTGCATGAAAAGTGCCGATGATGGAATATTTACGACCCGGTAAGCATCCTATCCAATTATTTCCAACCGTCGCTCGTCCTTTCTTTTTTATTTCTGTGCGCCACCCACCTCCCCATGTGTGTGTGTGTTGCGACCCGGTTCTGGTATGGTAATAGAAAGCAGTATGCTAAACCGTACCGGGACAGGCAAGTAGCAGTATTTACTTTTCAACCCCCCGCTCAGTCTCACCTATTGTATCAATTCTGAGCATATGTGTGTGGAGAGATGTCCTGGGGTTGCTTTGGTAGTGGAAATTACCACCCAAGCATAGTTATGATTCTAATGTGAGGTAAAAAAAACACAGAAGATAAGTGTATAGTCGGCACTTGAGACACTTACAGTGCTGGAGGTGGAGTTAATTAGTCAAGCAGCGAGACTGTCTGACTTTTATCATCAACTCTCGAAAGCCATTCAAACGCGTACGGTGTATAGCTATACAGTTTTGATCTCTTTTTTGTCTGCAGTGAAATTAACTTTATCACCTTCAGCAGTAAAAGTAGCTAATTAAACAATCGTACTTCTTGTTGGTGGATGACGACATCACTTCTTCACTTTCAGAACAGTATGTGGCAAGAAGACGAACACTTAAATTACCATCTTTAGATTTATGTTGCCACTTTTGACTCCGTTCCGAATTTCGCTTGTTAACGGAGTTTCAGCTGTCAAGTTGACAGGTAGTGTCAGGTTTACTGTTTTTGACAGCTTTCAAAAAACTTCGTTAACGCTTTTATAAGCTCTCAAATGGGTATGAGGATCTACTTGCATGTAATTTATCGTTCTGTTGAGTAATCTTTTACGATCAGTTTGGTCTAATGCCCCGCACAATGCAACAAATAACAAACAACTAAATAAAAACTAGATCGTATCACAAGAACTGTTTGGGCTTTGTTGAGATCAAAACGATAAAATATGTCATACTCTCGTAAGAACGTGCAGTAAGCAAACACAAAGCCACACCGCAGGTGGAAACTCACAGCATCACACACCCGACTGCACCGATCTGCGCCAGTGGCAGTGGCGCTCTTGGTGTGAATCAAACTGCACTGCACCAGACTTGGCCTGTGCTACTGTGTGAAATCATCGGTGCGAGCGCGTGTAGGACGCAAATGACTCGCACGTAGGCACAAACTAGACACAGCAGGCTAGAGCATACACAACACACGTGGAGTCCCGGTGATGCTGTGCATAGTAGCACAGCAGTCGGTGACTATTTTTTTTTATTCTGCGCTTTTGTTGCTAGCTGTTTCGGTTTGCTTCTCCTCCGCAGCCACTCCCCGATGGCTTTTCATAAGCAATCATTAACAATTCAAAACAACTACATAAATTATATCGCAAAAATGACAAGTCAGCTGTACGGGCAAGAGAGGTAGGAAAGGTGGCACGCCGTTGAAATGGAACCAGTGGGAAAGATTCTTTGGGGGTTCCGTTTTGAAATGGCCCATGGCTTGCAGATCTTAGGGTGGAGCTATTCCGAGGTTGTGTGTGTTTTTTTTCGGACTGTTAACAGGCAAACACATTCACAGCCGCTACATGCACAGCAGCGCCCGAGACTCCCAGTGATGAGACTCCATTAGCCTTGATTGTCTGGTATAAAGTGCAGCGCTTCCCCAACTCTGTGAGGGCTAACCAAAAAAAAAAGGTGGGAAATAAAAACATCGCACACTGGTTACATTTCGTATCCTAAGGGACCTGTGCTCGTTGGACTGGGTGTGTGTGAGTATTCTGCAACGGGGACCAGTGTACGACGCCCAATTCATCCTCACGCTGTTCACGTTAAAGTGGCAAGCAATTTCGCCGTATGCAAACGGGAAGACCTCTTGACAGCAATGTGTACCCGGTCCGTGTCCACTTTTTTTAGACGATAGAGCAACAAGCGCCTATGCTTGCCTTGCCAGCTCACAAAAACACAAAGCTGGTCGAGATGGCCCCTCCAACTAGCGTGCGCGCATCATAATGACATGAAAACATTTTCAAAAATTGCATCCACCGCGAAATTGCAAGCAGAGGGCGTTCTGCTGATAGGATGCGTTACTACTGTAGCGCATCCAAGCTCTTGAAATGTTGTTGTGAATGAGGGTTTTCATTGTGAGCATTGTGGACCATGTGGCAGGTTTTTAAGAGTTTGTAAGCTTTTAAGGTTTGTTGAACGTTGAAATGTTGCACTCGGAATAATTAATTATATCGCATAAAAGACGGAGCCGAGTTGTCGTTCCACGTGTAAAGCAATTGAAAAGAGTCATTACCCATCCAGCCCCGTAGCATTGCTCACAAAAAAACCCCGTCGAAAAAAACTGCAACCAAACAATGAAGGCATTTATTTTGAAAGAATCCACATAAATACCAATTACCGCCCTCAGTGCTGGAGGTGCTAAATTTAATTAGACAAACATGCTTGATTATTTAAAGAATGGCAGAAATGGCCCACGATTAACTTCTGTGCCATTTATCAGTGGATCAGCTGGAGTGCTGGAGGGAAACGGTCGATTCTCTCTCTCTCTCTCTTTCCATATCAATATGCATCTTAACCGGCACCCCCATCGATGGTTGAATTGCACGCGCCAGTTGCAGAGCAGAATCGAGGACCTCCCGCCGACACAAGCACTTAATCTGCGTCGAGCACGATCGTACACACACACACACGACAAGTACCGCAGCATAATCCGCAGCAAACGGCAAACCATTCTGGCCGTAAGAGGGATTTTTCTTCGCGCGCGCTGTTCGCCCCAAGAGCTAACGAGGCAAAAAATAAATAGTACCACGGGGGCGAGCTGTTTGGGGTCGGCTCTCCGCCGCCGCCGCCATCTCGCGGTCAATAATCGGGGACGACCGGAGCCGTAATAAAATGGTATAAACAGCGATAATAGCTGTCGATTATAAGCGATTTCGTATAACTTAATATCGGCAATTATCATTCGTAATTATGGTAGAACGCGCTGCATACACTCGAGCGTACCCGCCGGGAACTGGATACCCCCGCCCCGCCGGAACAAGAACGTGATAGAGAGCATGAACGGTGGGGTAGAACACACCATTTTCCTAGCACATGTGTGTGTGTGTGTGTGGGTTGTGCAGCCAGAATGCAAAAGCGCAATTTCGCTGTGCTGCAGCGAGTTGACTACTGCATATCGAACAAGACAGGCAGCGATTCTTCGCGCCCCGGCGACACTAGTAATCACGCGGGCCACCACAATCATTGAATAAAGTTCGGTTAATGAGCTATAATTACGTCGCCGGGCCCCCTTGCCCTCCTGCTGCGCCGCGCTGCGGATCGACCGACGAAGACGTCGTGCAGGGCTAGTTACATGTTCCGCCGGCGCTTCTGTTGGGCGCCGGCGGGAGTTGGGTGGGCGCATTTGATGAACTGCGGTTTTTGCCTGCTTCCCATCCGGGAGGGGCCGGGTTCTCGATGAGCTGGATGATGTTGATTCGGCGAAGATGGCGTTGCCATGTGCCATGTGGTTCGCATTAATATTGCGGACGGGAAAATTGGTGTCGCGCTAGGCAGTCGGGATAGGATAATCGTTAACGCCGGCGAAGGTGTTGCTCAAGTGCCGCCTCGCTCGTTCAGCCGGGCGGAAGTGTTTAATTAAGTTTTTACATGCATCGTGGAGTGCGGTCGGTACGGCTCCTGTACGGCTAATGGAAAGCGGTAAATGAGCTTTCTATTCTGTGCCTAAATGTCGACTTTCTAAATCGAACCAAACGATAGCAAAATGGGGCCCTTGTACCAAAGCAAGAATTGGCAGTGCCGACAGCTGAACCTTTTCCGCGCGGCAGACAGCGCTAGACGCTAGAACTGAATTCCATTTCCAGTTTCGAGATCATCTGAAAAGCCCTTCTTCCCGTGTGAATGTTGAAGGTCGCGGGATCGTCAACGGTTCGCGCCGGGCGCTCGTTTGAAGTCCCCGGAAAGGCCTCCGGGGCGAAGCCAAGACGAAGGTACTGAGGTGCAGTGTCCGCCCCATAACTCCAAGAGCTCGCACACACACACACACCTGGCAAAGGGTTTTAGGGTCGTTTTTTCGTGCCGCGCTGTCAGGTCCGGGGGGAAAACCCAACCGACCATTCTTCATGCAATAAAAGAGCGCCCGCGATGGGCCTTTTTGTGCTGCATTGCCGCACGAATGCCATTGCCGTGATGTCTTAATTATGGAATTGCACATACGGATACCCTTTATGCACAGTGCCCACCACCTCTCACTGCTCACTGAGAGGGAGCAGCGCAATCGTGTAGTGCTTCACGTAATTTCATGCTATTTTATTTTTTGTCCTCTTTGTGCCCTTCGTCCCCTTTTGGAGGTGTTCTTTCCACACTCACAAAAAAAAAACTCAAACACATGCTACCACTCAGTGGCCATCACACCGGCGAGGCCGCCAACATAGCAGTCGAGAGGAGCATGCAAATGAAGAATTACCGCTCCACTGCTCCAGTTGCAGCTCGGCGGCGCTTTTACTATTTGCCCATTGAACTCGTGCGACTCCGGCGGTTCGTTGTTCTCGCCCGGCCAAAGCGCGGAGATGCAGGGCGTGCCGTTTCCCGGGGAGAGGTTTTGTTCGCGAATCAATTGCTCCAGCACCTTGGCATCGTGGCTCCCATCGTGGCTTCCCGGATGCCGGAACTGTACCGCATCCGGCGTGGCGTGTTTTTTCGCGCCCTTTTGATCGTCAATCTCCATGCTCGATGCCTTCGCCCTTCCCACCAAGGGCGTAATGAGCATGAGCGCAGCTTCCTGCCAACAGTGAGGTGTGTGCCAAGCTGTTTTTTTTAAGTGCGCCATTCTGTTTGTCATTTCATATTTTTGCCCCTTCCCCTCACTTTCGTTGGGCGCTCGTACACCACCGTGGGATGCATTATTATTTGAATATTCCTCCCCACCGTGTGGCTCGAAAGGCTGCGCTCCGTCTGTGTGAGGGCCATTCGAGGCGGAAAGTATGATGAAGTGTACACAGTGCTGTGTTCCCATAAAAAAGCGACTTTATCGCTCGCTGCCCCGCCCGAAGGTGGAAGAGATGGAGTGTGATTTTACAATTAAATTATGTGTTTTATGCTCTGTTTTCCTGCGCGTAATTAAATGTTTCCGTGTATGCAGCAAGACGCAGAAAAAGAAGTACAAGAATACCTGCACAAAAAGGTCCTTGGAAGCGCCAGACTTTTTGCAGGTGGCACTGTCATTCTATATGGTTTTAAATGCTTATTTCTGTGACGTTACGACTGTGCTGAGCGGCAAAGACTTTCCTCCCAGAGGCTCTAACTGACAGCCAAACAACAGAAAAAAACGGGGCAGTTCACAAAAAAGCCATCACTTCTTGATTAAATCTTAATGTCCCGCAGAAACACGCTACAGTTTAGTGCCGTTTAGGCTCAATAAAGTGTCTGTTTTCTTAATCTTCTTACCACGGCGCTACCGGCAGCTATCCGATGTGCAAAGTTCGCCAACACTTGTTAATAGCTTATGCGCGCTTATGCGTTTGAAGTCGAACCCTCCAGAGCTATAACACCACACTTTTGAGGGGTGTTGTTGGTAAACGATCAATTCCCCTCGGCGATCTATGTCAGCCCCGGGGTCGCTCGCATATGGAGCGCCAAGCTAGATACTGGCACGAAATCCGAGATTCGAGAGTGAGAGGGCAACCGCACTTGTCTATGCCTAGGACCTGACCCGGGTGTAAAAACGCACATTACGCCTGGGCCGATTATACCAACCTGTCAGCTTGTGGAACGAGTTCGATCACTCACATCACTTTATGACAGCGTTCGGTTCGGCTTCGTGTGCCCCAAATGCGGCTCTGTGTGTCGCAGCTTCACCTTCACTTTCATCGTTTGGACAATTACGTCGTGCGTCTCCTTCTCTCGCTCTCTCCCTATCTCTCTCTGATTATCACTCTATGATCAGAAATGGTTCAAGGCTTTTTTCGGGTGCTTGTGAAGCAAGGGTGATGTAGAGCTAGGATTCGCCGAACGAGGTTCGCGTGCGCAAAGGGTTTCGCGTGTAGATCACCCCCTAGATATGGCGGCAGCTCTGTTGTAGTCTCACTCCTTTTTTTTCTCTTAAAGCAAGCAACGAACAAAACTGTGCGCAATTTATTACCTCTGCCGGGCAACAAGGCACCGAAGGACCGAAGCACTGGACGCGACACGGATGACGGATTTCTGACGCGTTTTTCCGCATTGGTCGGTGTGCACGATCGATCGATCCAGATTGCCCGCCGGGGGGCACAAATTAGCGGGCGATCGGTGCGCAAGTATCCAGGGTCCCGGTACTGTGCCCCGGTACGCAAAAGCGGTTCTATTGACTACACAGCGTGCCGCAGGGTCAGCGATTATCCAAGATCCGAGTCTAGCGTGGTGCGTTGCAGAGGGGAAGAAACGAGGAAGAACTCGCTGACCTAAACGGAACACGGAGCACAAGATTAGATGCCATTCCTACGCTTTCGTGTCAGAGGCTCGTCGGAGTGCCGCCGCCACACACTTATCTCGCCGCGGTGATCTAGACCGAACAGACACACGGACACGGGCCGGGTAAAAAAAGGGGGCAACGGTTAGCCCCACGGTGACTTGATTGATGCCTAGCATTTGTGAGAACAGTTGTTGAATTAATTATGACTATCGAAAGGAGCCGGTGGAGCCGGGCTTCGATCAAGATTCGAGCGTTATTTAGTTGTACCGCGTTGGTCGATGCGCGACGGTTAATCTCACGAGACGATTCTCGCCAAAGCGATGAAAGATTCCTTCGCTCAAGGTTGCTCTTCGTGTGAGTGACGCGTTTATAGTAACGCATCCGGGGCTGCTCAAACCCGCAAAGCTTTGGGGATGACATTTTATTGCACACCGACAGTTTATATGGAATTAAAAATTGAACAAACAACTCACTCCGCCCCGAGTTCTTCGTCTCCCGGGCATGTGTGTGTGTGCTACCTTGAGAGTTAATTATGATTTTCGAATTCAGTTTTATTGCACAAACCACCCTCTCCGTCTCCGTCGTTCAGGACAGCTCGAGACAAAGTTTACTACCTTTTTCGGTAGCGCAGAGAATGCAACCAGAGGTGCTCGATGGGTTTGAGCGAGTTTCTATGTTTTATTAGGCCCCACCTCCCCCCGCCATGGTTAAGCATAATCCATACGTGAGCGATTGGCTTCCACGCTCTCCGAAACTAGCGCCTCAGGTTTGGTTAATCATTATGATTTTATTGATTTGTTGTGAGTGATTTTGGGGCGAAAAGGCTCGTGATCGTGCGGCGGGGCTGGGCTAAAAACCGGCAGCCCAGCATCGTAAACTCATTTCAAGGATAGTGCTCTTAAGGGGGGCCACGACTTTCCTGGAACTGCTCCAAAACGACCCGTTAAGCCTGTGTTTATGGTTTGGGTTTTAGTTTTAATGGATGCCGTGTGCTGTGGCAGCCCCCAAAACCAATACTTACCGTTCGGCATTCAACGCCGATCCCGGCCGCATTCACCATTGTTGTGGCCTTTCCGATCTGAACTTTTATAACGAAGTCTGCCACGGCACTTCGGCACCAAATGCCAGCGCAAAGATCCTCTTTCTTAGCGAAATTAGTCAACCGTAAGTCCGGAGGAGCCGTCATTAATTTAACACCGTCTTCCTTCTCGCCTCGTTACAGGTACGGTTGCTGCCCCGCTCCCGCCTCGGCCTTAAATCTTTCCATTTTCCCAGGATAAGTGAGTAAGAAATGAGTGTTCCTCCCACCGGACACACATTAACTCGCGCCCAAAGGAACGGCTGGGGCGATTCTCCGTTTTTTGCACTTCGATTTTTGGACATATGCTCAACCGACGCCGAAGACATCGTCGTGTGTAAGACAAATGTCGACCCATTCTTTCCCGTCCGAGTGTGCCCGTATGAGTGTGTGTGTGTGTGTGTGTGTGTGTGTGTGTGTGTGTGTGCGGCTGACTTGAGTGGAGTAAACTTCACGGTGGACACCAGATACCAACGTGCAGGATCATCATCATACACCGGTACCGGTCGGGGGCAGCACAAGATTCCGATAATTTGCTGCCGGTAACGAAATTAATTACACCATTAATCAGCTTCCCTTTTCGGGGGTCTGCGGACCCAATGCGGGATCTGCAGTACTTTTCGGGCAGATGGTGGCAGACTCCAGCACTCCGCTCCGTACTCGTCTACCACAGGGAGAACAGAGGAAAAAAGCGCGTCTTATCGGTGATGTTCGATCTGTTGTCCAAGATCTGACAAAGTCTTTGCCGAAGGCCCGAAGAAAAATTGTAACAAACTCTCGCACAGCCCACGTGCGTTTTTTTTTCGCACTGCCGAGTGTACGTGTACATACACGAACGCGAGGAAGTGGGTGCATGTTGTTGGACAAGCTTGTCAAAGTCGGAGCGCGCGCGCGGTTCTGTTCTGCGACAGCCGAGCCCAAACGTGTTCTGCGCACACCAAAACGGAGCGGATCACAGCAGTGGACAGGTGGTCATAAATACTCATTAGCATTTTTGGCGGCTGCCGACATGAGCAGGGCCGTACCGAGTGTCGTGGCAGTGCCAGTGGGATTTGCCTATAATCAGTCGCACCTCCGGACTGGATTGAACCAACCGCACGGACTGATGCGCGCTGCATGCTGCTGCCTCACCATTTCATTGCCGCGGCGCTGCCGCAACAAAGTGCTACAAAATCGGAATCTACATTCTGGCAAACAGGGCACCGTGCGTACAAAAGCGTCCTAGCAGCAAACGTTCCGTGTGCAGCGTTCGCTTCGACACTTCAGCCCGCGAGGCTTTGTTTACAATGTTTTATCAATCGCCCGCGTCTAGCCGTGCGGGCGAGCGAACGATGCATAATTTATGGTCAAACCTTTTAAGTCCTGCCAGCTTGCTTGCTCGCATACACAGCAGAGCATCTCCACGGCAGCGTTCTTTGCCCATGCCGCTGACCAGTCGCGCGGAGGGCGAGCTAGGTCGAAGCATTCCAATGCCTTCGCGGTCCAGGAATGCTCGGCTGCGCTTCCCGCACAATTGCGCACGGCAACGCGGTGTGTGGATGTGAAAAATCCACAATTCGCTCGTTTCCGCGAGTAATCGCACCGTGCGCACGCATCGCGGTACCGCCCGATGCATTCCGCCCGAAGACGCGCCCCGGTCAGGGTCTCATTGAACTTGCGCGTACGATAAGATCGCGCCGTGGGACGTGTAGCAGCTGCGTTGTGCACCACCCCAAAACGGAGCTTTATCGAAGGCGGCAGATAATGGAACATGGACAAGTTTATTAACGTTGTTTGCCCCGGCCGGTCGGCCAGGTGAAGGAGGAGTCGTTCTATTTTTGTAACGCGCAGGACGGTGTTAGGGCCGTTTCGGCAGCTAGAATAACGTTTGGGAAAAACAGAGAGAGAAAGGCAACCATCGTCTATTCGATATGTTCGAGTTCGATGTATCAACTTTGCGCAAGAGTTTAAGAAGTAAGGGATTTCCATTTAATTGATTTCCATAACAGAAGCAACCTCTCCGCATACCAGCAAGAGATGGTGGTGAGATGAGCAGCGACGGCTTTAGCAAGCAGTTCCACCGAGTGCCACCTACTACCAACTCTTTCACTCTCCTTCGTTTGCCAATTGCCCACAAAAAGGACATTGTTTTATTGTGTCTGTCAGGCGAACGCCATAATCATCCGTTTCCAATCATCCGCAGGGCCCGGGTGTACGAACATGCAAACAGGACAACTACCGTCCTCCCCCTCGCATGGGTTTGTGCCCTCGCGAAGCTATCGTGATTTATTGTTTTCCGTCTCGCTGTTTGTAAATAAAAGCAATATAAGCGATATTTTACTCCCTTCTTATTATTTTCCGTTAATAAATCCTCCAATAATCTCACACACTTGCCCGATGCCTCCCACCAACCCATTGTGGCATGCACACTCAGCAAAGCCCTTTTTTCTCTCTTCTCGCTCTCTCTTAATCCCACCATTCTTTCGCTATTCTACAACAAAAAAAGCCTGGCCAACTGGGTGGTAAGGATGTGCAAGCGGAATATTTATCCTTCCAATCGGGCGATTGTTCAGTGTCCGTCCACCATCGTAGGGGCCCCCAGAGCAAAACTAGTTTCGCTCTCTTTGCCCCGTTCGCCCGCACTTGCTGCGAACTAGGCGAGCGCGATCTTGGCGGAAGGATTTATGGGCCAATAAGTGGCAGCATTTGCTGTCGGAACTTGCAGCCTCAAACCTCACGCCGCCGCGATCATCGCGCCACAATACCGCCCCGCTTTAACGTTAACCTTTGGGAGATGCATTTTGAGCCGCGGAATCGGGCAAGTCCCACCGCAGAGTATGATGGTCCGGCGTGAAGTAGGTGTATGCCTGGAGCTGGTCTTGCTGTTGCTGTTTTTGTTTATTGCCGTTTGGTGTCTTATTTCACTCGCTGGCACACAAGCACAAGCACACATGGCAAAAAAGGTAAATGATGACCATCGGGAGCTGTGTTTTTCGGAGCCACCAACCACCACCACCGCCACGGCCGGTTCAATGCGGCTTTAGACTTTATTATCTTATTACGCTAATCTAGTTGACTTATAATTGCAAATTGGAGTAATTGTTCAAAGTCCGCCCCGTGCGCCGGGCCCGGCACAGTTCACGACTCCGGCGGAAAAGTAACGAATTCATTACGACCTCTTCGGACGGGACCGGGGGGCCGTGATTTACGATACGAGACGCGTGTGACCGAAGCGCTATGGCCAGGGCGCCCGGTTTTTTGGTGCAGCAGCATAACCCGGCTCGCGGGACAAAAGTTTGGATTGATAAACAAAAAGCTCTCGCTGCCGCCCCGAGGACGTGTATAATTAATGGTCGCTCCGAGGCGTCCTCCCTTGCCCTTTAGCGTAGTGTCCCTGTGCCCGTTGCATTTGCATTTGACAGAACATCTTACTGCACTGCCCAGCTTCCCAGCTTGGCCGATTGCACCGAGTGGATCGGCTCACGGCAGAACCAAACGGGATGGAAAAATCAACCAACCAGATAACAACAGTATCAAGCGCTGCGGGCGTAACAAGATCCTGCAAATCTTGGAACCTCCCCGGTGTGGGGGGGGGGGGGATTGGTGTGCCTTGAGCTTCCAGTCTTTTTCAATTTATGATAAAATGGTTTAAATAGTTTTAATTAATACACCGCCTGCGGGAGCCGGCCGCAGCAGCACCTTGCTGGGCTGTCTTTTATCTCCCGGTGGCACTCCTTCGCGATGGTCAAAGATGCTGCCGCATCGCCGGTGGGACAGGGCCAGCTAATGAACGGCGTCGTTGGTGCGATGACCGCACACTAGCGAGAAGGCTTTTCTTTCGATTGAAACCACTTGCATCCCTTTGGGTAGGGTTTCGTCGCTTCGTTTCGTAGCAACTACTGTGAGGCTTTAAATGCAATTTGATGAATAATTAAGCAGGCGAAATCCAATCGGCACTGTTTATCTCATTATCACCAACATTCAATCAATCAGACAAAATGTAATTACCGAAAATGAAAGCGAACGAGCGAGAGAGGGAGAGATGAAAACGGTAAACTGTACAATTTTTCATCCACCATTTTCGACAACAACAAAATCCCCTTAACTCACACATTCCACCCACTCTGGTTGCGTGGAGACTGATGATGAGCTCCAAAAAATGCATTACTCTATCGCCGCCCAACAGAAAATCGACCCAGTGCAGTTTATCATTGTTTTTTTTCTTCTCTCCCGACATGCTTTGTTTTCTCCCTTCACTTTTCACACGGGTGTGTGCATCCCCGGGTGGAAAGCTCGTCGCACCAGTAGTTAAAAGCGGCAGTTGATCGATTGAAAGTAAATACGGTGCGATGGCGCCGGCATTCGCCGGTTGTAAAACGGGGAGAGCGTTTTTCCCACTCAAAAACCTCGCTGAAACGTGCACAGCATTTATTTTAAAAAGGATGCATAGTTTGCATCCACACACCCTTCCCAGTGCCTCCAAATGTGAAGTGGGGCGTTCGATGGGCGATGCTGTTTATCGCCCGGGACTAGTTTATTTACCGCGAGCCGTAAGCCGTATGTTTTAATAATGTGCTATTCAACTTTCCGGCGGTGTCGATCGGAACGCATACATTTGATGTGAGAGTGTGTGTGTGTCTGTGTGGGGATTATTATCAACGTGTGATTAAAATGTAAGAGGCTTTCCAGCGGTTTACCGTCCACCCAGCTCCCCACGTTTTTTGTTCTGTTTGCCGATTTCAATATTGATCGGAAAAGGATATTGATACTTTTGCAATAAACCGGATGCGTAATGGAACGGAACGCAATAGGAGGAACTGTGTTGGAAAATCGAGCGTGTACGTTGAACAAATTGTAGCGGGAAAATGTTTACCTACCACGGCGCAAAGGTTGTGTGCGGTACATGGAAGCACTTTTTTGAGTACATTTCTTTGCCCACTTTCTCAAAATTTTCCCAATCGCATAAAGGTCAAAGGGCAGGGAGAAACATTCAAATCATAACTTTCATCCTCATCCTTTGCACATTGAAATACACACATAGAAGCATACCAACACCAGCGTTCCGTCGGTATGGTCGCCAAGTTTCGCCGAAGTAATTCACATTTCTATTAACGATATGGGTTTTAATCCACTTTATGGAGATACTTTACATTCATACGCTCGATCATATTTAACGGCGAAAATTCCTTGCTTTATAGGCGTGGAAAAGTTTTGCACCGCGCCATCACTCCCTCTCCCCCCTGGTGCGGTGCGTGACTCAAACCACCACCATCGCCCTTTCCACGACGCCACACAATCCACACGAAATCCAAATTTATAACGCATCTCTGGCGAATTTCGTAGCTGCCCTTTTATTCTGTCCAGCATGGTTCCAGCTCTCTCTCCCTCCCTCTTCAATAGTCGGAGCGCCATATTCGAACACATTCGAACGCCCGGGCTATTGCAACCGAAATAACAGAGCGAAAATGTCGCAATAAAAATTCATGAATTATTTTATGCTCACACTCGGGTGAGGGGTTATGGCGCGTTGCAAACGGGCAAGAGCATGAAAACCAGCAGGAGAAATGCCCTTGTATCCCCAGCTCGCACCGGAAGGGAAAACAACGACCACACATACACAAAACTGCGTAACTCAGCTTTTTTCTTCACTCAGCCGTTGGTAGCCGTTTGGGTAAATCGAAGACATAACCGCACCAACCGGGCCACACTCTACCATTCACGCTGGCGCTGGCCATAATCGTTAAGTTTAATTTTCCTCGGCAACACAGTCCGCGGACACCCCCGAAAACACCGATAATCGTGGTACACGGCAGGCGAACAGCGCCGCCGTTTGATTGGATGTTTGGGTGTGGAGGATTTTCTGTACTTTTCTTCCTTCCTCGGGACGGCTTATCGTTTGCTTTCAATGAAGGGGTTTCACGCTTTTGTTGTCCAGTGCCCCAACCACCCAACCGAGTGCTCTAGTTCTGCTGCAGTTCAAGCAACCTCTGCGAGGATCACACTATCGACGATTTGATCTGAGTCCACCCGTTTTCTGCGTGGAGAATTAGATGCATGCACACCGGCGGTTGGAATCGGTTCTTTGGCTCGCATTAAAGTGAGCAGCACGAACCACAGCTCGCCCAACTGCAAGATCGCTCTAATGCATTAGCTCAATCTCGAGGGTGGCGCGGTGCTTTAATCAAGAATCGGCCACACCTTGGTTTTGTGCCATACGCCGTACGCCATATCACCGCGTTGGTTGTGTTTTGTTGCGTGACGGACAGACCAAGGGCAGGCGAAACACGGTACAGCTCCTTGGCTTTTGCACGCACCGTGTTTCGTCGTCCAGTTTGGCATGAAGGAGGATTGGATGGGCGGTGGTTGAAGGACGAAATCGTTGACTCAACATCCAGGCGAACAGTGTTGTAATTAACATTTGATGCAGACGAAAAATTGTAATAATTTAAAGTAATAATAGATTTAACTAAAAAACAACATTACCTTGTTGTATAGCTGGAAGTATGTAATAACTAAACAAAAAGCAATGTATAAAATAAATGAAATTGATAGATTAAGTTGAACATTTTGCAACGTAAAACACGAGCTGTCCCGTGACGTCGTGCTAGCCGTCTACTGTTGCACGCTGATGAGCGTTGGATCAAGTCTAGTTTGGAGCATCTACAAAAGGTCTTCAAAAATGAAAAGAGAACAAGATTTTGATGCAAGCTTTATACAAAGTGTTGTGTTTCCTTCGACCTATTGTGTTCCTCCTATCTTCTAACAAATATTCTGTTACTCACTGTAAAAATAGTAAAACAGATGCAGGATCAAGGACTATATAGCTAGCCGGCAATGAAACCGAGCAAATGGAAATATAGGAACCGGGAATAACATACCCCCTACAATCCCCCGAAGGAAGGTGTGTTCCATTCCGACTGCTGCTTGTGTGTGTAATAAAATGTACTGGAGCAGTAAAATCTTCTTTAATAAATAATTTGTAAGCTGTATCTTGCGTTCTCAAACCCGAAACGGCACACCATGGCGAGGAGCGGGAGGAGAAACTGGGTCGGATCTCTTCATGCCGCCGTACGCGCCGCATACACGTGCAAAGTAATTGAGCGACGGAAAAGTAAACGACACAACACGACGACGCTCGCAATGGTGCGTTTTTCCCAGCACTTCCCAGCACCAGCAGAGAACTTCATAGAAAACCGGCAGCACACCGGCAGCAGAGACGGAGTTGGGTGGTTGGGGGCCAGGAAAAACAACGTGCAAATGGAGCAAACGGGCGCGTCGGTCGGGGCAGGCAAAATGGCATCGAAAGAAAATCTTTCCCCAAGGAGTTGGTGTTCGTAATGTGTTTCCTTTTTCTGCTTTCCCCCTCCCATCGGTCGGTCGCAATCACGTGAAAAGACGATGTGTGTTTGTGTGTGTGTCTTTGCCTTTGCAGAATGGGGGAAAAAGGCAGACCCCGAACGGAAATGTACAGGAGTGCCCATAAAATTTCCTTATGTGAGGCAAAGTGTTTTTCCTTATCGCACGAACAAACTCAGAAACACACACACGCTCACACCCAAACCACACTCACACCCCTCGTGGGTCCGATTTTCATCCCTTCCATGTCAATCCCAACCGATGGCGAGTCGTTTTGTCGTTCCTGTTTCGGTCGCTAAACGGCGTGCCTGCAACTATGACGAAGACCACGGCTTGGAGTGTCGGGGCCTGTGTTATCTAACAACAAATTGAAAGTTATTGCGGTCAACTTTCGGTTGCTGGTTGCTCACAAACTCTTTGTAGAGCTGGTTTGACGGGGTGGCGGCGCAAATGGATGAAGCTGAATTTGATGAACTAAAAAGCAGACACGAGAAAGCAGCAAAAAAAAGAACACACGCCACCTTACAGACACATATATTTCAGGACTCATTTCGATCGAAATCCTTTTATCAAATCCTTTCCCGCACCCGCACACACACACACACAGAAACATGCGTGTATGCGGGTCCTGCCGGGCGGGAAAAGTTTCTTATCAGCGCGTCCCCAGTCCCCATCGGCCGCTAGTTTTCGCTGCCTCGAGGCGAACGATGGCGAGTTTCGCTGCTCCTTGAATGTTTGGAGCAGACGGGGGGGCAGGAAATGAAAATGAAATGGCAAAACCCCGCCCCGTTAAACGGGATGAAAAGCTTTCCAATTAACTATTCGTCGACTTTTCGGTCAAACTTTTTTTTTACCGGGCGTCGTGTGAGGTCGTCGTCGAGCGTGTGGGACGTTGAATGAAACACAAAAATGTAAACGTTTAGCTGGTTGGGAAAATGTCGGGGTTGCGGCGGGGAAACCGTATTTTTTAGATTGTAAAGAGCTCAAATTGAGTTGTGTAGGGGGAAGAAATGGCAAAGGAAAGGGAGGAGTAAAATTAATGAGGAAATCCTTTAATTTAATTGCTTTTTTAAACAACATTGGAAATTTATTTTGAAGTACTTGAAAATACCAAAAAATCATTCAAAATGTTGCTGAAATCTCCTTGTTTTATCCATCTTTGTTTGCTCAGTTACACAAGGGAATCAAACATCGTATTACACAAAAGACTTCTTTTATTGTGTAACACTTGCGTTGCGAAATTTGTGACTTGCAGAAAATATTGCAATACATAAATCAAGCTTTACAAAAAAAAAACATTACGCTTTATTAACACTAATTGAAATTGCCTTTATACTATCGACATGGATTTATAGGTGTCACCCGTTTGGCATTATACACACCAGAACCATTCGCAAACCACGGGAATTGCTCATACGTAGGCCGCTCCAGCACCAGAGTGTGAGCGAGATCGTAAATAGTCCGGGGGGGCACGACCGGCACAGCTTCGTGAGGGGGACTCATGACAGCTCGGGGTAGCAGCGAATGTCATGTCCAAGCGCGGACAACAAACAATGCCTGAAGTCGGGCCCGGTAAGGATCTCGCTTCGCGCCTTCCCACACCTGTGGTCGAAAGATGCAAATGCCATCTAGAAACGACTGCACAGAATGGGAACCACTGACCAACCGAGCCAGCATAGCGCACCGGGAGGAGTTTCGTCTCTTTGTCGACTGTGTGTGTGTGTGCCTGTATGTCTATAAAACCTCGCATACAGTCGTTTTTTTTATTACAATCCCGTACCCAACAACCCGCGCGAGCCAAGCAGCTATAAATTCCCTGTCACAATCGCAATGGTAAAGAGGGTGTCGTAGCCCATGTCGACACCTCGGGTGAACACGTTTTCGGTACGGCGGTGAGGCGTCGTCCACGGCCAGGGGGTCATAATGTGTCGAACTTCGATCACAATTAACCTTGCGTATCCAGTGCAAGCCGCCCGGATCGGATCGACGGCTCCGGAGCGCACTTTTCCTTTCACACACGCGCTTCGCGTTCGATCGAGGTGAAATTTACGACCCGTGCCTCGTTAAAGTCCCTCCCGCGCAAGCTGTTCCAGGGTGATCGTAATACTGTAAAGGATATAGCTTAGTATTTGCTTCACGCACTTCAAAACCGGAAAATCAACTCAAGTCCAGAAGGACAACAGAAACACAAACTTACAACAACCCATTCTCGCTAACGTCGAAACAAACCATTTGGGCGAGCTTATTAAAATGAGACTGTGACAGAGCAATCGATCGATGTTATGATGCTACGCGAAATCGTACGTCTATACTTGCCTTCCTTGCTGCAACTAAATCCTATTCCAAGCGGCTAGATACTGAAGAGCGCCTGGCTTTACAAAATATGTACCACCGTGAGCAATATTAATATGTTGTCGCGTGCACGCGTTACGATGGCAAGCGTTGACGAGATTGGCCGTCGAAAGGACCCGTATGTCAATCATACACAATCACACACACCGATGCCGAGGGTATAGGAAACTTCAAATACCGAACCGCGTTGCGTTGGTAATGCAAGAATTAATTATTTGCTTCCCACCGAGCAAACATAACGCATGCTGTCGGGGGGGAGCCCCATGTTGTTTGTTGGTGCGTTCATAGGAGCTTCCGGTTTTTGATTTCGGTTCATTGTGATGTTTGTGTGTGTGAAGAGAGAGTGTGAGAGAGAGAAAGAGAGAGAGAGAGAGAGAGAGAGAAAGAGAGAGAGAGAAAAGCAAAGGGTAGAGCAAAATGGAAGATGCCCGGGATGAAAGTAATCCTGCACCGGTGCGCGTCCCCGGGATGCGGTTGCGGTTACAACCTACCCGCGGTACACCACATTAAATACTATTCACTCTGCCCGGAGCACACACACACGCACACATTGTGTCTCAGGGAGCCCTGGGAACGCGTACCGGGAATATCACCCAGTTTGTTGGCTTTGATTCGGATTTTGAATTCGAAAATGAGATTTTACGTGCAAGAGTGATGTTTGAGCATACATTTCCCGCCTTCCAGTGGGTTGTGTGGTTTGTGCCATGTGTGTATGTAGGTGTGTGTGTGTGTGTGTGTGTGTGGTGTGTGTGTGTGTGTGTGTGTGTGTGTGTGTGTGTGTGTGTGTGTGGTGTGTGTGTGTGTGTGTGTGTGTGTGTGTGTGTGTGTGTGTGTGTGTGTGTGTGTGTGTGTGTGTGTGTGTGTGTGTGTGTGTGTGTGTGTGTGTGTGTGTGTGTGTGTGTGTGTGTGTGTGTGTGTGTGTGTGTGTGTTGTGTGTGTGTGTGTGTGTGTGTGTGTGTGTGTGTGTGTGTGTGTGTGTGGTGTGTGTGTGTGTGTGGTGTGTGTGTGTGTGTGTGTGTGTGTGTGTGTGTGTATGTGTGTGTGTGGTGTGTGTGTGTGTGTGAGTGCTCTTCAAACGGCAGTGCACTGTGCGCTTTTGATGAATTTTGCCCCCCTCGTTCGAACCCTTATCTTGCGGCGTGTAGAATGAAGTTATCGGTGGAAAAGCGAACGGCAACGGCCCAATTTGTCTGCAGTCACTCACACACACTCACACGCATGCAACGTGCAGCAGTAATGAGGGTGAAAATCGTAATGCAATTTAAAGCGCTTGTAAGAAGCTTTCCTCCCTCAGCAGTGGGTGGCCACTTCCCCTGCGCGTATAATTTCATTTCACGTTGAATAAACTCGCGAGTGGAAAATGTGTTCCAGCATGTTGGCTGTTGTGTAAAACAAAATGCAAGCATTCTTCTCGCATGTGGTGAAAAGGGGAATGAGGACAGAGCGCCCCGTGTTGCTTCTCCACTCGCCTCTAAGAGGATCGACTTACCAACCCACCCCGTTTTCCCTGGGCAAAGGTTACGCCCTTTCGACCACGTACAGTTGCCGTCCGTATCGTCGAGCCGAGCTTACTGTTTGTTTCTATTTCCTTTTTTTCGCTGTCTCTTTCAACACACCCTCTTCTGGGGAGGGGTGGCCTCCCCGTTCAGCGAAGTGTCTTGATCCTTCGCACATAGAAAAGAAAAAAAAACAAACAACAAGGATCGTCTTTACGCGTGGACGGCACAAAAAGGTGAAATCGCAAAAAAAGGTAACCGGCTTTAGTATGGAACGGCAAATGGCACCCCCGGATTCCGGATTCATGCAATACAGCCGCCATTCCAGCCGCTCGCCTCGGGTTGCCTTGATAAAGCAAGCGAATTGCATCGTTTCCCGGGGCTCGCAGCACCTGCGGCCCCGGTGACCCCGCGGGGCCACAGAATTGCTCATTTTCTGTAAATTAACAACATTAAAGAAACATCGGGCTGCGGAAGGAACGAAGCAGCAGCAGCAGTAAGTGAAAAGCGCCGTGCCGGGTACTTTTCCACGTGGAAAAGTACTGGAAAATCTGTTTGTATTTCGCTTCGTTATAAAATCCGAAACCGTTAAGTGGGTGGAACCGGGGGGGATGGTTGAATGTAATAAAAAAGCAGGCACGAGATGAGAGCGAGAAGAACAGAAAACCGAGGGACAAGAGAATGAATAAAAAAAGAACGATAAGATATGCTGACTGTGAGAGTGGCCTGCGGCTGGTCGGAAAACCGTTTTTGCACAGGCCAACACACCGGGCAGGTATGCTCTTACCGGCACAAAAAGGCGTCCCACTCTACTTTCCATCCCCCTTGCGCCGATATCCTTGGCCCTGAGCCGCCTCTCAAGGACGAAAACACATTTTCCAATTAAATATTATAATCTAAATTGTAATTCTATCCAATCCTGAAGGTGGTAGTGGTAGTGTAGCGGGCTCGGATAAACCGCCGGCTGCGCCACCACTCCACACAACCCCCCGCGCTTGGGCGTAAAAATAAAGGCATAAATAGCGCGTATGCGCGCCCGGTTTTTGTTTTCCCGTCCACAAAGGCCACTTTATCCCTTGTCAATGGTGAGCCGCTGGGAGTGAATTGAATTGAAGTAGAAAGCAGCAAAGTTAGCACAAAAAAAGCAACTTTTTGGGCCTGCTTGTCAACAGGGCTCGAGACCAAGCAGCATAAAGTACCGGTGGGTGTTGGCACTGCTGTCTTCCCAACCTTAGCAGGGCGAGCAGCAGACAAAGCACAAAAGCGTAGCACCATTGGCGAAGGTTGTGATTTTGCCACTTCATTTGTTGTTCGTTGTGTACTTCAACGGAGGTGGCTGTTGGGGTAAATTAATTTAATCATAGCTTTAAAATCTGTCCCCTCTTGCCGCACACACGCACACAACAACCAGTGCACAGATGCAGCTGCGACGCTAAACAAATGTTTACCAGCGAGAGAAAGGCACACTCCACTTCAACCAGGCTGGGAAGCATTGTAAACCACCTGGATGGAGGAAGGGATAGGGGGACAGAGGAAGTGGAGTGAAAAAAAAATGCTCAAGGATGCTCGAGTTTTTCCAACGATGGTGAGCGCGTGATCCTGGGGAAAACGGAGCTACAAAACATAACAAAAAAAAAAAACCGACACGGTCTCGCAGAAAGGCAGTCGGTGGAGTTTTGAGAAATAGATGAGATAAGAGAGTTGACAGCCGCCAGCCAGCTGATGACGGGCTAACGGGCAGGATAAGACCAGTGTTGTGCTCTCTGGAGCGCACCCACGACTCCGATCCGACTCCGAGTATTTCTAGTCCAATTCCGACTCCGACAAAATGGGAATAACTAGTTCCGCCCGGAGCCGAAGTCGTCAGAAGTTGAAGTATTCCGGGTCGGAGTCGTACGGAGTCTTCTAAAGTCGACGTCGTCCAGTGTTGGCCGGAGTCATCTGGAGGTATCCGGAGTCATCCAGAGTCGCCTGGAGTCGACTTTAGCTTGAGTCATTCGGAGTCGTCCGGAGTACCCGGAGTCGACCGGTACAATGTACTTCTGATCAGGCATTTCATTACGTTGTGTTTTTTGTCTTTTACTTTTCGCGTGCACTTTGTATACAGGCCTTTGTTTCGAATGCCGACTCCAGCCAACTCCGGACGACTCCAATTTCGGAAGACTTCAATTCCAGGCGACTGCAGTCGGAACTCGGAACTCCGCTTTCGGAAGATTTCGACTCAAAGCGATTCCGGACGACTCCAGATAATGTTGGGCAGACCTATCTTCCAGAGTCGGTTCCGAAACTTTCAGAGTCGGATCGTAGTCGACTCCGGATTTTTGCCAACTTTACCCATCACTAGTGGTTGTAAAAATGAGACGGAGGAAAAATGGTGGTTTAAAACAGTCAACACAGAACAGGCCCTAAGCCCGGACCGGGGAGAAATGAATCTCCCGCGTGTCGGCAGACTGTCGGAGGAATGCAAGTGCCACTCATTCGTGTTGCGCAACGTTGGTGGTGCGTACGGCAGCTATAAAGCCACTCATAAACGCAACTTTCCTTGTTCACCACCGCCCACCATTTTTAGCCCTTTAGAAAGGACCATAGGTATTGTTTTTTTATTCTCCCGTGATTTACACACTGCAAAGCACCGGATGGCTGTGGTCCATATTCCCTTCCGTGCACAAGAACAGGTAATCTGTGCACCGGTAAAGCGCTCTCTTCCTTTATGGATGGATGGGATGAGAGTGGTGTATGGTACTAGAGTTCCATTCTACATTTTCATTTGTGAAAATTCCCCCCAGAGGATATGAGAGTTGAATTATGCTGAGCAGTGGGAATTCAATGAACAAAGAGCTAGAATTAAACGAATCAAAATGTGCTATTGTTCCACCACAAACTGATACAAATTGTGCCGAAATTATCGAGCACTGCGATAGTCTATAAACAAAACCACAAGAACTGGATCATTACCTCCGCCGCCGGACCCGGATGAAACGCTTCTCTGGGCACATCAGAAAATCCTACTGTATCATGTTGCCGGAAGTGGGGTTTTTTGTTTGTTTTACTTTCAGTACTAAAAACAAAGGAACACCACCAGAAAAATGCTACGACCTTTGGTGGTGTACTTGGATTGGGGCACAATAGCCGAACCGGCGTGTGACCGCTCAGAAGAAAGAACGGAACATTTGCTCGGAAAGGAAATCATGCTCACATTACCATAAATTCGCCCATAAAGACGCACTGGGACACAGTTGGCAATGGTTGCGAAAAATCCCTTTCCTGCTGGCTGGTTCCCTCTTCCTTTCTCTCTGTCTCTCTCTCTCTCCAACACAAAAGCACAAAAAGCTTCCACATTACCCAAGTCAGCACCGGATGGCGCAGTTCCGGAATTTATGCCCGAACAGTGCAGACATCCGGCTCGGGCAAAACGTGGTCGGGTCGGGCGAGCTCAGTGTTGCTGCCTTGGAGATGGGAGCGGTTTTCTTGGTTTTTCGGTTTTCGCCCAATGCCATCGATACGATGTCATTCGAGAGACTAACCGCCCGACCGGTAAACCGACCGATCGTACAAAAACAGGGATGCAATCGTTCGCCAAGCTGGTCAATTGCCAACCTGCTGGTGGGGTTGCATTCCGCACCCAAAACCGCACCGCACAGAGTCAAAGCACCGGTGTTGAAGCGTTTACTGTGCGACATTCGACTCATACACATAAACAAACACACCACCAGGTCGTGGAGGAGAGTATCGTAGGAAGTATTGCATTAAATTGAGACAAATAAATTACAACCCCGTTGGTTTGAATTTCCAACTCTCCTATTCCCCAACCCGAGGGTCGAGTGACGAAAAGCCTTTGAACGTTTGCCCAGGCCCTGGCAAGACTCCCATCACACGCGTGCAAACAGAAATCAAAGACCATACACGCGTATGTATACCCAAAAGGATCTCCGGCTCGTACGGTTTGGGCATAGAAATCTTTGCGAACGGTTCCCATTGTTAGTTGGCTTCCCCGTGGTTTTGTTGTGTAATATGGCTAGCCGAGGAGGGCGTGGGAGATCAACAAAATGAAACGATAACCGCAAATCCGTCCTGTGTAGGTGTATTGGAACTTGCCGATGCTTCCGATGCCAGCTGGGAAGCATAGCAAGGCACAGAAGCAGCAGCGAGCCTTTCATTGCAGACTGGACCACAGCCGGAGCAGGCGGCTCGTCATCCTGTCCATGGTCTGTGTTTACTAGGAGTGAATTGTTCGTACACTACAGCAAACACACACACGCACACATACACACAGGAGCTGGATTTATTCACTCCTTTATGTGAGAACCTTTCACGGTGCTCTGGCTACACGTGACGTCTTGATTTGCGCACCGGACACAAGAGGGGCTTCCGATTAGGAATTGAATTGCACCGTGAACAAAAGGGCGATGATGTAACAGCATCCAGGATACAAAACGGTACGATTGGTAAACTAGATCAGTTGTAGGTAACGTTGCTAAGTGTTTTTTTGTTTTGTTCTGGGAGGAGGAACCAGGGTGACTGGGACAGTGTCGGAACGCTTGTAACAAGAATTGGGCATTCTTTGTGCCTCGGAAATTGAAGAACCTGAAATTCTGCAGCTTTGCTCCAACAGCGATAGATATCTCAAACTTTTACTTCATGATAGAACGGAGAGGTTACATTCCATGGTTCAATTCTGAAACCAAAATTCTCAAAATGCATTGCCTTTGCGAAAGGAAACTCATTTTTCACGTTAAATTATGAATAAGTCACAATTTACTTATCAGTGTTACCATATCTAAAGCCCCGTGCTTCGTCGACAAACTCTGTCGTTCGCGGACTTCGTCAACCAATCAAGATAAACACTGCTCTGGCGCTGGTTCAACCTGTCAACACCAGCTGGCCTAACAGTGTGACAGCAGACATGGCGGCAGTAACGCCCGCTCCGTCTAATTAGAACCGTCAGCGTTACCGCACTCCGCTTAGCTTCTAATTGACCCACACCAAGGCGGCCTAGTGTATAGGAACAGCTGGATACAGAACCAATGCCGCTGACAAGCGACAAACAAGCCATTTGTAATCCCCCATCCCGTTACTGTATCAAGCATGTCGTTGTAATTACTGTCACTGTCCTTGATGTATATGCTCGTAGTAATGACGATTGTTCTTTTCTTTTTTCTCCCTTTCCCATCCACAGGTAAAGACGCTCGGATGGATCGACAGGACGGACGGGACAGTATCAGCAGTGGGTTTAAAATCGGAACGCATTTCTTCAAGATATTACACATCCCCGATATGGTGAACTTTAATATCTCTCAGCCATCCACTTACGGACAGGCTGCATCTGCCAGCTTCACATCTTATCTCGTTTAAAGCTTATCCACGGAGGAAAACGTAATCAGCGCAGTTTGATGGGACGAAACAGAGCAGACGGAGAGGGTAGAGCCAATAACCACCTCATATGGAGACGGGAGGGGAAAATTGCATAACTATGTTGCCATATCGTACCGTTACCGCACCGCGAGTGTCGTTTAGTGGGTTAACTGCTCCCCGCCGCTCTTGCCCGTCCTGGGCTACCGTAATTTCTCGCAAGCGCGCACACGCGGCCGGCAAACGGCGAACCTGATCGAAACATTCAAATTAATAGATTATTAAATTGATATAAATTCCTCGCTTCGTCCCGCTGCTCCGACACAGCGTGGCCTCTTGCCAAGCAACGGGAGGCAAACCTACTGGCACCTACCATCTGGTGGGAAAGCGACGAACCGACACACCACAACAAGCCGCAAAAGGGTGGTCGGGCTTGCAAGGCCCTACGCGATGATTGCAATACGCGGTGCAGGCCGACGGCGCTATCGATCAGGCGGCAAAATGAGATACCTATCAAACGACCGCACTAGAACTGCACACACACACACATACGCCAGCTTCTTCTCCTCTCGGACCGACAGGAAGACAGCGGCGGAGACGCTAAATTGTCTATTGACTTTCGCCCCCTTGTGCCATCTAGCCATCTCGGGGTATAGACGGATGCGCGCTCGAGAACCTGGGTGGAAAAATAGAGTTCCCCCTTCGCGGGAGATGATTAATCGATACGCGGTGTGCAATTGACCGGCGTCGTTTGTAGGTTTTTAATAAACTGGAAACCGTTTTTCCTTTGGCGAAGATTGGCGGCCGGTGGCTTTCTCCTCTTCCCTTTTTTGCGAGCACGAAATGCGTAATGCGTACACAATGAATGAGATTTTCTAACGGTATGCACACACAAACACATAGAAAGATAAATGATGGCAGGCGGAAGGGTCGGCTTGTTAGTCGGCTTGCGAGCAAAATGCACCCGTGCATCTTCCCCCCGACAAGCAGCAGCAGCGTCGTCTTTCCGTCGTTCCGGAGTCGGAGCGAACGATTAATGGTGTTTTTGTGTGCTCGGTGCATTCGAAAACTCCCGGAACCCGTCGCGATTGCCAATGGAGCGAAGTTCAAGGAAATCATATTTTACCGTAATTGCTGACGGCGAACGAGGCGAACGGCCGCCGACAGCTTGGGAGCCGCGCGACATTTGCCAGCCGACATCGGGAGCAAACGGGTCGCGCCCGCCCGCGCCCCGGGGACACTAAACTAACGTGACATGTGTCAAATTAGTCACCGACTGCTACTGGGCGCTCCAATAAAAAAACCAACTCCTTGCCCCAGCTACACTTTGGGCGCGACGTGCCCAATTGCAGTGCTCTTGGCCGGTCGACGGAGAGTCGAATTGCAGTCACGATTAATTTTTCAACACGTCCGCGCAGGGCGCTACTTTGGGCAGTGGAATGGAAAGGGCAGCCGCACTCAGCTTAAACTGCAATATCTCAATTGATACTAACGTGTCTGTGTGACTTTCTGAGTGTGTTTAGTTGCGGGCAAATGTACATATATTTATCGTGTCGCCGGTGGGAAATTCGCGAAAAGGACTCAGCTACCAGTCTTGATCGTTACGATCGCTAATCAAATAGACCGCGGCACTACACTACCGCTGTGTCTTCTTGGTGGTGCATTGCATTTTGGCGGATGTGTTTTTTTTTTGTTCCCTTTTGAGTTTGAGCGCAGTTTCTTCATAGGGCGGTGCCGATCGATTCCTCAGCAATTACAGCCGCTTTTGCACCACGAAATGAGCTCTTGAATTATTAATGAGTTCACTCGGGCAAGCGTGATTGGGCCTCGCCTTCGATTCGTTTTTCGCTCCACCTCCAACGCCCGGGTGACTCACGGCAGGGCACAAACGCCGCTGGCTTTACCGTTCTACTTATTACACCAACAAAAAAAAAAAACGAAAAAACCCCATTCCTTGATGATAATTTTATCACCATTACACGATCGTTCTACCACGACAAATGGACGAAATAGGGGAGCAACAACACACACAGCAAAAAAACCTTTCGGTCGGTGATAAATGGGCGCTGTGTTTGAGTAAATATTGTCGCATTTCGCATCCCGCGTCGCCGCTTGTGATTTATCGATTTACATTAAATAAAGATAGCTTCCCGGGCACGCGGGGGCTACAAATGTGGATCGATTTATATGCGTGCGTAGCATGATGATTCCCGCTCACTGCAGCATCTTGAACGGCTTTAATCGAGAATTGAGTAAGGAGAGTGGAGTAAAAAAAACGAACCGCTTCTAGGAGGCGCGCGCGCGCGCCCGCGGTAAGGCTCCATAAATCAAGCGCGGAAGCACCACCACAACACCATCGCCGTGCCCAGATGGGGGATTTGTTGCAAACCGCCCCCAGTGCAGCTGGGGCCTGCTCGGACCGGGTGTGGCGCTTTGGTACCACTGCACCAAACCATCGATCGACAAACCCTTGCTGGTGGTGGTGTGAATCGAACGACGATGTAAACGATTCCATTAAACAAAAAAAACACGAATGCAACCGAGTCAGAGTAGAGGCTGGGAACTGAAAGGAGCAATGCAATCCTATTAAAAAGTGGTAAATAAAGAAGATTACCAGTGCGCGATACACCCGCCGTGTGATGCACAATGACCATAATTATGTCCGCCGTTTGCAAGTGCTGCTCGTGGGAGG
This sequence comes from Anopheles merus, assembly GCF_017562075.2. Classification (NCBI taxonomy): domain Eukaryota; kingdom Metazoa; phylum Arthropoda; class Insecta; order Diptera; family Culicidae; genus Anopheles; species Anopheles merus. The sequence goes on along the minus strand of NC_054082.1, from coordinate 6,967,642 downwards.
CTTGCTGTTTGCGGCAACTGTTGCACCACTGTTGGACAAGAGAGGGAGGGCACAAAAGGGAGCTTGCGAAGGGCTAAAGAAATACATTTGCAAAATAAAAACGTATTGATTGAGATACCGGACGCAGCAGCAGCGGCCGGACGTGTGGATTGAGCGCTACACTGCGGGGCAAGCGGTGGCGGTGTGCGTTGAAAAGTGCATCATGCCCGGGCGGATTTGCCGGCGGATTGCACAGCACTATCGCTTTCCTTTCCTTCTTTATGAGCGTCTGCACACACGCACACTAACTGAGTGCGCTTATGAATGGGTTTTAATTAAAACTTATCGAAACTGAAGTGAATCATCAGCCGGCGGACCGGTCGGCAAAAAAACGATGGAAGAGTCGTGGCTCAATTTTTCATCAACGAACACGATCATTAATGTCACATAAAGCGATCAAAGCAAGCGGATGATTCGAATGGTTGCGCATGGTGGGAGGAAACGGGAAGAGATTATGCTGCCTTTGTTTTCCGCCTTTAATTACGAAAGCCCCACATTCGGGTCGGATTTCGTTGTTTCGTGCGGCAAAGCTGATTTGCTGCGTGTCTTGCGGTGGCGAGAGGGTTTCAAAATTTATGAAAATAACTCGGCCTCGGCCTTCTCTCCCCGCACAACGATAAGAATCTGCCAATTAATGCCAATCCTTGGGAACTGCAGTTGCAAGCAGGTTGCCGTGTATTACAGTTCGCTTCCGCTGCACTTGCGGTGTGGTAAGGGTGATGCGTAAAAAACACTGTAAAACCGAATAAAGAAAAACAAAGAAACTAATGCAAGTGCTGTTGCTTTCTGGCCCCTTTTGCTCCAAAATGGCAAAGGCGCCCGAATGACACCGTACAACTTTGTGCGCTGCTGTTGCTACTGCTACCGCTGTAAAAATGTCAACAAGCGCACGGTGTCACTTGCCTCCAGTTGGCTCCACTTCTGCTAGCGCGCCTTAATTAATGTAATTTATGGATGGTGTCTATTTATGGTCCACTGAGCTTCTCCAGTTCCGAGCGCTACTTGAGATGCTCGCGACCTCGGAAAAACTCGAGAAAACTCGAGAAAACTTGCCCGTGTCTGCCCTTTTGTAAAAAGCATCCCGTCGGCTAATGCAAAGCTGGATCGCAGAAAACCCATTATTATAACACAACTTGTTCCCGCGATGGCAGTACGTGAAAGCAAAAGTCACCGACCGTCAGTGATAGCAGTTATCGTTGCTGGTGCGTTGGGCCAAGGTCTTCCTTTCCCTTGTCAATGTTGATAGTGATTCAAATTGATTCACCTACACTGATGGACCTTCCCAGCAACGGCTGTCCGTGTTGAGCAGTTGATTGTAGCGTTAAGTTTTCGCCAAGGTCCCTTAGTAACTTGCAACGGAGCAAGAGCTATTCAAACGCGTTTCTAGTTTTAAAGCGAAGAAAGTCTTAGAAAGAGGTAAGGACTACAACACAGATTCTTATAAGAATAAAATCTTCTATTAAGCGTATTTTGTGATGCAAATTGCATAGATTGTTTCAAATCAACAACCAAGCGCCGAAAAGTATGCAATTACATTATCCATTAATATCGCGTTGCGTAACATAATTTAAACACCCAAGAAAAACGCCCTTTTTAAAGACTCAAATGTATAGAGCGGATGTAATTGTCCACCAGTCACGTGTGGAAATTGCTTGCTCGAGCCTGATTCACAGCCCAATAAATCGATGAAATTCCATTTATCAAAGTGAGCCCCATTTTTTAAATGGTAATTAATTTCAATTCAAGCCAAACCAAATTATGCCTATTTCACACTTCCGTGCGTGTGCCATCCTCGTAGCATCGCTTAATGCGCCCAGCGGGGGAGGGAGAGGGACATTCGCAGCAGATCGTTGCAAATAGGTCACATAAATAAATACGTTGCGCGGGAATGGGCAATAAAAGGAAATGTAAATAAATAAATCGTTTATTTCGTGCGCGCCAAACGATTAAATTGCAAAATCGATCATCGTGCTCAAAAGGGCGTTTTTTGCAAATGTTCATGTTTTTGATCTATATTGTTCTCCTTTTCCTTTTGATGCATAAGCCTTCACCCGAGCAGTGCTGGTGGGCAAATGGATTCGGCTCGCTATCATATCGAGTGCATGCACCAAACGTGCCTTTACCAAAAGTGGATCTTGTTTTGTCAGGTGTTGAGTTGATCTTTTCGCGAACGAACGCGACACAGACTCAGTTACTTCATGCGCACACACACACTCACACACATTCCTGTACAATTCATTGAGATGAAGCTTATTCGCCGCTTCAAATGCAACTTCGAGTGCAGCCGCCGTCCGCGTCCCGCTGCCACAGCTATTGCACACCCCGGTTCCGTCCAATTCCTCACGGTCGGTGACAGGCTGACAGGTCGGTCGGTCGATGTTTAGCCGAAGCGATCAATTAGCGTCGATGAAAGGGTAAAATCAGCGACACCGTCACACACTCGATACTCGGCAACTCCCGCGATTGGCTTGGTTGCTTGCGGTCGCAAAGGGGTCTTGCACGGCTCGGTTGCCATTGAGCCGGCGGAGGGCTTGAGAAGTGATTAATACTTAATTTCCTTGCTGCACCTCACCCGAGACACACGGACGCTTCGCACGCTGTATTGCGCCATTTCCCAGCGGTATGATGCTCACCTTATAAGCATTGCTGGTACAGACGCTTTTAATGAGTCTGTAAAGAGGGGGGGGGGAGGATATTTTTTGTCGAAATTGAATTAACAATCATTAGCGTGGCGTATGAGACCGCGACTCACTACTGTCACAAGGCACACGAGCGCACACAGAAAATTGGAAACGATCGCAAGCTTCAGGAGTTTTGCGGTGAGACGGGGAAGCTGGTGGAGAGTTTAATCCACTCCTGGCAGCACTCCCTGCCAATCCCTTCCCATGCCAATTCCGTCTGAGGTGTCGTGCCGGAAACGTGGTTGATTGAGTTTGCGACTGTCGCCTTACCTTCTTTCTTGCCCACCCGCCTGTAACCGTGACGGTACGCACTAAAGCGTGCTCACATTGATTAATGACGGACATTGAGCACGGATTCGCGAGACGAACGGGCGAACAAACCGGTACCAGCCCGAACGGAACAGAAATGGAATCATTTCAGACCGTTGCCGAGATATTGTTGTACGATTGACTTGACCGGGAGTTCAATTGAACGGAAAGAAACCGGGTGGGCAGCACATAATTAAAGCACTCATGGAATGTTGGGAGGAAGGGGTGAGTAGGCAAATTAGCCACTCCAACCTATGTGTGTGATCCCACACACAGACACACGCACATCAAGGTCAGCGGATGGGCCAAGGACACACCCTGCCGCACACAATTGATGGTTTGTTGCGAATACACGCGGACGTCAAAGCTTTCCCACTCACTAATGAAGCCGAGGAGAAAAATGCTTCCTTTTCACTACGCCACTGGATGGCTCAAAAAACCACCCCAAGTGAAGGGGAGGAGACACGCGGAGGTTGAAGGTCATCGCTGTCTAATAGCCCATCTCATTAAAGTGTCCGACGGAATGCATCGTCCTTGCATTCGCACTCGGCCGTTTTGCTGCGCGCGTGATTGATGCTCGCTTTGTACAAATTATGCTTCCTTCTTTCCGTCAGGTTGGTATCATCTCCAGCTGCAGCATGATGCCTTTTATGCTACTGCTACGCGGCAATAATGCTGGCAGCTAGCGCGAAACGCATGACGCAGACGATGCGCCTGACAGTATGCAATCGCGAACGTGCACTGCCACCGCTCGCTATGAGTAATGGTGCGCAATGGGATGGCATGATTGGGGGTATTTATCTTTCACTTTAGATCCTTCCGTGTGTGTGTGTGTGTGTCATCGCGGCTTTTCGGACGTGGACGTGTGCCAGCCATTTTTCGGCGTGAGCTAGTGTCTCCATCAACGCGGAGTGAATGGAATGATTTATTCGAAAACGACTTCATTATCGCTTGCGAGCCCGGTTGAAAGCTGCCCCCTAGTCTGGATAGCCGTCTTGAAATTGGTGCAACTTTTCACCCGTTACGACAACCCGCTGGGAAGTGGAGCCTATTCAATGCAAAGCAGCGTCAACAAATTAGATAATATGTTTACTTTTGGAGGAGCATTTATAATTATTCCCGGCGCGGCCAATCTTCCCCAGAAAGGGGCTGCAGAACGACGACGGAAGCAATACAAATGCGGAACAAACCATCGAGGAATCGTGGCCCTCTTTTGTTTGACTGTGTTTATGACATTTTGAATTAAACATGACCCATGGCTGCACGAGGAAAGAAACGAGCTTCTCACGCATAATTCGTGGCCACGACCGCGTTCTCGTGTGCGCAGTCACTCAGGGTGACGGGGGTTGCTTTTTATTAATGAATTGTATTAAGATTTGAGGGAAGGCTTCGGCACCACCAGCTTAAAGCAACCAAAAGGCAAAGGGAGCGATTCTGGGCAAGAATAAAACAACAACAGCCGAAGGGAACGGAAACGTAATCAAAGCTTTCGGTACAATGATGTTAAAGTTTGTATTTGCTGCGCGCTCAGTTTCAGTGCTCACAGCAGTTCTAATTTCCCAGTTAAATCGTAACAAAAGATTCACCATAGTCTACGATGTGCATTTTTTGTATTCCCTTAAATACCCAACTCTACCGTTCAACACACACACACACACACACACACACACCCTGCGGCAATGTCACAAAAAGGGCACACAATTCGGCTGGAAAATGGAGCGCACAAAAGTTCACTCAAATAGATGATGACAGACTCTTGACGGAGGTTCGGCTTCCGTGAGGTTCTGGGAAGTGCTGTGGCGTGGGATTGGGGGACCCAAGCAGCAGGTCGTCGAAAGTCACAATTTTCAACCACCTGTTAAAGGCGCAAGTTTTGCAAAAGTCGAGAGAGAAGCAGGAATAGAACGCGCCCTGGCTGGGTGGATGATGCTTCAATCTCACATTTCGCTGCCAGTTTGGTGCCTGCATTCAGAAAATTCGGTCAGAGATAAAGCGAGAGAGAGAGAGAGAGAGACGAAGCGCATAGTTGGCGAAGCGAACGGTTGCTGGGAAAACGTCACGTTTTCAATTATCGGTACGATCTTGGAGAAGATTAAATGACACATCAAAGAGCCTCGGGCCTGGCAAACTTTGGGGAAGGGAGAGTTTTGCTATAGTGCAGACAGTTCTTTCGAGCGACTCCGTAACCCAACAAGATGTGCATTCGCTCTGGTGGATTGATTATGTCCCAGGCTTTTTTCTTCCGTTGTTTGTGCTCCAAAATCAATCACTATTAAATGCACACACAAACACACTTTTAACCATCCAGAAGTAGACAAATCATTTTCAAGAATCAAGATAGCTGCAGTTGCACTCCATCTGACTGGTGAAACCCGAGTGACAGACAGCTGTGAAATTTGAGCAACCATAGTTGATTTATATCCCGCAGGTCAACAGTCACCCCGAAGGCTGCACAAAGCTGACGGGGCTGTTTGCCGATTAGTTCCCTGACAGCAAGGGCAGCAATCGATTGTGCACCCCCGTGCGTCAGTGCACTGCTTCGCGTATCGGTGATGATCGATGAAACGTTACATTCCCTCACCTACTTCTCCACACCAATTCCGAGACACGCGAAAGACACTATTGTTACCGGTTACGGGTTCTGCCAGGCCGGCTGGAGACTGCCTGGGCCGACTGGAGGATGCAGTCAGTTGGTCTGCGCGAATTGAAATGCCCCGACCGAGAGAACCGTCTTATCAACGCCGACCGGCTTGAGAGCTGCTGCAGTGGTGCATATTAATGGTTTGGCCCTTCGAACGCTCCCGGCAGGCTTTTCCTGCTACAGTGCGATGCGTGCGAATGTTTGGTTTGCAGCACATTTGATGCGCGAGAAGATGATGCCTTGATGTTGGCAGCGAAATGTTTCATGAAGGTATGCAAACATAAGCCAGAGAAGTTGATGAGAAAGCATACATCGATGTTTGTAACAATGCTTATCAAAGTTAAATTACATTTTCCAAAACATCCACAATAAGGTAACCAAGAATCGCAATTTGATTTAAACACAAACTTGCTTTATCATGTTGTTATAATAGCATAGGAAGAGAGACAACACACCAAGCTGGCATTGTTTACCGAAAAATCAAGCAAGAAGTCACGCTTCCCAAACTAAGATCGATGGTTCCTGCCAAGCCACTTCACTGGCATCGCTTTCGCTCCAGCTGAATCAAACACAACCCCGTCCGCCTAGCATCCGGAGCACAAACACTCAACCAACCCGGGATTGAGCGCGTTCTATCGCTGCGCTTATCCGTTCGCTAGATCCTCGCTGTGGCGGTTGTGAAAAATGAGTGCACAATAAGTCTTGAAACAAGATTAACGACATCATAAACCAACGCCTCGCGGGTTTTGTGAAACCGTGCCAGCTACCAGGGAGCGTTAGCGCTGGTGAAAAACGGCAAACAAACGCACGCAGTCAACAAGGCGAGAGCTTTCTCCTACAAGGTACATTCTATTAGACCGGGCTGATGCATGCCTGGTGGGTGCAGAAAAGTTAATTTGCACTGATAACGGAAAAGTTGTGCATTGGACAGTTCACGCCAGTTCAGGGTGCTCTTTTCGGAGTCTGCAAAAACGGGCCAATGCGACACACAAGGACGGGAGTTGCAGTGTTTTGGCACAGCGCGCGGTTGGAGCTGCCAAGCAAAGCTCCCAACCGAAGCTACCCACGCCTAATTGATTCCCCCGTCGGAGATTACATTAACTAACGGCTTGTGTACTTAAAGCATGTCCTCCGCGTGCTAGTCTATTAGGGGACTCGTGAACGATTTTGGACACCTTTTTCTCGACCCTTCAAAAGAAGAAGCGTCTTGCTTAAGAATCGGTCTTAGCAGCTTCACCAACCGTTATTCAAATGTTTGTGTTGCACACATCTTTGCGTTTAACAAGCGAGCAAATCGTTCCGAGGGAAATGCAAATTTCCCACCATCATCACACAATTTATCATTTCTCGCTCTGCCTCGGCAGCTGCACTCGCTGGCAAAGTGGCTGACTCATGCGGACGGCAAAACACCAATGCCTGCTCGGAAACGCAGCAGGAAGTCCTAGTTCTCGCCGTAGACCCGGGCGTGTGTCTTATATTGTGCTCCGAGCACCATCGCTCTTCGCACAGATTGGCACGCGATATGGGGTTCAGCTCCTTCGCAAGCAAAGAAACATCGTCCATCGTCGCTCAATGGACGGTACCAGCGCCGTACATATGGTTCCGAGCGGCTCCCCAGTGTACCGTTCCTCTTGCAAGACGCGAGTGAGAACTGGACGCGCACGTGGGTCCAACCCGCACTGTGACGGTGCACAATTCGCTCCAATCGTTCTTTAATGACAGCTAGCAAAGCATGAGGGCTCGTACCAGGGGGGACCGTACAAAAATGTAAGCTCTAGAGACCACTGTGAGGAAAACCACTGCTGGGTAAGCTGCCCAAACCGATCAGGAAGTGTAAATCAAAGCCAAAACGGCGGCTGCTCGCTAAGCTGTGTGGGTCTCGTTGCGCTGTGAAGACGACGGGCACACCATCTATCACTCGGGACAAACGGCACAGCGGCTGACCTGTATCTCCCTGCCCCCTCCCAAAGACCCTTTGCAACGCAATACTCGGACCCCTGGTGGTGGTGGTGGTGGTTTCCGAACAAATGCAAATGGCGATTGTTCTTCCGCACCGGCAAGGAAACTGGACCGTGGTGGCTGTCCGTCCGGTGGTGATGATGGCGGTGCAATCAAATTAGCTTCCCAAACAGGGCCCAAAATTTGACTCCATTGCCATTGCGAAAATTGCGAAACTGCTCCGCACAAACCACAAAATCATCACCCGCCCCCTTTGTTCCGGGCGGGATGCAAGGGAATTAATTGAACTTTTGTGCATTTGTTTCGGGCTCACGGGGCTCATGGCTCTGTGTGCTGTTTATTTTATATTGTGCCCGAAGCCGCTGACGCTTCAATCCTGACTGTTATGGGCGCATTGTGCCAGTGCGGGGGAAGGGCCCGTCAACGGGGACGTCAACATTTATCATCACAGCCGCAACGGAACGCCACCGGAACCATTATCGGACCAAACAAGCGAAACCGAGGCCCTACTACTACTATTCCGCTGCTCTCGGGTTACACAAAAACCCCTTTTTCGTTGGGGACGGAAAATGATGAAACGCAAATAATCCGGAACGCGTCGGAGGGTATGTGTGGGTGTCTGTGGGCCCAAACGGGACCGTCCACCGTGAGGCTCTCGTCAACAGAACTGTTTGCGAAATGAAGTCGCAATACGCAATAACGCGCGCGAGGAAATCCAGCCAATGACATTACAGAGACAGGACAGCAAAGAGAGATAGAGAAAGAGAGAGAGAGAGAGAGAGAGAGAGAGAGAGAGAGTGAGAGCATGATTCCGAAAACCCCGTCCGCTAACAAATCATTAATTTCTGACTTGTGGGATTTGCTGGGACATTGGGGTGCCGTTGGGCAGGGACTCTGTGGCTGTCAAATATTTATTTTCCATTTTTACGACCCTTTCCCCGTCTCTTCTGCAGGATGATCTGCCCGGGCAGGCCTTGCTGGATGTGGTGTTCGCCCGGCTGAACCTGATAGAGACGGCCTACTTCGGCATCCGGTACATCGATCAGGACAATCAGACGGTAAGCATGACGGTAGGCATGGGGCATTCAACCCGACGGGACCACTGACATGGTAGCTTTTTTTTTCTTTACCCCCAGCACTGGCTCGATCCGGGCGCAAGGCTCTCCCGCCAGCTGAAGGCGGGCAAGGTGCCGTACGACCTTTACTTTGGCGTCAAGTTCTACGCATGCGATCCCTGCAAGCTGGTCGAAGAAATTACGCGGTAAGAGATCGGTTCCTTCGGCTCTGGCTTCAACCAAAAACCTTGCTGTGTTGGCCATAAATATTGGAATTAATTATCAAAACCACCCTCAAACTCCCTTTTCTCCCAGGTACCAGCTGTATCTGCAGGTGAAGCAGGACATTCTGCAGGGCCGGCTGCCCGTGTCGTTCGAGCTGGCGGCCGAGCTGGGAGCGTATGTCGTGCAGGGTAAGCTATCAACGTCGTTGCTGTTGTGGTTGAGTCTAGTGGTGGGAGCTCGGAATTGAACCTAGACGATTCCGTGTTTGGAATCAATTCTGAATTCGATTTTGATACTGTAATCGATTCCGGAATCGGAATAGGATCAGGAATTGGAATCGCAAAATACTCCGGAAACGGAATCAGAATTGACTCCAGAAATAGAATTAGATCCGGAATGATAATCAGTTCTTGAATTGAAATGAGAAGTTTCAGAAGCGAGATCAGTCCTTGAATCTTCATGAGAATGGATCGTTTAAAAGTAAATTTGGATTCTTTGCGGCTCTCAATACGTACTATCAATGGATCCAAATGGCTTTTCTTAGGGAAATGCTGAAACTGATTCCATTTTGAAGTTGATTCTGATTTCGGAGCCGATTCCGTTTATGGAGTTGATTTCGATTACGGAATCGATTCTGATTCTGTAGTCGATTCTAATTCTGGAGTCGATACTGATTCCGGAGTCGATTCTGGAGCCAATTCCGGAGCTGATTCCGATTCCAGAACTCAGTTGTGGAAACTGGAATTAATTCCAGAAAACTTCGGAGCTAGCCGGATTCGATTCCGACGAAATCTTCGTTTTACCCATCACTAGTCGAGTCCCCCAATGTTTGAGCTTTGGCCTGTCATGAGCCCTATTCCTGATTTTACAGCCGAGCTGGGCAACTACGATCCACGGAAGCATCCGCCCGGTTACGTGTCCGAGTTCCGGCTGCTCAACAACCAAACGAAGGAAATCGAGAGCCGCATCCACGAGCTGCACATCCAGCTGGAAGGGATGGCGCCGTCCCAGGCCGAGTTCAACTATCTCGACAAGGTCAAATGGCACGACATGTACGGGGTGGATCTGCATCCGGTGCTGGTATGTGATGGACCTCGGACGTTACCTTTCCCACCATTCTTCACATCCTCACATAATCTTCTCTGCTCATCCTTCCCCGACAGGGCGAGGACAGTGTGGAGTACTTTCTCGGCCTAACGCCCGGTGGCATCGTGGTGCTGCGCAACAAAACCACCGTCGCCCACTACTACTGGCCTCGGATAGCGAAGGTCTACTACAAGGGACGATACTTTATGCTGCGCGTCTGTGATAAAAACGTAAGTCCCCAAAAAACGCAGCGCCACCAAACGACTGGACACTTAAAGCGCCCTTTTTTCTCGGGTTTTCTCTGCTCGTTTTGCAGAATGAAGTTAGTACGTACGGTTTCGAGACACCAAAAAAGAGCGCCTGCAAGCATCTGTGGAAGTGCTGCGTGGAGCACCATTCGTTCTTCCGCCTGGTCCGGGTGGCACCGATGCAAGCGACCGGCACGCTTGCCAGCAAGTACAGGTAAGGAAGGGGAGGCGAAATAATCCTTTGCTTTCCGCCTTAAATCTCCAACACTTTCTTCCGATTCTCCCGCCCATCCACCCAGTGCCCGTTCGGAGCGTCAATCGATGAAGGACCTCTCAACGCAACAGCGTGTACCGCCCGTGTTCACCCGCACACCGTCCCGCCGACAGCCGCGGCGCGTGATGAACGATGTCCCGCCGACGACCGAGGACAAGATGTTCGATGCACCGAAATACATTCAGCAGGAAATCAAATCCATTTCCATACCTCAACCGGCGCAATCGTAAGTGTGCTGTGGCAGCAGGATTTGCCATTTCTTCCCTATCTCATACATCGTATTTTTCATTCTCTTCATGCTCTCCAACACTTTCACCGACATTTCGCACCACCACCACCATGTTCATGTGTTTGGTGTGCTCCTTTTCGCGTGGTGTAGTTTTGAGAGCCCTTACCGTTCTACTTGCAGCATACCGGCCGCGCTCAGTGGAGCTGGTAGTGGCGGCGGCGGCGGCAAATCGCAAGCATCCGTTGTGCCGCCCGACTCGCCACGCAGTACGCGTAGCGCCCCCTGGATGCGGTCGCAGCAGCGCGGCCTGTTCGGCATCAACTCCAGCCCCAAGTCGGTACGGTCCGCTTCGACGCGCATGAGCGCACCGGCCAACAACAACAATGGCAGCAGCAACCACAACAGCAGCCGGATGAGGTCCAGCTCGGTCGAGAGTCACTCGTCGAACGAGTCGCGCTCGGGCCGGCGACGCCGCCATCGGAGCCGCCGGGTGTCGGACAACGAGAGCGAAATGAGTCGCGGATCGGGCCGCTCCGGTCGGTCGCACAACTCGCACCGGAAGCACCGGCGCCATCGCTCCAAGAGCCGCCGAAATCGGTCGGACACGGAGAGCCGCGATCGTAGCTACTCGGGCCACCGCCGGTCGACCGACTCGATCGAGCTGGTCGACTCGGGCGAACAGTGGCTGGAGGTGCAGCGCAAGCAGCACTCGGACGCGGTACCGAAGGCGGCCGTCATCAAGAGCAGCCAGGTGATGAAGGGCGCCCATCCGGACGCGGGCATCATCCAGCATCACCATCGGAGCCGGCGCCACCGCAAGCACCGGTCGCCGTCGGAGAAGATCTGGTCGAGCGAGCTGACCAAGCATCTGCAGTTCGATCTGGTCGACACGACCGGCATGACCGAGGATCAGCTGCGCGAGATCCCGTACACGGTCGTCGAGACGAACCATGCCGCCAAAAAGCCCAACACACTCAAGGTGCACAAGACTAGTCATCAATCGTCGACCTCGCTCTCGAGCCACCAGCAGCAGCATCAGCAGCACCACCATCAGCACCATCAGCACCAGCATCACCATGCGCTGCCGGCGCACCAGCAACAGGCGAGCAACAATCGCATCGACCGGATACGGGACCCGTACGCGAAGGGTGGCGACGGTAGCCTGGTGGAGAACGGCATCAACGGCGGCTCGATACGATCGGCCAGTACGATCAGCTCGTCGCGCGAATACGACCGCAACTCGGGGCTTATAAGGTAAGCAGGGGGTGTGCAATACTAGTGTAGTAACTTTAGATTATGTATAGATGGTCGCCATGTACTAACTTTAAACTCGCGCTGGCAAGGAGTTAATCTTAAGGACCTTCAAACATCTTAAAAGAAGGTCCTTAAGATTTATCCCTTACTCGATCGTTGGAGTTTAGAGGCCTTACCTTGGGTAAAAGGACATATCTTAACTCTTCTAATGAGAAATCGAAAGATAAAGGAAGGGCATAGTCCTATCCTGATAGTTCCAACAAATCTGACTTGGCATGGTCTAAGTTCTTTTAATTGTTACTCAAAAGAGGTTATGGATCATGTCACTAGGTTTCTTTTTTTGAGTTTTAATGCATAAACTATTAAAATCTACGCTATTGATGTGTTTGGGAAAGTGGGATTGCTATTTACATAGTACGATCCGGGTTTCTCTTAGTTTACACTGGGATCTCGGGAAGACTCTGGATGAGTGCGCAATGTACAAGGATCTTCTCGTTTGCTTGCAGAATGATGTCCAGCATGAGCATGGGTGACTTCATCTCGCCAACAGGATCCAGCTTGAGTCCGCTCGACAGCTCGGGACTGCGGGTGTCGCATGAGCACACCGATTCTGGCCTCGGAGCTGATCAGGACTATGCCTACTCGTCGGAAAGGTATGAGATTTTCATTGTCCCGCATGAGCCTTTATCTTGATGCTCGATTGGTGGTCCTATGTTTTTTGCAGATCCAGCGACAGCGCCAAGTACGGTACGAACAAGTCTTCCGGAGCGTCCGTGACGTCAGGCCAGACCAAGTCCTCCTCGTCCAACACGATGAAGTCGCACCATCACACTGTGAGTAGTAGGAAACCTCCGCTCTGTCCCGGTCGTTCGGGGCAAACCAACCCTCCCGCAGCTATCACACAACAACCGCAGGCACAACAGCAGCAGCAACAGCAGCTACAAACACAACCACATCAGCAAAGCAAATTCTCCTCGGTACCTGGTGTACATAGTGCCAACGGCAGTAACAGTCGCTTGATCAATACTAACAACACACACTATCAAAACAATCACTACACCTTCAGCCTAACCCGAACCCCGAAACCCCACCAGGCTCACCTGCAGCAGCAGCAGCACCAGCAGCAGCAGGGTCAGCACGCGTATCGGCCGCACAACCTCACTAACAATCTCGGCGGGCGCGCCCATCCGGCGGCCGGCGGTGTCGGTAGCATTGGCAGCGGGTTAAGCACTAGCACATACCTGGACACGGTGGCGACGCTGTCGTCGTCGGCCGCGCCCTACCACTACTACTACGACGGGACCGGCTTCCGGTCGAACGTGGGCGGCGGTCCCGGGCTGGGCTTCCACGGGCTGGGCCCGGGTGCCGGCAGTGGTACCCGCGGCACCAAGTCCGATATCGGCGTACCGATACGCCCGAAACGGCACTATCAGCAGCAACAGGCACACCAGCAGCAGCAGCAGCAGCAGCACCAATACAACCACATCACCAGTGTGCACAATTTCAGCCGTACTTCCGGGGGCGACCGGAAGCAACGGCACCCGATGGTACAATCGCCATCGTTCAACAAGTCGATCGACTATCTGGAAAACTATAAGACTGGCTTGGAAAGACTTAACCAGGGTGGTGGTGGTGGTAGTAGTAGTGGCCTAAATAATAACAATCCGGAAACTTTCACCGGACTGCTCGGCATGGGCGCCACCGGCAGTCAGAACGTACTGAACAACCAGAACAACAACAACAACAACAACCCGAATGGGCCGTGGGAAGTCATCGACGGCACCAAGGGGCAGGAGGATGGGGTCGATGATCGGGTCGGTCCGTTGATTTGTTTCGATACGAACCGGAACCAGGACGGCACACGGGTCGGGCCGGGCGAGCAAACGCCCGCAAACTCGACGCCGACCCGCCAGTGCGAGGGCAGTGTAAGTAATGCTGAGCTGTTCGTTCGCTTGCATGTGTTCGCTTGTCCTTTTTAGTGTGCTGGTCAGCCTGTTAGCATGAGTGAAAGGCACTTGGCACTCCTAGAAGAAAAAAAAACTGGTGTGTTTTAGTCCTTTCTGTCGTAATGATTTGCATGCCGTTTTTCTTCCTAAGTTTTTTTCCGTTTCTTCCCTACTTAGAAAAGCCCCCGTAGGGTATGCAATTTGCATCTGTCTACCGTGCATGCCCATCAGCCGGGTTTTGTGTTGTTATTTGTAGTGCCCCCTGCTTTTACCCCTAAATGCATGCAATGTCACAACAGCTTTAACAGCACGAGGCAGAGAAGGCAGATGATTGTTTCGCGATACTTTTGTTCTAGATTTTCACCTTCACCAAGCCCCGCGCTTTACACATCGTTTGGCTTTCCACCCCGTTTATTTTACCCACCCCCTCCCCCACTTGTTTGCTGTAATGCAACAAAACAGCGAGTGAAGGAGCAGAAGCGAGGAGCGAAACCTAAGCTCCGATGCTCTGTAAAGTTGAATGAATGGAAACTACAGAACAACAACAACAACAACAACAACAACAACAACAACGGTAGCTATAAAAAGGAAAAGTTCTACCTCCTCTTACCACATGGTTCCACACACACACAAAAAAAGCATAAAATACGCGGAAGTTTAACGGTAGGGCAAAACATGTTTCCACATCCGGCACCGCTGAGAGTGCATTCGCTTTTTTTTCCGCCCCCATTCCGTGGGTCTTGGGCTTGGCGCACTTATTATTGATCCTTTCCCATGCAGCTCCCAGCTCTTGACTTGCCGCTAAGGTATTTCTCTCTCTCTCTCTGTTACTCCCTATCTCTCTCTTTCCTCCCCTCTTGTTGAAAGACTCACTCTATGAACTGTTTGATGCATTTGATGCAATGCTTCAACGAACAAAGGAAGCTTTCAGTCCGTTTCACTGTGCTTCTTCGCGATCTCTTCTTTCCATCACACACACACTCGTAACAATCCTGACTTGACGTGATGAGAGTTGGCAGGAAAAACTGAAAAAAAAAACGCTCGACAAGAATGCAGGGAAAAATGAGAGCCCAGAATTTGGATGCAACTCCGTGCGCGCACATACACAGTTTTATCACGGATGTGGGTGGTATGAGTTTGCTTTTTTTTTTTTTTTGTTGCGTTCACTTTCCTCCCTTTACGCGCTTTTTTCTTGGCATCCCATAAGCTTTCTTCTGGGGACGGGGGCACTTCCCGCTGCTGCACACCACGTGTTGCTTTTCGCAAACCGACGGCTCTATTGCATGGAGGATCGCCGCGAGTCCGCAACCGTGATGGGTTGGAGTGCAAGTTGTGTACAGGAGGTGGTTGTTTGTATTTTTTTTTTTTACTTTTCCCGCCAGCTCCACTTCTTTCTAGTCTTCCGACAAAATGGGCACCGGTAACAGTTCGTTTGTTTTGTGGGATAAGTAAACGATGTAAAAGTTTTCCGTTTTTTAACGTTCCCCCTTTTGTTTCCCTTTTTCCCTCTGTCAGGCGCGTTGTCGAGCCAAAAAGCTTGTCGACTTTCCGTGACTAAAGGCGGTACGAATGCAGCGTGTTCGCAGCCCCGGAAACATTCTAGGAGCACAGCCGTACCTGTGGAACAAAGCTTTTTCCGCCTTCTTTTTTTCGCTTCTTTTTGCTACCCTTTTACCAGTCCTCTTCCGCCGGCTGTGGAAGCATCGAAGCGAATCCAATAGATGCCCCAGTTTTCTGCAGCCATTGTACGTTATTTGTTGTGTATCGCTCTGAGTGGGACCTGGACTATGGTTTGATTTGTTTTAGTGTGTGGAAAGTTCCAAAACATTGCTCTATTTCATAGGATTAATCGTTGGGTAGGGTAGATAAAGTGTAAGCAATTTGTCGGTTCTGCTTGCTCCACTTGGTTGGTTGTTCCTTGACGTTCGAATTGGCAGAGAGCATCGACAGAAAGGCTTGTAAAACAGATATTTGTATTGAAAATTGCATAGCTGTAGGCGTATTATTTGTTGATAGACAACGTTACTAGTACGCTAGGCAAAGTCGCCTGCATGTATGCAAAGCGTTGCACAGCGTTGCATTTTTAACCTTTTTTTTGACAGCTTCTCTGCCAAAGTTGATACTGATACTGCCAAAGTTGATGTTGATACCTTCTATATCCTGTTCCTAACAGTTGCATGTTTGTTCGTCCCTTATATATGTGTTGCATGTTTTTAAACTTTGTGTTTTAAAATTGCATTTCACGTGCTAAAAAGCAATATGTGAAACGCAATGTAATATTGTTTTCAAATTGATTATTATTTCGTTGTTTTTTGTTAACAACCCTCCCCACCACTTGGCCTGCGCACACAGTACCACCCTCTAACATTGCATGTTCCTTTGTTTGTATGTTTGTAATTCGTGTGAAGTGTTCGGTTTCGCGGTGCCTTTCTGACCCGCTAACCAAGAACCGAGACGTGTGTATCGTCTAGTAATCTAGCCTCTGCGCTTGTGTTTCTTTTGCTCCCTGACATACACAAACACACACACGTACCGATATGGCACCGACTCTAGAATGGAAACATGCACAGCGAGGTGAACTCATCGCCCACCGCCCAACCAGTCCCGGCGGCCAACGGTGGGCCGCAGGGTGGACAGGGTGTGCGTAACAGTCCGACCAAAGCCTCCGCCGATTCGGCGGGATTAACCAAAGCTCGACCCCAGGTCCGATCTAGTCCGGCGCGGTTCGGTCTCGGTAAGAACAGCAACCATCGTTCGTCCAGCTTAGAACTGATACTAACACCTATCATACAGAGCCGACGGTAAGTAGAGCACCTGGGTGAAGGGATTGTTGTGTTGTTTTCATTTATTTCGGGATTCATTCTTTGGGGCAATAAAGCGTTCGAAGTACTGGTAGAGTTTGAGATATAGTTTGCGTAGCTTTGTAAATAGTTGCTATACTGGGTGTTAATTTGTAGTTTACGTTGAAATAGAACCATCTAATCCACCAAAAGTTGGAAAGCTCATGAGCAACTAGAATCGAAAAACTCTGGTAATTCTGATTAGCATAATGATTCGATGAGTATCATTGGTAAAATTGTAGATTCAATAAGATATTTTAGATGAAAATCCAGATCTCTCCGAGATATTCTATTATCACTTGTTCTTAAAAGCACATCCAAAATAAGCGATCAAGCTTTTTAAATCTCTTTCTAAAATCCTTGAAATAGCAGATGATATAAAATCCGGCAAATCACACACTCATACGCCATCACATGACTTCTAGGTACTCCCCAGCACTACATTAAACCCATGTGACAAAAGCACATCATTAGGATGGAATCGTTATTCGGGTTTGTTTTCACAAGTGCTCTTAATTAATCCCTTAACCATTACCGTCACGATCACAAGAAAACGGCGGCATCCCCCTTTTTTCTGGGCAGCAACTCTTTTCAAATTGTACGGCATCTCTCCTTCCCAACCCTGGCCACCGACCAGCCCGACCCTTTGCCAAAGCTTATCATAACAGTGTGTTCCTCCCCGAGGGGTCGTTGAAGTTGAAAACATGGAAACCCCTGGCAACGAGCAAACCCTAGTACAGCTTCAGATGGTGATCGAGGTGGTGTGGTGGTGGTGGTGGTTGGAAAGTTGAAAGAAAATTCCACCTGACGACATCGTACCTTCAGTACCCAACGGCGCCACCTCCGTCGCTTCGGACACTTTGAACTTTCTTCGGAGCGTTTCGGTGGAAAGGCAGCACGTTGATAAGTGGATGGGTGTTGATTATATCTTATGCTGCCGGCGCAAAATGACAACCGAAAGACGGCAGTTATAAAGATAGCGAGTTCTTGGAAGGCCACAAAAATAGATCCATGGCAGGTAGAGGTGGTGCATGTGACCTATACGAGACGACGGTACACATTGGATTGGGCTGGGGCAAGGATAAAGAGCTCTTAAGCTCATTCTCAGTACGGAGGCTCCATTTTTTTTCTGGTTCGTTCCTTTTCCAATCCATGTATAGAATTTTCATCCACTGCAAAACCGCCCACGACCTTACAGTACGGACACCGTACCGTGCCGGCAAAATGGTACCGATTGCATAACTTTCCAAATCACAACGCTCTCCGTTGAAAAGGCAGAAAACCAAGCGCCGAGCGTCCGTGGACACGCCAGCCGCCATTCCCCAAAAAATATGCTCATCAAACATTCCACCGGCTGGAAATACCGCGCGCACGCTACCACGCTTCATTGTCAGTGACTCGCTCTATTGAAATTACAGCTCATTAAGCAAACTGTGTATTCGGGTAGGATAATACTCCTGATCCGGTGCACGAAAAGAACGCAATGGTCCCTGCGGCTAGATCAACGGTGGATTGCTCGGTTCCTCCTTTTTTTTTTTGTTTCATTTTACCGATGCCGTGGCCAGAGAATTTGCTTCGAAAAGCAAAAACCCCTAACACTCAGAATTTGCCCTCGCCCGGGCAAATCAGTACCTGTGTGAAGTGCTTCAGGTTAGCGGGCTTATGGTGGGCGGCCTGCCACCTTCCTTCCTGTTCTCGTCCGCCCGCCTCGTTGGTTTTCGCAGTTCAACTTTACACCCTCAAAAGTTGATATTGCCAAAAATTTTGCTTCCCTTTCGGGGAACAAAAACATTACGACGCCAAGGGTTACCCGAAAGGGGCAACAAAACTGGGCACGAGCGCCCGTAACACCAACAACCACGCTATAACCCATGCAACGTACGGTTCGTACCACGGGCGCAAGCATCATCAGCAGCAGCAGCAGCACACCGAAAAGGGTTAGAGTCATTTTGAATAGCTGAAGCAAAAGCGTATAATACATTTCCAGGGATGGGCATGCACTTGTAAAAATTAACAGTTCGTGCTGGGAAAGTATGTACTCCGAGCTGGTTTACGGTAGAATAGGGATGAACCGCAAACGATTCACACTTTGCTTGCCTCACCCTTTTTGCTTCGTGCGCTTGGAGCACGGACAGAGGGAAAACCTCAGACCGAAAACAAATATCGAAAGCCAAACAGGCTGCATCAAGGATGTTTCGTGTCACACACCCCAATGGGCTAACGACCCCGACATCTCCGTCCAAAGTTGCTCCACTGTGAAGGAGATCCTAGTGGATCCTTGTTGGATGAGAATTGGCATTTTTAGTTTCTCGAGAATGAGCGGCAACATAAGCTTCATGACTACCGTGATGATTAATCAGTTACACAATGCGCGAGTGATGGTTGTAAATGTTAAGTACATTTCGTATTTCGTTCGAAACCTGACCGACTCGACCGAAAGTGAAATGCGCGTAGAAGTTATGCACAAGTGCATAGTCATGCTGTTGTGCTTTACATGCAAAGTATGTCTGTGTTTGGGTAAAGAAGGATGATGTAAGAATATGTTAATGAAGTGTAATTTACTGTTAGAGATCACTAGCCTGGGAGAATTAACGTGAGAATCCGAAAACCTTTCCTTCAGAATCCATGAGTAGAATTGTATCGACGCTGAAGAATAGTTTCCCATTATTGCCGCTAGGTGCGCTCTTCTGCTAGTTCGTATATCTACTTAGATCAAAGTCGTGATGACAGAGATTCAATACAAAAACTGACTGACTGCTTTTCATTATTACATATTGAACAGGTCCAATCATGCCGCCATGCAAGGCATCACGTGTAGTAATGTTACAAATGATACCCCTTGCAATGTTGTTTAGCGTACAGTTCTGTTCACAACCCATCACACGAAAGCTACACACATGCACACAGGCATAGAGATAATTAAATCATCTGCGGTTCTAGCTAATCTTTTATCAAGCATTAAATTGTACGCGCTCCGGGACACAGTTACATTGCGCTCCGTATGATTAGGCGCACTAATCACTGTACCCTACGCGCGTAACGCTTTCATCAAAGGGAATCAAAGCCGGCCGTGGCTAGACAAATAGCAACAGGCCAGATAATATTTCAAACGAATAGGCTACAGTTCAACCCCTGCACCAGACCATGCAAGCACACATATACGCCCGGGTGGATTTACGCAACCCGATATTCCGCGTACGCATCGCGCACTGTTTATTTGAGCTTTCGAGCTTGGTAATATGATATTGATTCACGCTTGCCTTGCTGGTGCCTCCCACGCCCGTGGTTTAGCTTTGGGGGTTTATTTTTGGTACCAAAGTCCCCCATCCAAACCCACCCAAGCCTACTACAGTTTGTGGAAAAGTCTAACCATTTGAGGTCCTATTCACCATATCGCTCCCACCCTGTGCAAGTTATAATCATGCGCTGCAAGCTGACATGCACAGGCATTGTTTTACGACCAACGCACCAACAAAAACACCGCATCGGATCGGAGAAAATGGCAAACGTTAGCAATTATAACGAAATCAATTCGTCCCTTGGCAAGTTTTACCGCCGGTTTAGCAGAACGACCACCATGACGACGACAACCGGCTAATAGAGCAATCTATTTGCTTTTAAAACTATGATTAATTATTCATCCCGCCCCAACACCCTCACGATAGCACTCGTCGCATGTGCCGGGTGTTTGTGTGCCGGGGTTCTTCGACACCATGATGCGACAATAGTGTCGTCCTTTTATCGATGGCACCGGAGCCATGGCACGCACAATGCATCGACGCTATCGGCACAGGAAAAGTGAACGCTTTACTCATTTATTTATCAAACTCATGCCCCATCCTGCATGGAGCAGGAACGACACCCACCCTTCTGCGTGTGGGCGTGAATGTGGAGCATTATTCACTTAGTATTCACACCACCTGGAACCGACCAACGCACCCACCGAACCGACTCCACCCGGCTTCAAATTAGTTGAGCAAATTTAATTTAATCCTTGCTCCATCACCACTCCATTTAAATATCGCCCCATCGCTCCCAATCGCTCCATCCTTGCCTGCTTTATCACGACAATCAGGCGGAGTTGTTAAAATAAATTGTTGTAAAATTTACTACCCGCCCGTGTGAGTGCAGCTTGTGTGTCGGTGTCATGGACTTACATGCTACTCTCTTTTTTCGCTTCACTTTCATAGCTTAAATCCTCCCCATGAATAAATAATAACGCGTCTAACAACGTAATCGCTAATGGTCGCTTTCCCTATCTCCCCTTCGGGGTGGGGGAAGGATCGTGTACTAGGCCGCGAACAATGTATGTAGCCCGTGTGTGTTTTCGCATCAAAGAAAAACGGAATCGGGCGGAAAATCCATCATTAGCGAGTGAGCGTGTTGTGTGTGGATTTTCACCCTGCAATGTGTGTGTTTTTTTCTGATTGAATACATTTGTTTGTTGATGAATAGAAGCTTACAGCAAAAAAAAGATAGATTTACCTCTCCATTTTATTTGATTGCTTTTACAAACATGTATGTTTGTATGATAGAATTGATGTTTGCAGCAAAAAAGGTTTCAACTGTTTCAGTCAATTTATCACTATATTAACATTATTTATCTTCCAATGAACGCATTTAAGCTTTCAGCGATTTTAATGTTTTACAAACGATTCCCTTACGAGTTGTATGATGAGACGAAAGTTGCTAGTATTTTGTAAAATTTGCACCAAGTATAACGTAGAAACATTTCCAACTATAAGTAGAATTAAATCTTTAGGTACTTAGAAATTAAACCCAAATTTAGCCACTCTCTTGGCCAATAATGACACATTCTACACTTAACAATGTGCAAACACCTAAACACCCGCTAAGCCATAGACCCTGTAGCATAAAACCATTGTGCAGGATGTAAATACATTTGCTTTAGTAACCGACATTCATAGTGCTTTCGGGTTTAGCAACTACTCGAAAACATACGCCAAACTAGCTGCGTGAGGTTGCTTTTAAAAATTTCCCAGCGTGATGCCTGCAGGATTGCGACAACGAACTACACCAACCACCATGATTGTTTCATTACACTTCCTTCGCCAATATCAGCTAACACAAACCATATCTTGCTCTCTTCCAATCTCCAACAGGGCCCAGTAATTATGGGTGAAATGAGCACGGAATTATAAATGGCAGCGAATCGCTCCTCTCGCAAGCCGCATGGAAATGGCTCTCCACTGACTACACACGGCAAGCGTAACGACCGCAACTCGGCAAACTGAGTAGCAAGTAGCAGCAACCGCTCGGAAGATCTGTAGCCGTATGTCCATTCGTTTTTAAAATGTGTAACAGTTTTTTGGCTGTTTGATAATCAAACATGTATCGTCTCACAACAATGCTTCCACAACAGACACACATTGGGAATAAGAAATAAACAGTAGCGAGCGCGCGCATGTGTGTTTGTGGAGTTTTGCAAAGTGCCACGAGTATGTAAAATTCCAACCACTCTACATAAACGTTAGATCCTCATCGAGCAGGGTGTGTCGAGCAGCCGACACCGACGGTCGGTTAGTTATGACACAGTTCGGACCTACCAAAAACCCCAATACGTGGCAAGGAGCGGTTTCTTAGCGGAGTATCATGCTTGGAGCATCAGCGTTGGGGAGGCTTCTTTTTATCGATATTAACATGTATGCATGTATTAACCTCAGAGCGTGGGCGGCAAGGGATAGATGTGATCGACGATGCAAGTGGCCGACGACGGTCACACGGTAGTGTAGGTATGTACTTTTCTTTTTAAACACAAAACGGCAGTACCACTAATGCAATCCAGAACCAAAAAGATGAAAAAAGAGGGCGGTAAACGCGTTAATCAAAAGAATGGTAAACAAGAATTCGAACTGCACAGTAAGCAGGTTAGGCTAAGCCCTAGGAGTATAGGTGTAACTAACGAAAGAGTGAGACATTCTCGATGTGCATGTGTGTTTAGGTATTAGGAGCGCGTGTCAAGGCACCACGCGCTAGCGAGTGCGACCCGTGTTTTTGATCACAATTTATTATCATCCATCGGTAGTGTTTATGTTTTCGATGTACGTGTGAGTGTGTCTTTCCCCTCCCCTCCTCGTTTGTGAGGAGGGGGGCCAGTTGGGGGAAAGCATAACAGTAAGCTTAGCCGCTATCGTCCGTTTCTTCACAGCCCGCTTATATATATCTTACTGTTAGGTGTGTCTGAATCTGTTCGTTCTTCAATGCAGACCTTAATTCTATGTTTTCCTGCTGTTGTTGCGCACTCTTGCCTACCCTTTTGGCGAGCCCTTCGTTCCATGGTGTTACGCAGGAGTAAGAGCGGCCTTGTTGATGCATCTTGGCGCAACGCACACCGCGTGGTCAAATCGTGGCATCAACACGAGCGCAGATTATGCTGAAGTGCTCTTGATGTTTGGGACACTGGGGTGGTGGTACTTTTTTCCCCCCGTTTTGAATACTTCTCTGTAGGTGTCCCGTTCAAACCCGTCGCATAAATCGGATTGTAAACCATTGCATGTATGTATGTGTACACAATCGTTTTTTATCGAATCGATCATTCAACAACAAAACACACACTTCTTCAAACACTGTGAAACTTAATAAAAAGGAAAATTGGATTGTAAACATACACATGACCTAGCCTTCTTTCAACATGAATTCCGCTCCGAAACAGGCCACGTAGAGACAGGTAAGTGTGCAAGATTTAGCATGGGTACAATGTAGAAGCAATAATTGTTGCTGGTTCCTCCAACAATGCTTAATAGCAGCCATCGGTCGTTTTCAACCAGGTCACATCGTCCAGTAATTAAACCCAATTACCCCCAGCGCGACACCATTTCGCGCAATACCTTCAATCGTTATGGGAAAACATGCTACATCGAAAAGTACATCACTTCGTTACTACAACGCGTTTATTGAGCCATAAAATATGAAGCACACAATATTTCCGCCAGCCAAAGCCCATTCACAGCGGCCATCATTATGAGGGAAGACACGGTTGATAGCGAAAGTTCAAAACGATGGGTTATTGCTACACACACACACACTTTTTCTGACGCTCCCAGCCAACGGTTCGGTTTGGCAAAAATAGCATGATGGCATGAATATTAATGACAGTTGTAGCAGAGCTCCGATGAGCAGAACATGTCATTACCGGAAACTGATTCCGGCACCACGGTCTCTCGAGAGGTTCGTTCATTTCTTTCCTGTACCGCCAATCCCCCCCCCCCAAACAAATCATTCGTAATGGCGTTGAGGGCCTCATCCTTCCTCGGTTCTAATCGTTCGCCCTGTTGGAGCTGCATTTTGCATGCCACCGGCTGTCAGGGGAAGCATGTAAAATAAATATTTGATACCGAAACCAAACACCGCCAGACGAGCGACACACAAGTTTTGTGTTGGTTAGAGGAGGTGGCGCGTGGGAGTGATGTAAAAACAATCATCCTTCCCATTGCTGATGCTCTCGGTATTGACATTTGTCGATTCGTGCCGCCCTCCGGGAAGCCCGGGCAGTGTCCCGCAGTGTGACTTTGATCTCGGTGCACGACAGACAGCCTTTGAGGGACGACTTGGTGCTTTGACGACTCCCCTCCGTGCTGAGGGTGGCTTTGGCAAGCGCGTAAAAACAGGGAAATGCATGACAGACTGAACTGCTGTGTCTGTTATTAAAAGGATTGCCAGTCCGGTCTCCCCCCGCTGACTTTCATCGAACTCCAAAGAAGTGTGGGAAGTGTCTGTGCAGTGAAATCGATATTTAAATAAAGACATCATCGCATCCTCACTACCGCCGCCCCGACCAAACCATCACTCCCCAAAAAAAAAACATGATAAAAGCGAACGCCCAGAAGCGGCGGAAATTATCCACCATCTCCAGCGGGACGGTCGGCACGCCGCACAAGGACGGCCCACCACCGACACGGGGTCGGCTGCGGGAGCGGTACCGCTTCAAGGAGGAGCTGCTGCAGCTGCTCAACAGCATCACCGCCCACTGCTACCGACAGCTGGCGCAGAAAGATCGCAGCCTCTCGGAGCGGCTGTTCTGGCTGCTGATGCTAATCCTCGAGGCGGCCACACTGATCGCGATCATCATCTCGGCCTGGGGGAAGTTTACGGCCAACCCGCTGATAACGACGCTGCACGATACGATCTACCCGATCGTGCTGGTACCGTTTCCGGCGATCTCGCTCTGCAACAACAATCGCATCTCGCGTGCCGCCGCCGTCCGGTACGCCGGCCAGCTGGCCGGGCGGGATGCCGAGCGGCGCAACGCGAGCTACTTTCTCGAGCAGATCGCCCTGCTCGGCAAGCTGTACGACTTTGACTACGAAAATCTGCACCAGATGACCAGGCTGCAGGAGTTTCTCGATCTGAACGATGTGAGCAACAGCACCGGCATGTACAATGCGCTGGAAACGCTCGAAAAGGTAGGTTAGGTAGGGAGGACCCGAACGGACCGAAAGAGGGAGTGCTAATGGTAACTGGAGCCCCCCGCTCCCTGTGTGCCATTGCAGCTATCGCCCCGGTGTGAGGATATGCTGCTGCGCTGCTTTTGGAAAAGCATCGAGCTGCCGTGCATGCTGCGGAACGATATGATCGAGGTGCGCCGCACGCAGTACGGATTTTGCTGCACGTTCAACTTTATCGGCCACACCGAAGATAACGAGTAAGAAGCAATGCTGCATGGCACGGTGGTAGCAGACAAGTAGCTCTTAATTTTTGTTCGAAAAATTGCACACTAGGTAGATGTGTGTCGGTGGCCGTGTGAGCGCGCTTACCAAGAGGTTCAATGGAGCGTGCTGAGTTCCAGCGAAGCATATCCTTTTCCCGCACATCTCGCCCGGATGCTAATGGGAAACTTTGCTCAACAGACATGCGATGTGCAGGCGAAACTTTATACAGCACGGTACCAAAACTAAAGGGTTGGTGGTTGTAGTTTTGAATTCCGAAACAGGGTAGCATTACAAAAGCATTTTGTTTCGTGCTGTTTTAATAATACTTGAAGTCAATTTCAATGGTTTCCCAGCTACAGAATACCCCAAGTAGATTCCCCAAGATTTGTAAAGGTTGTTGAAGCTGAATGTTACAACAGTTACCTAAAAGTATGCAATACACATCGCAAAGCTCCTGAATTGATGCAATCTGCTTGGCCAAACAATCTTTAAATCGTTAATTAATGTAGTAAAAAGCTATTCATATCATTATCTTCAATGTGATGCTACTGATATATTAATGATAAGTTATTGCTGGAATATGTGGTTCTAGCATATCAACAGATACATTTTGCTTTGCTCTAAACAAAGCTTTGATTAGTTTTTCATACGCGTATCACACTTTCAAGTAGAAAATAAGAATTTTATGTTCGTTTTAGTACAACACAAAACCCATATACACACACAAACACACACACACACACACACGAATGTACACAATCAAGTTACACGTAATAGCTTTTGCCAAAAATTGAAATACTCCTCATCCAATCGGTCCAATCCACTTGTTCTACCCGCTCTACTGTGCAGGATTCATCCGCCGTCGTACTTTTTGGACGTTACTGGACCGGAAATGGGATTGGTGCTACTGCTGAATGGCTCCTCTAATGACTATTTCTACAACTTGTTCAACAACATCGGCTTCAACGTACGCTCCCCATTACTTAACTAGCTCTGGCTCTCCTTTAACCCTTTCCTCTAGCCATGCATCCCTCTCCCGCTGTTCCCATGCCTTCTCAATGATCCAATGCTCACTGTTGTCGTCGTCTCATGACCACGTGGCTCATGTAACGAACCGTATGCTTTCCTTCCCCCCTCCCCCATCCAGCTGCAAATTTTCAACCCGCACGAGGTCCCGGACAGTACCGCCGGCGGGGTAAACGAGCAATTCGTCCACCTCGGCACGGAAACGTTCATCCGGGTTGATGCCATCACCATCAACAGTGAGCCGGATGTGCTGCGCTACTCGAGACAGAAGGTAAGCTACCGCACGATGCACCACCGCACTACACCACCAGCAGAGCGCTTGCAACGAGAGTGCATCTCAGGTGCACTATCGGGTACGTTCGTTGCGTCCTACCACCTACCAGGACCGGCAACAACAACAAAAAATGCCCAAGCACCCCAAAATGTACTGAACCAGCTAATGTGGGCGCTGTGCGGTTGGACCGGGGCACGGGAACGGCGGAAGGTAATTAATTTATTTCGAAGCGAATGCAGTCAGCGATGATGATGCACTCTGGGGCCTTACCCGGACGCGGTGGTGGTATTGTGAGCATTGGCAGCTGAATTCGACCAGCTCCGGAATCACATCCCCTGGGAAGACAGCGCTACAAACACAGGATGCACCACCATCGGTAGCGATTCACTGCCGATGCGCCGGTGCCATATCGAGGTACTATATTCGGAATGCATCGAAATTGCACAGCACAAAGTGCTCTAGAACACCTGGCAAAAGGGTTACCACGAGCAGCAAAAAAAGTGGGCCAGTTTGCTCATAATCCAATTAGTCGGTACGGTTTCGAGATTCGTGGGTTGGAATTTTGGGAAATTGATCAGTGCGCCTGCCAACTTGCCAATCTATTGGTATCCCAATGTTTCGGACTGTTCAATATGCTTGGCCGAGTAGAGCTTTAGAAATGTGTAGAATAGAAAAAAAGAGGGCACGTCTAAATAGCGTCTTGTTGGTGACTTTTGGTATAGAAGTACCCATTCTGAAGACCTCGGGTATGTTGCATCAGAAAAAAAAACCTTGACAAATGGGAATGCAAACAAATATCTACATGGCAAACGATGCTAATGATCTGCATCTGCGGGTTATCGTTGAGTTATCTTTCGAACCATTCACAATTGCATCGTCGCTACAACACACACACACCCAAACCGACCCCGCCCGGCCAGGACAACCCACACGCGCCCGTGACTTCTGTCTCCGGAGCAACGTCCCCAAACCAGCGAAGAAACGATGCCCAACAGACCACACACATCGTTACGTCGAGCGCGGTCAGTCTGAGATTGTTTGCCATTAACCATTTACCCCCGGTTTACGGTGGACAACATGTTTCGGGGGCCGACCCAACAGCAACAACAACCGCAGAACAATATTTATGCACCGTGCAGTGTGCACTACACGCCACAGACAGCATGTGTGCATCGCGTCAGGCGAAGGCTGCCACCGAACAGCTGCTAGCCATAGTTGGGCGGTTCCCACGCTGCTCCCACAAACCCACCAAGCGCCCATTATCACGAGCACCGTGTGTATGCATGCACCCTTGACTGCCTGCCGCCTTTCCTAAATGATAATTTATACACTGCGGACCCCGGGGACGGCAAGCGCCACCGCCCCACCCGGCACACAGTTTTCGGGGGAATGGAGCCTGGATTCTAACCTGCCGAATTCTACTGCTTCTTCCTTTCTGTCAATTTTGCAGCGCCAGTGCGTGTTCCGCAACGAGCTGCTGAAGTACGGTGCCAACTATGGCCGCAGCAATTGTGTCGCCGCCTGCCGGCTCCGGAGCGTGATGGCGCTGTGCGAGTGCGTACCGTTCTACATGCCGACGGCGGGTGCGACGGCCAGCAGCAAATCCATAACGACCTGCAATCTCCAGCACATCGCCTGCCTGAGCAAGTACAAGAGTGAGTGCGCTTCGAACGGGTGACAGGGGACCGGGTGCCGTAAAATTATATTTAACAGAATTAATCGCTCGGAATGGGCCGCTGAAGGGCTGCAGGACGCTTTTTTGGGGGAGATATCCAGAGTGATAATAATGTTTTTGATATCGTTTCCCATTTTCGTTCCCCCCTTTGGTTGCTTACTGTTTAACTTTGGTGCCGGTTGGTGTGTGTGTGTGTGATTTGGGTAAATGTACACCAAACACCCATCCCCCGAAATCAACCCCACCCAAAACCAGTCAAATGGTCAACCGTGATAACGGACATCGTGCAGATACCGGGGCTGGAGAAGGAGATGGAGGAGTCGCTCTACTGTCCGGAGTGTTTGCCGTCCTGCTCGGCGAGCAAGTATCAGATCACTGCCTCCAACCTGCCGCTGGTGCGATCCCGGCGGGACGGCTTCAGCGTGACGGCCGGCATCGACAACGTGGCGGACGTCGCGGTGGTGCGCATCTTCTTCGGCCAGCCGGAAACGTGGATGTACAAGCAGAACGTGGCCTACTACTGGTTCGAGATATTCAGCAACTTTGGCGGTATGTTCGGCATCATGGCCGGCATGTCGCTGATAACCCTAATGGAGGTTGTTTACTTTGTCGGCCGGCAGCTGGTGCTGGTGTTTGCGACCCGCTCGTGGAGTGCCGGGGCGCTCCGGTCGCGCAAGCCGAACCTAGAGCTACTGCAGTAAAGTTCAGTGTGTGTTTGTTGGAGTTGGTTGTCTAGTGGTAAAACACACACACGCAGAGAAACAAACAAAAAATAATGCTTATGCCAAAAACATAGCAAAGCTACGTTACGGGGCATTGTTTTTCGCACTCCAATTAACACTCGACGGAACAAGAGCTGGCTGGCCGCAAGGACCCATTTTGCCCATATCAACAAATGCTTTGCACGCTCCGTTTCGGGGGGGAATGCTCGAGATTGTGCGGCTTTTAGTGACTGTTTTAGTGGCGCAGTGGGGCATGTGTACGCAGCGGCCAACCACACCGAATTGTGGACGAATTGGTCGTGGCAAGTGTCCAGCGGTGGTATTTAATTTATTCACCAGCACTTTAAATGAGTACAGCAGCTAAGCGCACCCCGGACATGATGACACAACGCTGAGGTAGCGGCACTGGGTAACACAGAAGGATAAATAAAACAGTTTCAGCACTTCTTGCAGCCTTATGTTGAGGGTTGTTTTTCAATACTAAGAAAGAAGCTCTGATTTAACAAACTAAACTGTTACATGGTTGGTATTAGTGGTGGGCGCTCGGAAGAGGACCTACCCGATTCCAATTCCGTGGTAAGAATAAATTCCGGAGCCGATTCCGATGCCAATTCGAATTCTAGAATCAGAATCGGCTCCGGAATCGGAAATCGACCTGCGAATCGCAATTTGCCCTGGAAACGGAATCAGAATTGACTACAGAAATGGAATTAGCTTCGGAATAAGAATCAGTTCTTCAGAATTGTAGTATGAAGTTTCGGAAGCGAAATCAGTCTGGGAATCTCCATGAGAATGGATAGTTTACAAGTAAATTTGATTATTTGCGGCTATCAATACCTAGCATCATTGTACCCATACTCCTATTCTTATGGAGATGCTGAAACCGACTCCATTGCGAAGCCGATTCTGATTTCGGAACCTATTCCAATTCTGAAGCCGATTACGGAACCAATTCCGGCACCAATTCCAGAGCCGATTCCGAAGCCGATTCCAATTCCAGAGGTGATTCCGATTCCAGAACCGATTTCGGAACCAATTCCGGAACCAATTTCGGAGCCGATTCCGGAGTCGATTCCAATTCCAGAGCTGATTTCGATTCCAGAACCTATTCCGGAATCAATTCCAGAACCAATTCCAGAGCCGATTCCGGAACCAATTCCAGAACCAATTCCAGAACCAATTTCGGAACCAATTTCAGAACCAATTTCGGAGGCGATTCCGGAACCGATACGTATTCCAGTGCTGATTCCGATTCCGGAGCCAATTCTGGAGCCGATTCCGCGACCATTTTCGGAGCCGATTCTTGAACCGATTCCGTAAAATCATTCCGGACCTACTATCCGGAATCGATTCCGACAAAAACTTCGGTTTTCCCATCACTAGTTGGTTAGTAACGAATGAATATGTAACCTTTTTAGTTATTTTTCCTGAACTTTTCCCCGAGAACCCAAGCAACAGGAACACGTGTCCTGTTCGCATGTAGCTCAACCTCACACCAATTAACGTTTGTTTCGTTTTCCAGTTTATTTCACCTCCCACCCTTCCCCGTTGCCGGTAAAGAGATTCGAGGAAGTGACGTGTTCACGTGGCAGCCGAGCGCACCCCGCTACTTCTCACTCTTCGGTGCCGATTCGGGCCGGCAAAGCTGGCGCAGCTCGTTGCCTCGCGTGTGGATCAGCTTCTTTGCCGTCCACTTTTGGTCGTCCTGCAGCGGGCAGATGCTGTACTTCATCTGCACGTTGCCTTCCCCGGTCTCCTTCAGGTTGTACCAGAACGCCGCCGTACCCTTCTGCGGGCGAATCGCAACCCGCAGCTTGGGGAAAATGGTGTACCCTCCGTTGGTGACATCGCTTAGCTAAAAGTGGGAGTGTTGTTCAGCGTGAGCAAAATCGTGACCCCCCCCCGTTTCGCTGCCAAGTTACTCACGAAAAACAGCATCGTCGCTAGCCGATCGCCCGCATAGGCGAAGCGCTGGGCGTCCTCCTTCTTGTGGATCGCATCCAGTGCGGCCGTCTTGAACGCGCCGACCTCGTTGTAGATCACCTTCAGGTCTTCGGCCGTGTCACAGCTCAGGCCCGTCCGCCGCTCGATGCGCTTGGTGAGCCGCTCCACCACCGGGTGGTCCCGATCGTGCAGCGTGTACGTCTGATGGTTCTCGTAAAACACGGGCAGCCAGCTGTCGTTGGTCGCGCCCGACTGCTTGATGTGTGGGGTGCCCAGCGCCTGCAGCTGGGCGATCTCGCCATCGTGCACAAACTCGTGGAACAGTGCCACGAACGGATCGTTGCTGAGCGCCTCCACCTTGGACGGGGAGATGACACTGTGCGCGTTGCGCACATCGTACCAGCAGTACAGGGAACTGGCCAGTGACGGCGGCGGTACGTACACCCCCCGGCACAGGTCCATGTACGGATCCATCCGGATCGTAACCACCCGTTCCTCGCCGCCGTTGCTCTCGTTGGGTGCGCCATTCTGGGTCGCTGAGTCTTTTGCACCGATGCCGGCGACGGCAACCACTATCACCAACAGGCACTGGATTTTCTGATTCATTCTTAATACTTCAGTTAGGCCGAAACGTGAGCGAATGAGCCATGGGGTGAAGTACCGAGCAGACCGAGACCGACGTGTCCCGCTCGCTTTTTTATTGACAGTTGTTCAAACACCTTCAAATACACACACACACACACACACACAGTAGCAGAAGTAGAAGCAGCAGCATTCGAATATCTCAGTTCTCTTCTCGTTAGGGGAGATCTGCCTCAGCAAACAGCAATAACCCACGCTCATAATTACAGCGAAATTCTCAAACCCTTAAACGCACCCCAATCGACACGACGGATTTTAACCCTCAAACCACGCACACACACGCAGAGAGCCATCCCTTAATTCCTATTCATTTGCAAAAGGGTTCGAAAGGTGACGAAACCAACCATTATGTTATGGTGATGATGTGCTGTTGCTCTCGCCAACAAAAAAACAGCTCCAAAACCCCTTCTCAATTCACCACCTGGACCTATTGTGCTCGAATCAATATAAATTCCATTTCGAGCTGCACTAAAACCGGCCATCCGAACGGCAAACCCTGGTGAGTGGGCGAATGCAGCTTCACAGGGGGGGATGAGATTTGGCATTCGATTCGCTGGATGGATCGATGGATGGATGGAACCGAATGGATGGAGCCATATCAATAGTGCATTTCGATGAGAAAAAGGAAAAAAACACACTCAGGCCGTTTGTATTCGCTTCATTTCATATGCACCATCCCTCCACATCCCCTTTCGGCTCTCCTTCTTTTACTGGAATTGATCGATTTCCCGTGCCGCACACATTGGCATCCATTCGGCGCGAACAGGTACACGCAGCGTTTGCAAATCGTCCGACGACTCCCAGAGGCGTCCACAGGCGACCCCAAAGTCGGGGGGTTTCCCGGGGGGGACGAAGGGGGCGGAATATTGTTGCTGCATTTTTGTTTCTCCCCCCGCCCATTTGTTCCTGACCCAGGACACATCTCTGCACGCTCCATTTTCTCGCCCAAAAGACAAAAGGGGGCGAAACGGGTCCATTTCGCAATATCAAACGGTGAACACTGAAATGAATCCTTTTTTTCTCTCCTCCCAATGCAGCCAGGGCATTGCAGTTTCCTCCCTGTCTGTTTTAATAAAGAAAATCGTGCACACACACACAGAGTAGGGTGTATTCCAGGGTGAGCGCGCGGTATGGAATAAATTCACGAATGAAATGCATGAAATATTTAGTTGCTATGAAATCCAATCATAACGATAAATGTGTACCGCCGGATAAATTGTTTTCCCAGTCAACAATGAGCCGAGGGCCGATCACAGTTCTTTACACATTGCTTCATGGCGCAAAGTTCAAAGGGCAACATTCCGGGCAACGGTACGGGGTAAAGGAAAATTTTCCAACCCATCAGCAGAAATCTAATACATGTTGGTGTGTGTGTGTGTGTGTGTTTTTTTTTTATTACCTTTAGCAATCCAACCCCAATCCACCCACACACACACATACACAGACACACGCACACATGACCACGTGAAAAGGCTTCGAGCGATGTAACAAACTCGTGCCGCTCGTCCTATCCTAGACGGATGAACAACCTTCACTACTCACGTGCAGATTGCGTGTGTGCGTGTATGTGTGTGTGTGCCTGTTTGCTTTTTGCTTCGGGGCTTTTTGGGCAAATATTTACCAAAGTGTGCACGCGGTCGTCCTTTTTTTCATAATTTTTCCACCCAACAAAAGGGGTCACACGGCGTATTGTTTTTCTAATCGAATTTTTCCTCGCTCCTTCGCCCTATCTTCCGACGAATGGCCCCGCCACGCTTGCAATGGTGATCGTAACCCCTGCTTTGTAAGGCGATTCCACTATCGAACAGTCCGGCTTTAATGTTGAATGCATGCTACACAGTCTGTTCATGTTTAGTGATTAATCAGAGCTTGCTCCTTCAAGTGGTGTACTTTGCATCGACGCCGCTCAACCGCAAGTGCGTCTTGCGTCTTGCGAAGAATAACAGCGATGCAATGCTCTTCGCTCTTCCTCCCCGGTTCGCTTCTTGGAGTAGAGCTACGCCCTTCCGAAGCGTATCATTCTTCATCGGAGAACTCTTTATTGGTTTTATCCCAGTATCAACAATGTGCTTGAATGGTTAAAAATACTGCACTTTGCCGCTGCAGCTGCATCTTTCTTTGTTGTGCTCCAGGGATAGGTAACCCCGGGCCCCGGGGTTAGGAAGTGTGCCGGTAGAATCGCTTCATTTTCGCCCCACTGAGGTCAATCAACAGTGTGTACCGGAGTAAGATGGGAGTGTGTATTCTACCTGCTATCTGTCCCGAGACTAAAACAAGGATATCCATGTTGTGAATCCTCTAATGGTTAGTCGATAAAGATAATATAACCCCGGCATGGCAAGACTTGCTTGCCAAACATGCGCCTGATGGATTGCTGGATAATTGAACAGACTGATGCTACGGTCGCTTCATTCTTAAACACACATACACACCGAAGTTCCGACATCTCCTTACGCTAACATGATCGGCCTCCATCCATCTTCAGGCCCCCGGACATGACAGCCGGTGTTTTGAGGTGTTCCTCAACATCCGATACCTTTGACAGAGCGCAACGGAACAACGCTCCAGCCGGAGCCGCTTTTGTGGACGTACCCGGTTGCTGCTTCAATTCCGTTCGATGACAACAGGCAACAATCGCATTGCTTCCGGCTGACCGATACCCAGGCTGCCACACGGTGGCATTACAGTAGGCTCAGCTCATACACTTCCAGGGCACCTTTGTTAGACGACCCAGAGACCTAGGGCATTGGTGGAATTTTGAGCAAACTGCATTACACACAGAATGATATGCTGCCAATAACTGTTGCGATTCAATGTGGATGTTGTAATGCTTTCTAAGGTAAACGAGACGAGCTTGGCAGCTTCTTCGTATCTTGACATTTAATAAATTATTACACATTTCCGCTTCAACAACGGACGTTCTTGATCGTTCAGTCATCAAAACGATAACATCTTCCTACGACGGGTAACTCTTCAAAGACGACAAATAATCTTCCGCATGTTGTGCAGCGTTCCGTAGTATAGCAACAGTCAAGCAATTGAAGTGTTGATGTTTTTATCAACATTTGCCTCCGCCCTCTCGATGCTATGCTCCAAAATCAAAGTGCGCTCGCAAAAGCCAACGAGGGAATTGGATCAGATAGCTCGCTCTCCAGCGAACGATACAGGGCAAGGGCAGGCAGATTGGGGGATATCCTTCACCTGATCCCTGTGGACATTGGAAACCATCCTTCCCTGATTGTCATGGGTACGGTGGCAGGTGGCATTTTTGTTGGAGTGAAATATTTCTGCTTATCCCCTGGCCCCGGGACTAAGACGTGGCGGCAATGTGTTTTCTAAAAGTGGTTTTACTGTTCCGCTTTATCATCTCTCATCTCGCCGGTGTGTACATGAAAGGGCGCATTCAAATTCAATGCTGCAAAACTGGTGTCTGAAATTTACGATTTAACGTGTTGAGAGATCTGGTGGGTCGGATCAACCACACGTGCAGACGTGCAGGGTTGGAAACGTTTCATAATTCTACCTCAACCCTCACGATGTCTGCGTGATGGTTTGGCAATGGCAATACTACCAACGTCCTCCTGCCCGTCTCACCGCGTTTCCAGCGAAAAGGGTGATGAATAAAATATTACCTATGTATCAAAACATTTTTCATCCAACCAATCCAGTCTGAGGGGATAGCGTAAGTTGTACTACAACATGCTGACGAATGAACTTCGAGCTCGAGATGCCATACAAACAGGGAACGGCTCGGCAGCACCGGCAGCTCCCGCTCTCCGGTGCGCTGCCGAGCAAGCGTGTAAACTCCTTCAGATTTCAGATGATGAGCGAATTTGCTGGAAAACATCGTATCGCTATGTGGTGTGCCACCCATCCGGAAGCACCGAAAGGATTACGTTTCCGGTGTGTGATTTCCCTAGCACTCTACCGACATCCCATTAACTCTGCTTCGGGTTGGTAAATGCGGCGTGCGAGCTGAGTACCGTGCCGGGCTGCACCGTGTACAAATATTTCAACAGGATGTTATATTTTACTGCACAAAATGAAAATTCTGAGGAAATTGTTCAAATTGTGCATATAGTACGTGTACAAGGTTCTTGAAAGAGGATGTAAATTCAAAATAAAAACCACTTTAGCCATGGTTCAGGGACCTCTAATGTTAAGTAAGACTGTAGCGTAAATTGTTGTTTTATAAATTACACCGCAAAGGGCGCTGGATATGTAGTGAGATTTAATCTACCGTAATCCAGGCACCGTGTCAGAGGTCTCGAGTTCAACATAATCGTGACTTAACCGTCCAGGATATGACTTCGAGCGCGTAATCCGTTGGAGATTATTTCGCATGACGAATAACAGAAGTAAATAGAATTTTAGCCAAGCGTAATAAGTACTTCCAAGATCTTGATCGTAAACATATCATTTGTTGTACTTTAATTCTATTCTTACATTATTTAATAGACTACAATTATGTGAGAAAATGTCAGAAAAATGAATCATAATTAAAATATTTATGGGTAACAATTTTATGGGTTACTCGTACGACTTAACAACATGACGGGCATGTTGTTAAGTCGTACGAGTTGACGACTGTACCACCAGATCGGCCCTATTAGTTACCTTTTTTTAGTTACTAAAATAATTATTAGTTACCTAAATTTTAGTATTTTATAAAAAATCGATAAAAAATTACTTATTCCTATACTCGGAACCATTCAAAATCCTTTAAATGTTGTATTTTTACCATTTATAGACGTTAATATCCCATAATGATCATGATATATCTACGAAAAACTTGACATTCCTACCCCTATTCCAAGAAATAGAGAGCACAATGAGCAAATTTTCATAATTTGGCTAAGGAAGTTAATTTTGAGACATTGTAAAGTATGCAGCAATTTATATAACTTAATTAATCAGCACATACACTCTAGCAGAAATGTTGATTTCTTTGAAATATGTAGGTCTGAATCTGAAATAAGGCTATTGAAGAGTTTAAACTTTAATGGTTCTAGTTGAGTTTTAAGGAACAGATAATGGGTAAGACTCATAGAGAATGATTCAAAAATCCCCTGTGCATTGCTATAAATCGGATCATCAAAAATTTAAAAAAATATATAGCGAACATCCTATCGATCATTCCTGGACAAATACACTAAATCTGGAGTACCAATTTAGTTCGACTACCATTCATACAACATCCCTTGCTTTTTGAGAGCAAAATTTTGAGTCAAAAAGTTTTTACGTCAAAGATCTGTGAAATAAAATAAATTTTAAAACCCAATTTTCATAGGTAAATCATGAATTTAAAACCCGATACAAAAATAAATTACAATTCAGATTGACAGCCCTTCAACAGCTCTTTTCCCATAGTGCCAAGGTCAGTTGAATGACACCACACACGGAGAGAGAAACAGCTCAGGCATTTTCGCTTTCTTTCCTTCCACCGGTAGCAAGTGCCGAAATCTGCCAAAGTCCTCGCTTTATGCAACTGAGCTATTGCTGCTAGTATTGTTTTAATCGTTCGTTGCCTTCACTGATAAGCGTTGCTACCCCTCGAATTCGGAAAATATTTTCATTCCGAGCTACAGTGAAGCAACCGCCAGTTGAGTGCATTTTCAACCCCCCACCGTCTACTCACCGAAAGCATCAGCCATGGGCCGTAAGTTCTGCGTTGGAGGCAACTGGAAGATGAATGGCGACAAGGCCAGCATCACCGAGCTGTGCAAAACGCTGTCCGCCGGTCCGCTCGATCCCAACACCGAGGTGGTGGTGGGCTGCCCCGCCCCCTACCTGTCGCTGGCCCGCTCGCTGCTGCCGGAAACGATCGGTGTGGCCGCGCAGAACTGCTACAAGGTGGCGAAGGGTGCGTTCACCGGCGAGATCTCGCCCGCCATGCTGAAGGATCTTGGCCTTGGCTGGGTCATCCTCGGTCACTCGGAGCGACGCGCCATCTTCGGCGAGACCGACGAGCTGATTGCGGAGAAGGTCGCACACGCCCTTGCCGAGGGGCTGAAGGTCATCGCTTGCATCGGCGAGACGCTGCAGGAGCGTGAGGCCGGCCAGACGGAGGCCGTTTGCTTCCGGCAGACGAAGGCCATCGCCGCCCAGGTGAAGGACTGGAGCAATGTGGTGATCGCGTACGAGCCAGTGTGGGCCATCGGTACCGGCAAGACGGCCACCCCGGAACAGGCGCAGGAAGTGCACGCCGCGCTGCGCAAGTGGTTCACCGAGAACGTGTCCGCCGACGTGTCGAACGCCATCCGCATCCAGTACGGTGGTTCGGTGACGGCGGCCAACTGCCGTGAGCTCGCGGCCAAGCCCGACATTGACGGATTCCTGGTCGGCGGTGCCTCGCTGAAGCCGGAGTTCATCCAGATCGTCAACGCCAGACAGTAGAGTAGAGCGTGCCGCGATCTCCAGTCAGTAGTGTAGCCGGGGGGAAGCGTTTACGCAATCCCCCCTCGCCAGTGTCGTCATGTCTCGTCTTATCTTAAGTTTCTCATTACGTTCGTTGTACCCGCACGCGCACTGAACAGGTTGTTACGTTTAAGCATCCAACCAAACGCAGAGTAATCTATTCAATAAAAGCATTGTCCCGGTGAAAATACTTTGCATTGCACGCCTTACTTGTCTCGCTCTACCCGGTTAGCTCCACATTATCGTAAATGTCCTCCACGCCTTCCATGGCTTTGAGCTTCTCTTTTAGCTTTTCGTATGCTTCCATCGCTTCGGGGTTTAGCTTGATGGTGGATTTGGGGAAGAAGGCATGCTCGCTATGCTCCACGGAATAGTTTAACTTT
Source organism: Anopheles merus (assembly GCF_017562075.2). NCBI lineage: Eukaryota > Metazoa > Arthropoda > Insecta > Diptera > Culicidae > Anopheles > Anopheles merus. Next base: position 6,929,104 of record NC_054082.1, on the reverse strand, counting down.
TCCAGCTCCTTTTTCACCTTGTCCAAGTCCCGGGGATCACACAGGAACTGCGAAGGAAAGAATCAGCTCGTTAGTATCTACGATACAGTGACGTGCCAACAGGAGCTAAATCGTGTTACCCTTATCAGTCGACTGTTTTCATCCATCACTTCAATATCTTCGGCACCCGTTTCGATAGCGTGGTCGGTGCAAACGGAAAGCAGATCGTCGGACTTCAAATCGGCCGGCGCAATCGCTTCTACAAATCCTCTCTCATCAAATGCATGCATCGTGTCGAAGAATAGGGCACTGAAACAAGATTCTAGTTAGTAAATTGAGAACAAGCAAGGTAAATGGGAGCAAAACTCACAAATTCTTCCTCAATATTGTAGCCATATCCATCTTCAGCTGGGCAAACCGGTCGGTGTACAGGACGCAGATGACATTCACCTGATCCAGTGCCTTAATTTCGAGTGTGTATTTCTTCAGCTCCACCGACTGACTGGTGCACTTCTTCAGTATGCCCTGTATGGTGGCGTTGGGCATATTTCTCTTCAACGCTTCATCAATCGCTGCCCGCAGCACATTGTTAACGGCCGGGTTTGGTCCTCCAGCTGCAATTAGAAGCATGATCAGCATCTTGTACCAGTGCCTCTTTGCACCCCCGTTCTTACATTGCACAGCAAGCCGAATTTGTCGAGCTAGTTTGATGAATAATACCGCCTTCCGTCCATCGTTGAGCGCCTTCACGTGTCGTATGTTTTGCCACTTCGAGTGACCGGCAAGGAGGGTTGACGCTTGATGGATGCTTCGTACATTGTGGTACGCGTGTAGCGATGTTGTTACTGCCCTCGTTAACCGTCCCACAGCCGAAAGCATCATCCAGAGATGGGGTAAATGCTTGATTTAGGGACGTAAAGGTATGCTTACAAATTACATAAACCACTACTGTACCCGGCAACTGGGAGCGCAATGTTGTTGTTTACAACGTGACTTTGACAGCAGTTGACAGTTCCATGACAGTCTGTTTAAATATACAGTGCGATCCAAAAAAAGACACACATATCCGTTGAGCAAATTCAACAAATTGTGTATTCAAAATTATATTCAAGGCTTGTTGACTTTCGGCACGTATTTGGACAGTAAATTTCTTTCATGTTTGATGTGCATTTAAAAAAAAACAGTGTCTTGTGGTGTGGATAATGCAAACAAAAGCAAGCATTCAAATTATTCACTTAATTCCTCTTTTTGCACTCAGACACACACAAATTGATAAATAAGAATGTACGAAGATTTAAGACAAGCCAAGAGAATGATTGCGCTTATCATTCGTGCTTGACGCGGACTCAAAGTTAAATGGTGACTTGAAGTGCTGTACTTGACTGAGGTTGCTCAATTTCTGTGTAGCAATGATTTTCACCAAATTGTGTTCGTTAGCCATTCTTGGTATACTTTTAGGCAATAAATGCGTGGATGCAGTAAGCAACTCAAGCAGCAGTTTGAAATTTACAATAGAACCTCAGGCACTTACAACTAGCGTAACACAAACGGCAGATTTTAAGTTGCTCTTTCAGTAAGTATTACTTTCCATTTCATTGCTCTTAGCTCGTATGAATAATATTTTGCTCAATTCTCTCCCAGTGGCTGTGACGATAATGGACATAATATTACCCTAACTTGGGATGCCGACGAGCAGATCAAACTAAGCCCTTCAATTATCACAATAAATGGATGCGAAAGCGAGCACTTCTCCATCAACATCTCGTCATCGAAACAGGGACGATTTATCATACGTCCCATAATTATCACTAGCAATCTCAGCGTCGTCGATGATGCCCGCCTATTTGTACAGCTCAAAGTCGCCCAATATCGCTCGCTGATAATCGTATCGATGCTCATCGGATGGACGTACACCGTCTGCTGGACAATTGGCGATTACTTTCAAGCTTGGACCAGCTACCGGCGCAAGAGCGTTGTCGGGTTGAGCTTCGATTTCCTTTATCTGAACATCGTCGGCAATTGCTGTTACGCGACATTTAATGTGGTGCTGTTCTGCAGTGTGTTTATTGAGGTGCGTAAGACCCGTCTGTTGTAAAGTTACAATTAGAATAATTAACACCAGCCCCTTTCTGTAGGACGAGTATTTCAGACGCCATCCATTTGGGTTGAATCCGGTGGTGCCGAATGATGTGGGATATGCAGTGCACGCCGTGTTTGGCAACTTGGTCCTGATTGCCCAGTGCTACATCTACCAGAATGGTGGCACCGTTGTCTCGACAGCGGTCAAACTGCTCATTTCCGGCTACGTACTGATGGTGAGCGTGTTCTGTGGCTTTGCAATCGAGGAACAGATGCACTGGCTTGACTTCCTGTACATACTAAGCTACGTCAAGCTGTCAACAAACTTGATCAAATACATCCCACAAGTACTTATGAACTACCAGCGAAAGAGTACGGAAGGCTTCGCTATCTCCAACCGATTGCTGGACCTTGCGGGTGGATTGTTGAGCCTGCTACAGATGGTACTCAACGGTTGGAATTATGGTAAGAGAGTACGAAACTGTTTGATCTAAATCATATTTTAATAACATCCATTCTTTCCCTTCAGATGACTGGCAATCAATTGTTGGAAGTCCGGTCAAGTTTGGTCTGGGATTCGTGTCCATCTTTTTCGATGCAATATTTATGGTACAGCATTATGTTTGCTATAGGTCCCATACGGGAGACCTGAAATAGACCAGCATAAAGAAGATCATCCAAAAACATAAAGTAACTCTGAGCGAGTTTATTCTAACGCCGCACAAGATGCTTTGCACGCACCACCATCCACCAAGTTACGTCCGATCTGTTCTTATCGTATTGGTTTATTTTATCGCTTAGTACACATATTTGCCCAGTCTGCGTTGGGATGCTTATGCCGTCACCAATCTCATCTGGTGCGATTTATTCGTAACAATAGATCTGCTTATCGGGGTCTGAATCGCCCGCCAGTAGCTGAAAGATGCGCCTGACTCAGTGATAAACTGGTACTCCAACGGGATAGGTAGTACCCGTCGCGCTTCACTCATGCACATCCTTTGGTGGTTCATTCTGGGAGTGTTCGTAGGCGGTGGCAGGGTTCGTGCTTACAATGTGTCCTTATCGCTTGTCCCCCAGTCTGTGGTTGTAACATTCGGCGAAACGGCCAGTTTTAACATTGAAGCCAGGTAAGTACTGTGACAATGGCAATACATCATAGCACCTAATCTCATTTACTCTTAATTCAGTGGATATGTATCATCCCGATTTGATTTGCAACTGTACTGGCCCCAAGATGCAGCAATGCAGATTGAATCCAATCAAACCATATCTTTCGTGGAAGGCTGGAACAATCACTCTATCTCGCTGTTGATAGAGCCGGTAAAACAGGGACGCTTCATCGTACAACCATGGGTAGAACCGGAAGGAGTAGTGGACGATACACGGCTATTCCTGCTAATCAAAGTGGCTATGTTTAAACCATTGATGATCATATCATTGATGGTTGGATGGGCCTACACTGCCTGCTGGTCTGCGGGGTATTACCCCCAGATTTGGCTGAACTATCGTCGGAAAAGTGTGGTCGGACTAAGCTTTGACTTTTTGTACATCAACATAGTGGGACACATAAGCTACGTGGTGTTCAATGTGTTCCTTTACTGGAATACCTTTGTGGAGGTGAGTTATCGGTATTCTCCGTAAAGACATTTGTCATTATAGGTAATATTTTTTTATTGAAAAACAGGACGAGTACTACCGACGACATCCCTTTGGACTGAACCCGGTCATTGGAAATGACATCGGTTTTGCGGTACACGCCGTGTTCGGTACCGGGTTTACCATATTCCAGTGTTGGATATACGAAACGGGTGGAAACAGTGTATCCAAACCGGCGAAAGCGATCATCGTTACCTACCTGCTCATCATCTTTGCGACGATGGGCTGTGCTATGTGGAATGTCATGCATTGGTTAGATTTCTTGTATGTGCTTAGCTATATTAAGCTCTCCACTACCATGATCAAGTACTTTCCGCAAGCTTACATGAACTATCGTCGCAAGAGTACGGAAGGGTTTGAGATCATGAATCGATTACTGGATCTCGCTGGTGGACTGTTTAGCATACTGCAGATGGTTATAAATGCATGGAATTTCGGTAAGTTACACTCGAAAGGTTTTTGAAGTTACTGAATGTCTAAAATACCTACATTTACCTTTTTTTACACTTTCAGATGATTGGAGATCCATCGGAGGCGATCCGGTTAAATTTGGTTTGGGAATCTTCTCTATTCTATTCGATCTGGTGTTCATGTTCCAGCATTACATTCTATACAGGTATGTTCCGTTCCTGTTTGACCAATCACTTTTTAACTCTACCTCGTTTCTTTTGCAGAAAACGAAGCGTTAAAATCCCTGCAGAGTTGCCAATGCTTCCAAAATGACCGCATTTGAGTTATGCTGTGATATACTCCACTTACTGCCCCATTAGTCTCACAATAAACATCCTCGGCCGTGCTTTGGTTTGTTTCATCGTATATTTGACAATACTTTACAATACATTGATACATCGCTGGCTATTTTCGCACGGCACGGCATGCCCTAATGTTATCTTCTCCTGTAGCTTGCTTCATCGCTTCGATAAATATTTCCAAGGATCTGATCGCTGCGAAGGCGCCGGGGTTTGCATTCATTTATACGCTCTATATACATGTAGAACTATATGACACCTAACGATATACTTTCTCTATTCGAGCATGATGATTGATTATGAATAATACATGTATTCGACAGCGGCCACTACCAATACCCGTCCAGGGTTTTGCGTGCGAACATTGTATTTCTATTATTATTGTCAACAACATAGCTCATTTGGGACTTTTTCTTCTCCTTGCAAATCTGTGTTTGCACAGAGACCGTGCCGAGCCATACGAGCTATACATATATGCATGCTTTACTCCTCACACTTCCTTTCCTTCACTAATTCGACTACAATGCTTTCGACACGAGTGGACCAATGCTGATCGACCACAATTACGATAGAAATCAGGCCTATGGAAGCTCCGTTAAAAACAACTTTTTGTTAATTTTTTAAACGACAAAGTCTTTTCGCTATAATTTGAATACGTTTCATGCAAATGTTTGGTTTGCAGTAGTTAATTTTAAATAGGTTTGCAACTGTATAGCTTTTTGCCATTTTTTTATTTGTTAGCAGTTACCGGAATAATTTAGCAATTTAGCAATCCTTTCCCCTATGGAATGTGTTTATATAAATAGCTTATTTAAACAGAAACAAGCACCATTCTGCTTCTGGCGGCGTAACACATACTCCAACTTGATTAAAATATTGATATGTGCTTTTCGTTGACTGAAATAGAATAAAAAAAGTAAAATCCTGTAGCTGTTCTGCAGAGCCGATTCGGTAATTATTCAGCTATAAAACATAAACGTTGAGTGAACTTTTTTAAAACCTGAACACTGTTTCCCTGACTTGTGGACCTGTTTTGCTTCGAGTTGTCTGATAAATGGTTGAGATGCGCCTGACCGACTTCTACTCAAGGAACTATTGCGCCTGATTGAATAGAACAAAACACAGTAATAGGAATGTTTCTTTGAAATGCAACTATTTCACACAATGGTCTGTCTTACTGATACTTTTTCCGCGGCATTTTCTATTTTCGCCTCGTGGCATCCCTGCTAACGAAATAAATTTGTAACTGACGTCAAATTATTAGAACATAATATAATAATTACTTTAAAAGAAACGAATACATTTTAACAGCCTTCAGCAAGGGATGTGACGATCAAACAACCACAAACAAACAAACAAAAAAACATTTTAAAACAACATAAAGATCGCTCTAATCCTTTCGCACTGCTACTTCTGCGCCGTTCTGGAATGTAGAGTTGGAATGGCTCTATCCTCGTTTTGGTCGGCATACACAGCAAATGATGGCAACGGTGTGTTCGTATGATCGTATGGATGCATGTTTGTTTAAACCTGAGCTAGTTTGGTCTTTCCTACGACCATGAGCATTTTTTGGAGGAACCGTGTAAGACCCACTGGAAAAAGAGTTGGAAAGAGGAGTTAGAGAGAGAAGAATAAAATATCAATTAGACATAACACTCGAGTTCAAATTTAACTTATAATATCGTGAAGATTAGTTATTGTGGTGCGCTAGCGAAGTTTCGATCATGGTGCGAACTATTTGATCTTCTTTTTGCTTTGCTTAGTTTTGAAATTGTGGTGCGTATAGTACAAAAGTTACGTATGTAAGATTATTCAAGAGTGTGGAAGATTTCTATTCCGTGACCTTAATCCAATAAATATCTTCCAAATCCTTAAATGCATGCTAACGAAAGCGATCAAAACGCAATGAAAGTGTTAAGAAAAAGACAGACAAAACACAACCTCAAAACGGGATTAGTACAGCAAAACGGTAGAAAACTCAGTTAGTGTGCAAACAGCAAACTAGGGAAAGTATAAACATAAGCATAAAACTGATAAAAACCTTTTCGCGCTTATTTCTGTTTTGGCCGCACCACCATCATTAACTTTTGTAAACTCTGCGTAATTCCACCTGTGAACACGATTCCAACATTGGAAGAGAAAGAGAGAGAGAAAGAGAAAAAAATAACAGTTTATAGAAAGAGAGAAAGAGAGGGGATTTTTTTTAGCAAATGAGGAAAACAATCGATACTCTACAGCCAATCAGATTGAAACCAGGATGGCAGAACGGAGGGAAACGTTTCGGGTTGGGAATGGCTTTAAAGAAGCTTCTACAAAAAGCTCACATTTAGGGAAAGGAATGCGGATTAGGGAATGGAATGAATGGAAAGGGACGATTCCGGAGAGAGTGCTGAGAAATGTTCCTCCTATTCCGGTACTACAACTAGCCGTCCCAGCCAGCTGATGGTACTGCTGGTTCCACCGGCACCGGCCCCAGCTTACCCATCGAGCGGTTGAACCATTTGGGTTTGTTTCGCCACGCAATAAATATGAAGTAGACGGGAATGCTGGAAAGAATCATAAGACACCCGTAGCCCGTCTCTACCGGGCTGGCAATCATTGGGACGACGGTGACGAAGACGGTGGCGATCAGATACAGGATGGGGAAGATGAGATTCACCTTGATCGGGCGGTTCAGTTTCGGCTGCTTCCACCGTAACCACGGTAGGCACAGTACGGCCGCACCGATACTTAGCTGCAAGTAGAGTAGGAGGCAGATGGGAAAAGAGCAAGAATTTAAATGACTTGACTGTCAGTTAAGCTCGAGAATCTTACGCATACGAAGAAACTCACCCAAGTGGCGAACCCAACGTAGTTAATTAGGGCAAAGATGTCCGATACCGTCAGATACAGCATGGAAAGGAGCGCCATAATCAGCACGGCGGGCGTCGGTGTGAGGCGCTGTATTTGGATCATGGTAAGAATCTCCGGCATCTGACCTTCGCAAGCGCCGGCGTAGAACAGGCGGGACGAGGTAAGCAGAATGCCATTCACCGCTCCAAACGTTGACAGGGCGACAAACACTGAATGGGGCGAAAGGAGTACGAGATGGGGGAGGCGCAAGGCATCCGGAAATAAAATAATCGTAGCCGATGACGACATTCGATCCAGCATGATGCGGCACAAAACACTTACCCGGTATCGTCCACGCAAACATACCGAACACCCGATCGGCAAACGTGACGGCGACCGCCTCCGAGCCGAGCACCTCCTCCGGCGACAGGATCGTGTAGAAGGACACGTTGGTAAACACGTACACGACCGTCACCAGCGTGCAGGAAATTGCGATGGCACGGGGCAAATTCTTCACCGGGTCCTTCAGCTCCTCGATGATGAAGTTCAAATAGTTCCTGTGGGCAAATGGATTTGTCGCGTAAGAGGATTACTGTATATCATGGCTGGCATGTCTCTGGTCTGGCCAAAACGAGGCGTCCTTTGTAACGCACAGGGAATACACTCGTCTTGCTGTGTGTTGCCCACTGGTGAACATCATTAGAAGGACCCATCGCATGGGTCGCAACACACAACAATCAGTGCAAGGAAGAGATATCGAACAATTGGAAATGAAAGCAAACTTACCAACCGTTGTAGGCAAACAATCCCGAATAGAAGGACAATGCGAGCGATGTTACCTCCGTTTTCGTGTTATCGAAGGTGAAGTGTTCCGTGTTGCCTGGGGCGAAAGAAGAAACGAAATGCAATCAGACACCGCAACAAATGAGAGACGATGAGAGACAGATGTTTGTTTGTTGCTCGCTGAAAATCGATAGAAACTAAAGCCTGATGGACGTAAAAACAATTACGGAAAGGGCCAAAGATCTCGCAAAAAGAAGAGCATCTTGGAACCCTGGGAGCAGGCAAGACCCGCGTTGCCGGAGAAGCGATGCCGGCCGGTCTAGAATATCACTGTTATTATCAAATTTAACGCACGCGAGATATCGGTCAACGGACAATGATTTCATGATGCTCTACGGCTAGGCCGTCAAAAGACGCAGCGGTAGCATAAGCTAAATCAGCTTAATTGAATGTGGGCTGGTCTCGGCACACGGGCTGAACCACATTCCGACAGTGTTCGCGATGATCGTTTAATGCGGCAGACGGTGCATGCAGCACTGTAGCTGACATAATCCTGCTAGAGCATCATGAGCTCCGTTCACCAGTGTTCAGATTTGTTAGAGGACAATTTTTGGCAATTCGTACAGAATGGGATGCATTCAATTTGTTCCGCTTGAATAGCCTTCCAACTGCCTCGTTAATGATGGTTAGTTGGGAATGGCTTTCAGCGGTGCCTTGCCGAGATTGTTGCCAGTAAACCACTGGATCGCACGTACATCCAAGATCAAGAGCTGTTGCCAAGCATCGTGACTATATCAACGAGCCTATCCCTTACATTGTTGCTGCGGGAGGCTTACGCGATACGCGGCCACATTTCCGGTCCTGACAGAAGGCCAATAAAACGTCAAATCAACACACAAATGCCCTGCGACACAGCACCTGTTTATCTCCCCCCCCAGGTCGAAGAAGCTAAACGGTTTACTGCTCTAAAACCCTACCCTGGACCACTCCTGGGCGACTCTAAGCCACCCCTGCATCTAGCATCAAAACAAACAAATAAATCTCGCACACCTTCTGTTTCCACGTGTGTCCGGCCGACCGGTGTGAAAGTGCTCGGCGTCTCCTTCACGCGCGCGTATTGTCGTCAACGGGTGGCACACACGTACGACGTAGTCAGATCGCATCCAGAAAACAGTACCGCCGAGCCTGTTTTTGCATCGTAACAGATGTATCAGCACCTGGTCGGCTACTGATTTATGCTAACCATAGTCGTACACGCGCTCGCTTGCATAACTACCGTACAGGAGCGGAACTCTGGAACTTACCTTGGAACAGGTAGTAGGCACCGGCACCGATGATGATGAACAGGGCGAGCAGCTTCGCGTAGGTGAAGATGTCCTGTACCGCCGTGGCCCATTTCACGTCCCAGCAGTTGATGAACGTCAGCACCACTAAAGGATGAGCGGGAGATGTGCACGAAAGGGGTTTGAAACGAGAGAAAAAGGACAACAGTTTTAAAATAAAATCCAATCGTTGACGGCCTGAGATCAAAAAGTAAAATTGTTGTTTCGCATCGAAATAGCTCCGAACGAACCAAGGTTTCTTCTCCGCTCTTGGTACTGCTGATTTGCATAAGCGATCTAAATCCAGTCCATAAAACGGTTGTCGCTTCTGCAGCGTGTTTGTCTTTGCGTAATGGATGGTGCGTCGTAAAAGTAGGCGGAAATTGATTCCATTCTCGTTTCTCGTGGGCTGATGCTGTCAGCTCCAGTCGCAGTGAAAGGATAATAAAGGATACAATTACGCGGATTACTTACGGATACAGCAGACGGCAAGCAGGCGGGCCGCATCCTCGGGCGGTTGGCATTCGGGGAAGAACGGCTTCAGCACGTACACGCTGAACGTGAGGGCCACGATGGCCTGCGAGCAGGGACGCACTATCATGCATTCGATCCAGAGCCGGATGAAGGCCAGGAACGGGCCGAACGTTTCCATAATGTACGCGTAATCTGCGCCCGACTTTTTGATCATAGTGCCCAGCTCGGCGTAGCAGTAGGCACCAACCTGCAAAACAAAACAAGCATTTGGTTTGCATTGGAGCTGATTGCGGTGTCCTTCCTGTGTTCCCATCGAAAACGCCCCCCTCATAACCAGCGCCAAAATGTTTGACTGTCGCATTGCTCAATTTTGTCTCGTCTCATTATTCAATTCGTCCACCTAACGGGTTTTATGTCGGCGAATTTGGCGAATTTTTATTACCACCGCCACAGACACAGTCGTCGTGCCGCGAAGGTTCCAATTCTTCAGACGTTCTCGAACGAAACGGCAACCGGCATAAACCTGTTTGTTGCCGATCGGTTTCCCTTAAGTTGTTTTGCATCCCGTCACACCCGCCCCCGACTTACCATCGAGAACAGGCCGGAGAGGATCCAGACGATCAGCGACATGTTGACGCTGCCCGTGTTGATGAGGACACCGGTCGGCGAGACGAAAATGCCGGAACCGATAATGGAACCGACGATCACCGTAATCCCGTTGACGAGTGTCATTTTGGGCTTGAGCACGATGTCACCGCCGTCGCCACCGCCGCCACCGGCCCCGTTCGCTGCATCCTTTGCACTTTTCAGCGAGTCCTTGCGCTGCTTCTCGTCCTTGTTCAGTGCGTCGTCCTCCATTTGTGTGGTCCTCGGTCACAACGTCTGTCACAACAAGCTGTAGGTAAAGCGGATTGTAAAGGCATGAGCGGGGTTCAATAGCGTAAAACGAGCTTTATTCACAGTGCTGTGTGCACTCCGGCACTATCCACACGGACACGCGCGTGCACGCTCGCATGTCATTACAAGCTAACTAATGCTATTGTACACCAATAAGCGACCACATTGTAAGTACGTGCGGCCAAAGGTATAATTTTCTAACACAGATCAAATAAAACACATTACACTGTTGACAAGGAGGCAGGACGGACTACTGGCAGGCTGATTTACGGTCGGCGGCGATAGGCCGTAATGGGTGTAATTTGTAGGGGAGAAATAGTGGATTAAAAAAACAGTCGAGCCACTGTCGAAATAGCGAACAGTATCGGGATTGTGTAAACAACGCCGATCGTTGCTCTTCCGACAATGGAGTCGAACTGAACGCCGCACGCAGACGAGCGTTTGGCGATGATGACCGTTCAAAGACAAATGGTGTATTAAAGGTGACAGATTAGAGACATATTCCGCACAGGGTGATTGATAAATCCAATTGGAACTTGATAAAACATTTCAAATAATCCAACTCGTGTAGTTCGATTAAATTACAAATTATTTTGGTGAAATTGTTCCATCGCACACAATTATCTAATTCTCTTGTATTGATATTACGCACAGCATATGTTCCAAGTAAACACACGTTTCCCACATAAACACCTGTATCTAGACCGCGTACAATGCACTCCCTCACAGAAACGCTCCTCCAAACCGCCTGTCTAACTAATCGACGTAAAACTGCCAACGTTCACCGGCCGGCCGCATCGCACCCTTGCGTCTTGGTCGCGTCAATTGAGCTTCCGATCAGAAAACTTCGTCAATTAAAAGACGATCGGCTAATCGAAACGTGACGAAACACCTTCTTTTACCCTTCAGACCCCACAGCCACGGCATTGTATCGGAGCATCGGCATCGGCAACCACAAGTACGCCACACGTACCGTACGAAGAACGTACTTTTGTTTGTTGGCTTTTATTTAAACAGTTCGGCTTTAGTTTCAGTGCATTCAGGCGCGATTTTAAAAGGGTACACCTAACGGGAGACTAAACGAGGGTTTGTACCGGGAACCACACATCGGAGGATGTTCAAGGGAAAAGCCCACACACACAAACACGCACACACGCGAGCGATTAGCGTCACGGATTTTGCTGCTGGATTCACGGTGCGTAGTACAACCGATCGCGATGGTTTTCGGACTCAATACTTCCGACAGCTTGTAAGAGTTTCACAAGGGTTGGTTGTTTACAGGAAGGGGCACTTTAAGGGCACAACAGCGAATCATGATTTCAGGGAAGGGTTCAAGGTCAGTCTGGCATAAGAAAAAAGGGGGCTCTAGCATTGTGCTCTTCAACCGCTGCGAAACGATTGAAAGCGCAATTTAAGGCACACATCCTTGAAAACCACCGCGCAAAACACATACCTTCACTCACACACGTACACACGCACCACAGAAGGTTTGAGCTCTTTAACACTTTTACGACACAAAAGAGCCTCTTGTAGTTGTACAATAAATTACTCTTATAACTTCAACGTTTTCACTTTTCCCGGTACACCCGGTCCACTTGTGTCCTCACCGTTCAAAATACCTAACGACGCGCCAAGAGCAAGGCTCCTGTGCAGAAGACTTCGCGGGCTTTTCCTTCCACACCGTGCGAGCGTTAACGTACGAATGCTTCGAACGGTTTCGACCGGCCGCATGTTTGGCTTGCGCTTTCTAACGCCCATTCAAACGGGTAACTCACTGATGGGATCGGCAGCAACCGTCCCCTCGACGTGGTGGCACTCAGCTGTAGAGAGACCTTACCGGCCTACCGCCCGATTCCCGCACCGCACACTTGCACCCTGCCAAGTGTTTAGAACCGGGTGATAACAAACATCTTCTTGGCGGCGGGCTGCGTGTGTCAAGTGACGTGTGAGTGCTGTAGTTGGGCTGCGCGGGAGGGTGAAGGAATGCGATTTTTTGCTGTTAGAAAACAGCTTTTTTGAATACGTTTTTAGAGAACGAGTTTTGTTTAGGGTGAACTTTATCGAGTCTCCGAGCGGCTTTAAGCTCCAACACACTCCCACATCCCCCCATCCCAGAGGGTGAAGCCTGCGGATGGGTGTGTTTGTGCCTTTTTTCGGTAATCAAAAGGCATGGCGTCGATATCGAAACGTGTTGAGTCACGTTTTTGACGGGATTGGGGATTTTTGTTCTCTCTCATCTTCATTCATACTGCTAATCAAATGACCTCTAACGTGATAGTGTAGGGGTTTTTTTTATGAGCTGTTGTTTTAGAATCCATCACATCGTGAAGAATTGCATAAAATTAGAGCCGAGTCGTTCTGCTCCCAAAACGTGTTTCACACAATTAGCAGCTTTTGTTTTCGGTGGACACTCTCTGGCCAATTCTTCCCGGCCCTAACCTTGACGGCTCGTTAGATGGTCACGGACGGTGCGAGATATTATCTTAGCAAAAACGCCCCCCCCCCCCCCCCAACAGTGACACCTAACGACACCTTTATTGCGGGCGAATGTTCTCCTCCAGAATTGTACGCAATTGTACTCTGCCGCGCAAACACTGATAAGCTTTGGTCAAGCAAACAGTAGCTACAGGCTGCAAACAAACAGGACTAACGGAGTGTGCTGTGGTCATCCAGAGGACCCGAGCCAACACAGGGATGCAATCGATTTTTTGTCCATGTCACTTATGATATCGCCCTTTCGGCACAAATCAGCATCACCAGCAACGTCACGTGATGACAGGTTCGCAGTGCGCTCGCGATGAACTTTTGCTAATGCGACTTTTCCCTTTACGAAACCGTGCTTGTTCCTCGTTCTTTTCAGTTCGCGTCACGTTCACAACATCCACCCATAATTGATGATGCTTCGAGCACACTTGATATGATTGGTATAATAATTGATCGCCTTCCTGCACCGAACCGGGCATTTTTCCGTAGTGCGGCAATGGTTGGGTAGCTTTTTTGCTAGTGCACCAAACCTTCATTGATTCTCGACAAAGTTAAAAGTCTTTCGCTGAGGCACTATCATCACATTTTAAAGATTTCCCATTTTTTAGACACACTTTCACAGTTCCGCCGTACCAGGATGCTTACCGTTTGCTATTGCCCGAGCGAATGGCGGCTCCCTGCCCGAAAAAAGGACGTTTTCTGACTGAGATCTGGCGTGCGAAACGTCCTTGGGTGAATGTTGCGCGAGGGTACGGTATCCTTACGGTGGGGCGGGTAGAATTACCATACCTTTCCTTGCGTTTGCGACCGAGATGTGTGACGTCTGAAGCAGGAAATTGCACAAATACAAGCACACACTCACACAAACACACATCCACAAATACACGCAAAGGCGCATGCTCCATGGATGCTGAGAGCCGTTCCTCGTGGGAAAGTAACGGCCATCACGTTGCCATGTGGCGGTGAAGAATACGAAGCAAAGAGGGACGCCAGTCAATGCGAAGGGATGCGAATAACCTCTCGCAACCGGGATGTGTTACGCTATTCAGCCTTCCAGGTCATGATTCCCTTCGCTTTGATTGATAAACGCCGGGATGACGGGAAGATCCATTACCCATTGCGCCGTTACGCACTCAGCCACTCGCTCCGGCCGGTAGCTCATTCACCCGGCAGCAATTCGTCCGCAGCATCCATCGACAGGGTGGCCTTGTGACGTTTCGAACCCGCACCGTCCGTACAGCCCTGGATTAGTTTATTCACATCATTCTGTTTATTTTCGTACGCTCTTATCAATTCAGAACGGTGGGGAAGAAGCAAAAAATCCAACACCAATTATCAGTTTGACAGCGCAATTTGAGGAATGTCTTTGGGGCGAACGAACTGGCACAATCCGGCAGTAACCGTTCGGAAAGTTTCACCTCGAACTTTGAGCTAGTGCGTCATCGCTGGCTGGCGCCACCGTGTCTTCCAGTGACTGGTTCTGCTGCTCTATCCGTTCCGTTTTGCGTAGGGCGATGGTTTGATTTGGATCAAACCGCAACGGCAATTGGATGCAGAATTGGATGCATTGTCTTTATGGTGTATGTGTGTGTGTGTGTGTGTGTGTGTGTGTAGGGGGGATTACAAGCGCATCATCGATCGATGCACCGCGAGAGTTTAATGGCTGATGAAACCCACGCCGCGGCTTGCATCAGTGCCGAATGCAACCGTACTATCGCGGCGCCGCTCAGGGACCCTCAAGAGAGACGGCGGGCGGGCTGCTGGCAGTCTGTCAATGTCGCCTGCGGTCATCAACTGGGGATAGGAATGGGATCGGCTGCGGTTGTCTATGTTTTTCCCGCAGTTTGGTGTTGGGACTTGTAATGGGATTTTTTGTTGTTGTGGCGCACACAACCACACGCAGGCAAATAATTGGACGTGATTGCTAGCATCGACATCTTGCACGTGAAAAACAAATAGCTTTCGAAGTTGTAGCGTGGAGTAATGCCACGATTTGACAATGATTTGATGCCGTTAATTTACTCACTGCGCGTCTACTAATCGGCAAGCGAGTGATGGACGTCATCACCAATGCCAAGTGATACGCGCCGCAGTAAAAGGACTCGAGACGTTCATTCATTACCCCGCGGTGGCAATCGATTTACTGCCATCCACATGATTTTGTTATGACACGATAAATGGTCACGGAAGCTGAATCATTACATCACCGCAGAAACTGCAGTAAGTGCACATGCATGCGCACGACAATAACGGTACTTACATTGTTTGATGCATTGTACGCGATAGTCGTTGATGTGTCTTCATCATTTTGAACTTCACACAATATAACGTTTTACTTTCACTATTAATTATGTAGAAACACTCTTAACTGGAAATCGACCGGTAGTTCATGGTAGAACCGATGTCATGGTTGATGTCTTGCACCCACACATACACGCCCCAAATCGGGCACACTTCCAGCCCTCTAGCCGTGCGACGACTGCGCCCGATTGCGCAAAAAGCCCAGCTGGTGGTTTCGCTTATTATTAGCGGCCATTATCCCGACATTGACCGTTTGTTGACCGAAAGCTCAAGATCGCCTTGGTGACGGTATTGCGCCCACAGCGCGGAGCTTTTCATCCGTTCTTGGGTGGCAACTTGTTACCGGCATAACACCCTTTGCTAAGGCACCTGTGTTTTGAGCGAGTTGACAGGTTGTTGGTTATCAGCTTACCATATCGTCGAGTTGCTTTCAGTAGATGCTTGCCGGATCGCTTGAGAGGTGGTCTTCTATGCACACATGGGGCAGCAGCAGCAGCAGCAGCAGCAGAACGTCCATCTGACTGACAGAACATAATTGCTTACTGTAATTGCGGTGCAAATTACGCATCGATTAAAGCGACTGCTCGGCAAACAGACGCGCGGTGGAATTAACGAGCGGTTGATAAACGTGCTAACGAGCGCTGGACGGCACAACATTTTATGCGATCGTGAACGGAAAGGGAAAGCGAAAGGGGCGCGGGTTTAGAACTCTTTACATGTGTGTGATGAGTTAATTGTATCAGCTCACTGTTTAGTGGAGCAATTTTCATCATAAATGCCATAAGAAGACTTGCGATTTGCGGGTGCAATGTTTTGTTTCGAACTTTTACTACTGGATCTGAAATCATTTCGATTATCCTAACGACGTAAAAAAGATGTAATTTTAGAATAACGCAAAAACAAGATGTTTTCTAAATCGGTTAAATATTTTGAGGGTTCTTCGAGAAAGGCATAAAATTTAAAAAATGCGCCAAGTGGCAACGGTTGTTAAAAACGTTGTATTTTTTGTATCTTTTTCAAAAATTGGCCCTAAAAGATCACTTTAAACAATGTCGGTATTATGTTGTACTCGATTTGATTGGTAAATGCGTCCAAATTTTTTTTTGCAAAAAATGAAACAAACGATTCCTCTTGCTGCAAAATGTCGCCGTAACTTGAGTTTGATTGTTGGTTCGTCCATACAATTTGGCATCAAATGTTCCCACGGTCAGGTTTACCGAGCTCATACGCACTACCAAAGAGTCGTGACGCAGCTCCGCCACTAGTTTCCCTCGATCCTGGCAATAATAACCGAGTGAGGTGCCATTCGTGGCAAATCCATCACAAAACAGCAGCCATGCGCCAAAAAAATGTGCCAACTTACTGGTCATTTTGAAAACTTTCCAATCAATTTCAAATTTGGCCACCGTTTTTGAATTTCGAAGTTGCTGCGGAAACGGACCGTTAAAATTTAAACATTGCAACCGGCTTCAACGCAACACATTTCACACAATATTGCATGCAAACTGTCGTAGAAAAAGGGAAAAAAGTGGTTCGCGACAATCGCGCAGCGAGTCGCAAATTGCGGCACGTGATCGCTCTGTTCCTGCGTCCACTTTTTCATGTAAGTAGGAAGTCCCTTTGAGAAAAACGTATTGTTTTAGAATATTGTATGCAGAAATTGAGGTGATGCTTCAAAGGTAAGTTCCTTCGGAATTTTGCTTTATTCGTGTATTTGTTTGTGCTCTTTTTTCTCCCAAGAAACTAATAAAAACTCTGAAGGTCGCCTCTATTACGCTGCAAAACCTTCATCCACGTGTCCTGCATTATGAGCAATGAATTACTCATAGAAAGCAATTAACTTTCGTGGTATTATTTTGAGCTCCGAGCTCCGCTGTTCCTGAAATACACAATTCCATCGTCCGAAGAACGTTGAATACGACTTCCCCGAGTAGAACCCTTTACCTACACTACACACCACCACCACACTAGCACATCCAACCGGATTACAGAACGGCTCCAAACGCCGTTTGCTCAATCTGCAAGTGTACTTTTTTCTCACTCAAACACACACACTCACTCACTTTCTTCCTCCGCACGCAATCGGTAATAAATGACAATCAGGAGACTTACTCATAAAAACTACCGAACGCACATGTGCACCGCCGGATTGGTTACGCTTGCCTGGCAAACGACCCCAGCCAGATGAGCCGCACACCAGCCACAGCGCTCCTCTGATCTGCGCCTCGTAACTGATCTGCGCTAACAATGGCCAAACCGGCACAGTAGTTGTGATACTTCGGTTGCTCGACCGGCTGGATGTGTAGATGCAGATTGTTTGCTTTGCTCCAACGCACAGTTCCTGCTGGTAGACGGTGCACGCTGGATGTACACGCTCGGTGCGATGAGTTGCTGCTGTTTGGTCGTTTCCTACCATTTGATCGTCAATTTAGTGGACCGTTTTTCGGAGGTGTTGCGCGACCTCGTGTACTGCCGTTGTCGACGGGCAGAGCAATTTGATGACTGTGAAGTGACGGCGGGCGATTCCGTGGAGCCGACGGTCCAGCTGTCTTCGGCCGGTGTGTTGACAAACAAACCACGCTACGTGGTGATCAATGATACGGTTGAGCTAGAACCCTTTTACTACGACATCGATCGACGATACTGTGAGCTACTTCTGCGGGATCGTCCCGCTGGGACGTGCATAGTGAGACCGTTCAAGCTAAAAGTAAGGTCATTGCTCAGTGCCGATTTGTGGTCAAATCTTTATTTAACTTCTTGTATTATGATCTCCCAACGCAGCACGAAACGATCCGCTACATCCTTTCGATCCGTGCGCCGGACACTTACTTCCACCTGTTTATTCGACACGCCGGCAAGAATGGCATGTACGCGCTCGGGCTGGAAAAGGAGCAGGAAAAGCGGTTCAAGTTTCCCACCGACATCGTGCGCTACTACCAGGCCCACCTGCTCGAGTGTAGCCGGGCTAGCCGGGTGTGCACGAAGCTGCAGCTTCAGCCGCTACCGATTTCGGACGTGCTCGAGGCGCGACGACCCAACGCTCCAGCAAAGACGACTTAAAAAGTATACAAATAAAATTTTATTTCCACAGTAAAAATACACCCAGAACAGGACTCTCTCTCTCGCACTCTCTCTCTATGTACAGGTGTGCGTCCGTGCCGGTGTGTTGGTATTGGTGCTTGATCCCAAAGGTCATAGTGTGTGTGCGCAGGTTAAGTAGCGACGACCGCCTTGTACACGCAGTGTCCATTCTGCATCAGTGCTGGCCACAAGAACGCACGGATAATGTCGGACCGCTTCTCGGATATCGGGTATCGTTCGTGCTTCTCCGGCTGCAGAAGACCTGTGGGAATAGGAAGGAGGAGTAGCATGAGCGATGGTCGAGGTGTCTTGAACGTGGGGTTTCTCCCTTACCGAGAGTAAAGTCCGTATCCAGATAGTACGGGTTGGTTTGGTTCACCATGCGCCACGCTAATCGCACGCAGTCGCTGATGTAGTGGATGAGCGGTATGCAAGCCTCCAGGCAAGGGTACTCGTGCAGCGTGGACAGCACCTGGTTGGCGACCTGTCGCTCGACGTCACCCATCGGGAACCGGTCGGCCGTCTCCTTCAGCTGCTGCCGCACTGCCCGATCGAGCGTGGCCGTCGAATCGTCGTTTGCGTCCAGCACGAACAGTGTGCGGCGTACCTCGAGCACCTTGCGCTCTTTCAGCCCGTGGCAGGCACGGAAGGCAAGCTGCGGAACAGGAAGACACATTCACGGTTATTTGTAAACCCAATGAGATGGGAATGGTCAATTACAACTTACCACGATGATGGAGAACAGTATCTTTGCCTTGAGCTGATGGGCGTGCTTGAGCTGCGGCAGTGCGTTCAGTGAGTCCAGCGTGTCGATGCGATTTTTGCTGTACATCACGCTGTACTGTCGTACCAACTCGGAACTGGAAAGTAAAGTGCAAGTAGACATCATAAGAAGCAATTCCCCTGAACCCATCCATCCAACAAGCACCCCAACTTACTTCGTCTCATCAATGTCAGAATCGGAATGGTAGCCATCACTGCCACCGCTGCTGCATCCATTGCTGGTAGGACTACTCGGAGGCAGAGTGGCGATCGGTCCCATCAGTCCCAACACCGTGTCGCATCCTCGCGAGTAGTTCATCAGCAACCCGGCCGCCGGTCGTTCCTCGGTATTTGCCGTCGCATCAGTGCGACGGATCTGTCCCACACAAAACAGTACCTCCTTGTCGTTCTGTACCCGCTGCGACAGGTTCTCCACCAGCTGGGCCAGCTGCTTGAGCGCCGGCTTGTCTAGCATTGTCAGTAACGTTTTGTTGTCGATCAGACGCTGCTGAATGTCACCGTACCCGATCGCCAGCAGGCGCTGGTGGGACGATTGGGCAGGATCCTGATGGGCGGTGACCGGGCTCAGCTCCTCCAGCTTGTGGATGGCCGCCTTGTACGTGTCAATGTGCCGCTGGAGCTCATTCTTGAGCGCCACGTGCAGCGAGATGAGGCTGCCGGTTTGATCCGCCGTGAGTCCGTGCACACCCAGCCCTTGGATGGCTTGGTCGAGCTGTTTGCGGCGGGCGAGCAGCGACTCCCTGAGGGACGGCTGCCAGATACCGATGGCTTGCGCGAGCTTCATGCATCGCTGCCGCAGGCCCGTCTCGTGCGGATTGCTGAACAGCTTCACCAGATGCCACATGATCGCCTCGCACGGGACGTCCGGACGTGGGGTGGCCACAACGGCATTTAGTCTAGTGGAGAGAGAAAGAGTGCGTGAAATATTAAACCAAAGCTAGTTTGGAATGATTAGCAGATTTTGGAGCAATCAGGATAAAGAGGGCTATTGGAAATGAGCATTTTCATCTATGTCCCACGCATACGATCTACATATGATGGAGCTGCCGTACCTTCAACGCTACGCACGCATTATTGAAGTCAAGAAATGATTAATGATCGAAACGCGAGCAAGAAGTTTTTGTTTTCCTACGCAGGTCAATTAACTGTACCGCGCTGGTGCGTGTGTGTGAATCGTTTTTCGTTGAGTTGGTGGTGGAGTTCCTTCATTCTTCCACTGATAACATATCCCGTTGGATCTTTTAGTTAGAGCGTATCGAATTCGGCGTTAAACTTTGGCCTCAACCGAAAAAAAAGCTCTCCACTCGACTAGTAATTAAGGCCATGGATGAGGCAATTCGACCAGTGAGCTAATTCCTACTCGAATTCAAACAGGCTAGCGTAATTCAAATTGTACGTACATACCAGAGCAATCTCAGCGCCATTGTGCATCTACTTTGGGTTGTAGCCTAGTTATTTTCTCTTCAAAGAAAATGCATCGGCTACCCACCACTTTCGGTTGAAATACAGGTCATTCCCGCAAGACTGGCCCGCTTCTCAATGCATTTGTTAGTCCAATCACAATTTCCCTTGCGGAAGAGGAAATAAAAAAAAACAGGCTCCAAAAAGAAACATTTCAATCGGTGATCATTTCAATATGCTGATGCTCTGCTTAACGATCGATTCAGCATTGTGTTCGGAATGATTCCGTATGGCTCCGAAGTAGCTGCCAACCACCATTAAATCCCAACATCCCAAACGCATACCGTTAGCATTTCGATTTATGTTTATGTTGTTTCCCTTCCCCCTTCCAGCCCGTGTCACCTCGTTCTACGCCGCTTCTCCGACGAGATTGTTCCACCGACTTGAGGGGCCTTTAATGAACTGCCGCTCGTTTGAATTGTTGTCACCAGACCATCGACCGCTCCGAGAAGTCCGTTCAATAAAATCAGGTGCCAAAATTTGCTAAATAATCATCACCACCTCCTCCGTTGGAATTCCACCCCTCGCAGGGGTTCGTTTAAATGAGTGCTGCCCAGATCGTGACAAGTGAAAGCAGCTCGATCGAGACATGTAAAGCGTTTTTAAGCTTGCTTTTTTTTGCTTCGTTTGTGTTCCCTTTCGGCAACGCGACTGATGGAGAAATTGCCACTCAGCCTCTCGACATCAACAACAAACAACAACCACACTTGGGAGTAACAGCAACAACATCAACAAAACGACTCCCGCCGCGAAACCACCAATGCTGCTGTCATTTGGCTGAATCCTTTCGACTGACAAAAATCATAAAATCTTCACCGAACACTGCAAAACAACCACACACACACACCCTTGACTTGCGAACGGACACTTTCTTTCTGCTTAATTTATTTCCATCCCATCTCCAAACCCTGTAGCACAGAACTGGTTTGACCTTAACACACTGTCCCGGGCCAACCCGGACCCGGCTGACTGCCTTCATCTCCACCTCTCTACGCACGGCGGTGAAACAACTTTTCATTTCACCTTCCCATTAATCAAATGTCCGATCGATAATAAATTGGCGAAATTTGGCCATTCTATGGCGGCCGGTGTGAAGGAAGCGGTGACCCTGCCGAAGATCACTGGATCGTTTTAGCCCTATTGTTTTGTTTTCTAACCGTCCAGGAAGGTGCCCTTAGGGGCGTGTTGCTGCTAACTGCGAAAAGGGAATGCAAAATATATCATCGCGAATGAGCAATGACTCGTTTGTGCGAGAGGCGATGGTGAAAGTAGTAGTAGTGTACCATCGAACCTACCATTGAGCCTCCACTTCAACCCAAACGGCCAAACAGGTTCACGGCATTTCGAAAGGACTACCAGTGCACACGAACTTACCGGTTGAAGAAGGACTCGAGCAGGTAGGTACTGTGAGGCAGCGCCTCGATCAGGATGTCCATCGGCAGCTCGGCCACAACCGAGCGCAGCACGGACGGTCCGAGGCGTCCGACGACGGTGGCAGCCTCCCGGTACTGTCTGCCCTCCGACAGCAGCATCAGCCGCCGGAGCACCTGCCGCGGGCTGGTGAACCCTTCGCGCCCGTCCCGTGGCGGGGCACGAATTCTTTCGCGACTGTCCGCCATTAGCGGATGGGAATGGTTTCTTTGCTCGCAGCAACCGTCACTCGATGTCGCGGCTCTTTCTTTTTCGCACTCTGTTCACTCGAATTCCGGTCCCCCGGGGGTGTCGTTCAGCTGGAACGCTTGCGATGCGTTACATCCGAATGGCGTATCCGAAAGAGTGTGTGCTTGTGACGCACCGTTTAGACTTGCAATTGGGTGAAGGTTAACACCGAACGCACTCACTCACTGATGTCAATAAAACTCAAATCTTATGAGCTGTTTCTGCACCGTTACACCGTTCACTGGATCACGCATATCACACCGTTCAAAAACCTAAACGGCATCCTCTCGGGTCCACCTTTCCTGCAAACTTGCCGCACCAAGGTTCTCACGGACGGGAAAATTCACGGTTCGCAGAAGACCCCTTCGCTGTTATGCTAACACACACACACTAACACACACACACACCGAGTTTGCGGACAGTTATTGCATCACTGCACGTTTCACGTCCTCTCTAGCTCGCTGCCTTTTCACGAAGGCCTTTCCACTGCGGTGGAAATTTTCACAGCTCCACCCAACCACCGGCGAGCGAAACAATCGCGCACGGATCAAGCGCGGCACGTTACGGTAACGGCATCGGGCCTCGGCTGCGGCAGTGATGCTCGTCCGCCAACATGTCATCAGGCGGACAGATTTGTCGGTCCAGCT
This sequence comes from Anopheles merus, assembly GCF_017562075.2. Classification (NCBI taxonomy): domain Eukaryota; kingdom Metazoa; phylum Arthropoda; class Insecta; order Diptera; family Culicidae; genus Anopheles; species Anopheles merus. The sequence continues at coordinate 6,905,917 of NC_054082.1, read as the reverse complement.
TCAGCGTTCACCAGCTTTTACACCAGTGGAATAGTGGCGCGGAAAATCGATTCAGTTGTGTCTGTGTTGTTTTAAGGTATTAGTTGTGTCGCCGTGGTGGTCCACAATCGCCACACTTTCGTCGTTTGCCTGGAAAGATAGATGAGGAAATGGTTGGAAAATGGTTTAGATTTCAGCTTGGTTGCACTAGCGGGGAGGTCGGATAGGCGTGGTTGGACAAAATAGTTCGCTAACAGACTGGGCAGAAACTGCAGTGCAGCTCAATTGATAATAATAGGTTGAGGTGAGGCAAATTGGGTCATGAGAGATTAGTTACGTTGGAGTCGTCCGATCGACACCGGATAGGAGGAATACCTTCAAACTGTTCAGTGGAATCAAATAAATTTTGGATAGGAAATTTGTGCACTGATGAGCATCGGCGAAAGATCATTAAGATCTTCTTTGTACGTCATCAAGCTACTGGACATCTTCTAGTTCATCTGTATCTGTGATCAAACATAATGATGAAGAATATAAATGTCCGAGAATATCTTGGAAGAAGAACCTTGGATCTTGGGAAGAACAAACCAAACCGAGAAATTTGTATTGTTTATGTTGAACTTATATGTGAGATTCTATATTCTTAGCAAACATGGTAGTTTTTTAACATTTTTCCATCACCAGTTGTGAACATCACTTCAAGAACACAGGTGTCCAAATCTGCTCAAATGTCATTACCATTCTGCTAAAGACTCCTGCGCCAACTAACGGAACCGTTAATCGTTCTGCAAAACACTCAATAAACGTCAACAATTCAATTCCGTGCATTTCATTATCGACACGATCGGTACAACCGTACCGTCGGGCACGATCTTCTCACCACGCGCCACCACGAAAAAAAAAAACGCCGTTTGATCGATTTGTCTCCTACGCCATATCCATTATTCACGCCACGGCAAGTGGTCGTGACCGAAGCGTTAAGTGACTTCATCTGTGCCATGGTATGCGCACAACTGTGATCCGAAATGTGAACAGCCGAGCTAGAAGTTGAATGATCTTTCCGAGCTGATCGGAGGATTGTGGGTTGGCTCTACCCCGGGCATCTCAAGATTCCAGACGATCTTGAACTAGTTCCCAGCAGCATTGCGCCAGCGGCAAGAATCGTTTAAGCACGCGCACTTAGTGCAACATCGTCGTCTTCGTCGTCGGCAGCAGTAATGTCTTTAATTAAATAGCCTTACAATTATAACCAATCCAACCGATTGGCTCGGGAAGAAGTAGAACTCCATTTCCCCCGCTGCTCGAAACAGAACGTTTGCTCTCCCACCTGCAAAGCGGGACGAAGATGTATTGACAAGTTTGTCCCACTTTTCACCAGGAACCGGTGTGGAGAAAATTCCCTGGGAAAGCTTATTACCGCCCGCCCCGGGCCAGGGGTACCGCAAGTCGCACCGAGGTGTCAAGACAATAAATAAAACAATCATAACTGCGCAGCCTCTACCCGTCGCATCTGGGTGGTATAAAGTAGCGGAGGAAATCGATCGTATCCAGATCAGAGTGTGCTACCGGCGACGGTAACGGTTTATTGAGATGAGAGTTGGTGGTTTGGGTTGGCAAAAATGTGTGAACGCAGTTGGAATGTTTGGCGAAACAGAGTAGTAGAGTGTTAAGATGTGAAGATCCGGTATCGCTGCGATCGCGATCTTCTGTTGTCGTCTGCAGTACATCTACTGACAGGTATGCCATGAAGCATCTTGTACGTTTTGTCACAACACAGCGGAAGAATATGGTCCCGATAGCAACGTTAGACAAGAAAAAATCCCAGCTTCCCGCATCCACTATCAGCGGTATTCTCACGTCCCAACCACCCACGAGGTATGATCGCATGATAATCAGCTACTTGTCAATGCTTGTACCACCGCCTCGGTGTGCTGAAAGCGGCTGTTTAGTTTTCTTTTCCTCCAGAGTCGGTTTGCGCTGTATGATGAGGACTTCCTACCCACTTGAAGTTGAGTGTAATTTTAAAACAAACACTCATGAATGGAGTGTGTTTGCGGTGGAGAGAAGTAAAACAAAAAGCCTCAGCCCCATGGGAATTCGAACGATGGGGTACGAAGGGGCATCGGTAAATGGGTAAGGTGGATAATGAAGGAAAAAAAGACATGCGATCGGGTTATGTAATGCGCTCTTCATCGTCGCCGCGTCATGTTTGCCGGTTGGCCTGTTGCATTTGACGGGCCTTTGCTGTACCGTGCCTTCAGTGCATCTGCATCTTCTCTTCCACTCCACAGCTCGTAACATCAATTACAATTATGGGAGAAAAGTGGGAGCAGTGAAGACAACAAAACCAACCAATGGACTGGACAAGATGGGAACGAGGACAACACCGAAGCGTGCAAGATCATATCGTGCTAACGGAATGTTTACCTCCAGTCGTCAGGTTTGTTCACGAGATGTACGAGAATTTTATGGGTAGTTGCCAAGAGAATGGCATACAGCGGAAGTTGATTCCGATTCAAAAGTTGTAGTAATTAGGAGAGGAATTTTATTGGCGTTGATACTTAGGCTTCATTGGGTTACCAACTTCCAGCAACTTCACAACGCGTGTCATTATCAACTTCACTCTGTTTTCCACATGCTTCTCGAGAAATTAGCCTCCCCTGCCATTAACACCATAAACAGGGTTAAGCAACATACCAATACGCCGACTTTTTGCTCAACCAGCCACCACCATCGATTACCAAGCATTGTTGCTTAAATGTTACTCTTATTAGATTATCCCACCTCAGACGACCGGCCCACTGACCCACTGAACAAGTTGCACCCCGAGATATCACGCATTGCCATCCGTCGGCTCAGCGCTTGCTGCACAGTGGAGAAGAAAGCGCGTGGAAAGTGTGATGAGCCTTCTTTCACCTTGTTCCGAAATTGATAGGCTTCATTAGCATCATCGCAGGCAAAGAGGGTTGAATAAAAGCAAAACAAAAAACACACGGCATTGCCCGTGATTAGTCTGCAACCTGAGCCTGGGTGGCGCTCAGGTGGGAATGGGAGCTTCTGCGTGGGGTTATAAAAACCAGTGCGCACAAGAAACTCACGGTTATTGATTTACGCATCCAATAAACCTATCACACGCTATCTTCCAAGGGGAAATGCCTACCATCCGACGGATGGTATTCCGATGTTTTGCATTTTCAAACGGCGTTTGTTGATCCTCTTCTTCCCCTTTTGTTTCTATCTTCTTGCAGCCAACTCCAGCGCAGATCATTAATCCTCGGAAGCTGTTAAATTTTGACTCATCGTTTATGGTGTAATGTGCGGTGATCGATTTGGCTTAATTTCCGCGTGCAATCAACGCCACACCGGCGCCGTGTGAATGAGGTGTGCGAAAACTTTGGATGCTGCTGCTGTTGCTACTGCTTTTGCATTCAAAATTTCGATACACCACATTACGATTATGGGGCGAGCGCTGGACGAACACACCTCGTAAATTCCTTCCCCACACTTAATGTGCCTTACAAATCGAAGGCATCGCCGTGATCCCCAAAGGTACGCGGCAGGGAGTGTAATTAGTTAAGTGTTACGCTTATGGACCCATCGATTATGATGCAACCAGTAACCTCCGTCGAATGGTTGAAAAATTTGGCCAAAATCGGGGCCCTCTCCGCACGCAGATCGATACAATCGAGCTTCTAAACGATCTTGCCGCCATGAACTGGTTGCTCCGCTGTTGTTTTTTTACGCCTTTACATGCTCGTTCACCACCCCATTGTACATCCACACGCTGGTTTTGAGTGCAAATTGTGCAACATAAATCGGATGGTGTGACCTCCTAGCGCACGGTCGGGCCCTAGCGCGTGGCGTGACGGCAGCACTTCAAGATGTCCGTATAATATGTGAAGCATCAGGGCACATTTTGCATTCGCCTCGGTTGGTAGAGAAAATGCCTCGGAAGTGGGGGTTTATTGTGCGTGACCAAGATCGCTGAGCTGACCGAAAGCGAGTCGCTAGATCGACAGCTGCTGGAGGATAATTACCACCGTCGAGCCAAGGGCCCAACTTCGGATGGTGGAGATGACGCAGTGATTTATGGAGTAATGGTGTAAAGGAAATTCAGGCACAGCGAGATGACTCTCCGCAACCAATGGGACCATATGGGATGGAGGGCGAAAACCCGTGTTCCAGGGACCGGAAATAGTAAAACGGTTGTTGCATGATCTATCCGCAACATGGTGCAAAAGCTGTTCGATTGATTTTCCCCCCTCCATTCCGAACCATGCGTAACTTCTAACGATAAGGAGGCCACGCTACCTCAACGAACGTTGGACGCTGGAAGAATTCTTGCTCCGTTATCGATACGGTAATGCGGGAAATTGGTTGTAATGAGATTTTTTGTTTCCTTCTTTCCGGCATTTGCAACTTCTTGATTGACAGACGATCGTTGAAGGTTTCGGGGAAGTCGAATTCTAGCCGCTCTGTTTGGGATGAGAGCTGTAAGAATGGGCCGTTCTCGTGAAAACAAGCGGAAAACAGGCGTTGAAACTCATCCGACACATACGCGCGGTAACTGGATTACCGCTTTTCATGCCTCAAAACAGGTGTAGCACTTTTAATTCTTCAGAAAAGTTCACTATTCCTTGCAAAGCCTTTTTCAATTATTGTAGTGAACCATCAAGTGTACAATGAAGTGTGGTACTATGTTTAGGACAGTTTTGAGATCTTTAACTCATAGTTTGAAGAACTCCTGAAGTACCATGCAATTTTCTTGCTACTAGAACGCTTGAAATTGCTGAGAACATTCACAGCTAGCTTGAAATCCCATCCCAGGCTGCTCATTTATGTGCAAGCGGTAAATGACCTCAGATTAGTGGATATCACCTAAAGCTAATCTGGGCGCTTTTCTTTTGCCTTTCCCACTAATTCTTTCACTCCTACCCAGCGCTTGCCAAAGCAAAAAGCTTAAACAAAACGCCCAACCTCCCTTCTCCGTAGTTCTACTGTGTGGTACACTTTTCTTTTATGATTCTTCATCCCGAAACACCGTTTTTTGGGGGAAGGTGTACACATGAAAATACAACATCCCTTCTGTTTCTTCTCTTTGTGCTGTTCTAATGCTCGGTGTCATTGTTTCCTCCCCCGGGAGCGAACGGGAATGTCTCACGGTGTAGTCGCTAATGGGGGTTTTATCGGGCAAGAACATGGCGTGTCGGTCGGGCAGAAGGGTTGATACCCGCGGCAGAACCGCGCGAAACGCTTCCGCTGCTCATCACGGAGTCATGAGATTCGTCTTTTGAGAATGGCTGCGGGTGCGCATCGTTGTTGTGGTTTGGATGGTGATGATGATGAATGACTGCTTCGGTGCCATTGTCCGATAAGTGTGCCCAGCGGGTACTATTAGCTGGGGTTTTGTTTTTAGCGATGCAAAACAAAACCCTCGCGAATATATAGCTGTGGCGATATGAATCACTGAACTTTGCGCCGCAGTATGCATCTCTAATTTACGTTCTTGCCCTCTCAGAGAGGCTTAGAATGTTTCTCATTAAACTTTTGTGCCACTTTTGTGCCTGCCAAACGATGTTGTTTTAATTTTCTCACCAAATTCAATCACTGCAAGTCGTACGCGTCGCAGCTACGGTTTGGTTCATCAGACTTTCAAGGTACGGTCTACCTTCGGCTGGTGCTATTGTGCAACTCGATGCGAAGAAATCAAACTCCGCTCGAGCTAGCAATCTCTCGAACCGCGACACAACCGCTCGCTCGTTTGGACAAAGTTTTTCTATTTTAGTTTTCCTAGCCGCAGAGGATGTGAGAGCGAAACCCGCTGCAACAGCCGCAGCGCAAATCAATTTACTCTATTGCAGCAATTTCCATGCATTCGGTTGATTGAACACAATGTGCCAGAAAGAGTTCGGCGCTGGTGTCGCGCTCAAGTTACCGATGTGGGTGATTTTTTGAGCAAAAGTCACTTCACGTACTGCGAAAATTACGCAAATTTGTCTATCAAATCTAAACCAAAAGTCCCCTCTCTCTTTTACACACACATACTATCTTTCTCTACGTCCCAAAACAAATGGTGGAAAAAGGGCTCACAGACACCTCCAGCACCGTGGGGAAATTGGGCATTTTTGTCAACGCATGTATAAAAGATCACTTGCAGCGAAGGGTAGTGTATCAGTAGTGCGATCAGTAGTCAGTGGTGAACAACAGCGTGGTGCGAACAGGAACAAAATGGTGCGGAAAGCAACGTTATGCTTGCTGCTGGTGATAAGCTGCGTGGTGCTGGTGACGCAAGCCCGCCCCCACGGCAAGGAGTGGAAGCACGGCGGTGGCAAGGACCACCATTCGGAGGAGCATTCGTCCCACGGCGAGAAGGGCGAAAAGGGATACAAGAAGAAGGAGGAGCACGACGAGGGCAAGAAGGGCCACCACGATAAGGAGGGCCACAAGAAGGAGTACCACGACGAGGGCGGCCACAAGAAGAAGCACCACGACGAGGGCGGCTATCATCACGAGAGCAAGAAGGGCGAGAAGGGCGAGAAGGGGCACAAGTTCGAGGAGAGCGGCCACTTCAAGAAGGGACACTCGACGAAGGGCCACCACGAGATCCACAAGAAGGACGAGTTCAAGAAGGAGAAAAAGTTCTTCGACGAGGATCACGACGAGGCGTTCGATGAGAAGCATGGCGATTTCCACGAGGAGCACGGGTACAAGAAGGGTGGCTCGGAGAAGGGCGGACACAAGAAGGCTGGCCATCACCATGACCACTATGGCAAGAAGGGCCACAAGAAGAAGGGCTCGCACCATCACGACCACAAGGGACACAAGGAGGAGCACGGGCACGATAAGCACTGGAGCCACAAGGAGGACTTTGGCAAGAAGGGCGGCAAGGACCATCACAAGAAGTGGGGTCACAAGAAGGGAGGCCACTAGCGATAGGTTAGCCGAATGGTGGTAGGAGTGCGTGCGTCGATATCAGAGGCTTTAGTGATCGATATTACGTCCCGTAAAGGGATCCAGAAATAGAACCAGAAACGAAGAGTACAGTATCTTTAAACCAGTATCGCTTGGTGGCGAGTTGTTGCAAGCTTATTCATTGAAGAATAACATCCGAAAGTGTTGGATCATATCTCATGCAAGGAGGTGAATAATTGCCCCACAGAACGAGCTGCAGAAGTTTTCCAGCATTAAAGATCCGCACATATCTGGCGAGCAAAATTGGGTTCTAGACCGTTACCTCGGTGCTCAAGCGGGAAAATGATTACCCCTCTGGTACCGGTTCGGGAGTTGTAGAATATTAATTTCATGCACCGGTTCGAGCACTATTGGATGTGTGGTTTCGGTTTTTAGCAAATTATGTTTGATTATACGGATATATGAGAACATTCTTTTCCAAACAGTGGAAAATTAAACCATACTTACACGCCCCAAGTACCGCTTGCCAGTTGAAGATCGCCGGCAAATATTGGTTTATCTTGCTGCTCCCAAGCACCTGCAAGCCAAACAAGGTTGTTTGCACAGTTTATTGCTGCAAGAGCTGTTCCGACGCGAAAAGAACGTGCTGTTTATTCACTTTTGCACTTCCCGACCGCACTTGGTGCACTTCGATTGGGTGTGCACTTTCACGATTGGATGTTGACCTGCAGCTGTACCGTACCTGCCTCTTAGTCACGCTTCCAATTCCAATCACTGCACCGTGTTTTTATTTTTACTTGTAACCACACCTCACCACCAGTATGATGTGTTTTTCACGTTTTTCTCTCCTTCCAATTGTATTACTTTATCTTGTTTTGCTTCTGTCACACTCACGATTGCACCATCGGCAGCACTTTTTTCCCCAAAAGCACCACCCTCACTCAGCAAAGCTTTTTGTTTTGTTTCAAGGTGTTATGCACTACGCGCGTTCCACTGCGTTCGATTTTCCGAAGCCCCGCCAAACACAATCACAAACCGCCGGGTTACTTAAAGCCTCCCCCAAGACACACAGTTCAAGCCCGACGCGGACTTCAGCGAAGCGAAACGGGGAATACAGCTGACAGCGCACGAGAAGCACAGTGCATCCGCTCGGTACGACCACGAACCACGAACTGGTGCCCCGCGCTATCGACCGGAGCGTTGGCCCACTGCTGGCGCTGGCAGATGAACGTGCGTATACGGCGCACACACGAGCGCGCGTGCGAAAGAAAGTCGCTGCGAGATGAAGCTGCAGGGAGAATGAGAAAGAGAGCAAATGTCTGTGCACGCTCGAGCGGGAGAAAAGAAGTGATGAAGCTAAACTAACGATGCTCAACAAGAGGAGGGGGGGGGGGGGGACGATCCAGAAGAAGAACAGGTTGAATGCCGCAGGTTAGTGTGTAGAGGGCCCAGAGGGTCGTCCGACCGAGGGAAGCGGGATACACACTAGCCCAGAGGGCGTCGTGCGTTTGAACCTTCCGGAAAGAGCGACCCGTGCAGCGATGTGTCACTGTGTGCGCAGCCATCGGTGACGTCTTGAGCGGTGGTGTCTTGGGGAGCTTAATTTTGTTTCTCTGTTTTTTTTTAAATGTCTTGCAAGCCAGATGGAAGGGGGCGACGCCTGACGATGATAATTTACTAAATTGCTTACACAAATTCATTGTTTTGCACCCTCTCTGGGTAATTGGAATGTTTACGAATTTCGTTGTAATGTACGACGCATGCTATCTCTGATGTATACTAACATTGGAAGCCATCGGCATAGCTTAGTAGATGTTTACAGCCCATAGTGGAGTGCTGTAAAAGGTATCAGTCTCTAAGTGTTCAACCAATCCACGTAACCTCGCGCTCAAAAGAGGAATCAACACCAAAACAAACCGCACGGAATGCTCTTAGTAGCCGCAATAATCATTAAGTAATTGTCGTCACATTAGCGTCGTCACGCGTTACCGAGCGTTAGCACCGATCGATACGCGTTCAATGGTTCAAACCCGCACGGCGAACGAGTTGTCTCACGCGATCTCGCCGTTTTTGTCCCCGGAGGTGGACGCCATCTCCCAACTCTGCTGCTAGAAAGACACCGATTAATACGAAGTTAGTGCGCACAAATTGTGCGTGCCGCGGGCTCACTGCGGGATTAATTCAATATCACGCAGCTGGGAGCCGTCAGCATTGTGTTTCAGTTCTCGGGACTGCACGGCCGGGACGAGACCACCTGCGAGGCGTCCTTTCATCGCTCGCTCCAGAAAAGCTATGATTAAAAACGCATAAATGCTACCCTTTGGCCTTTTGCTTTCTTTCCGTCCATCCCCGTCCGTTTTGGAATACCCTGGGAACTTTGGCTAAGATGTACCACCAATAGTGCGCAAACAAAACATGCAACCTGTCGAACATGGGACTGTGCCTCGCCGGCTCTCATTGTTGACTCCGTTGAGTGTTGCTGCTGGCACCGGTGTTACCTCAGCCTGTGCGATACGTATCGGTGCTCGGCAGTGCAACAATAATTGCTATGCGTTTGAAGAGCTTTGCATTTGAAACGGGCATTAAAGTGCAGACAGCCGCGTCCCATATTGTCCCCCACCTGGGGCCGGTGGGAATTTGGGCAAAGACAGTAGCACCACTAACCTGGCAGCGTGCTCCACTCACCCCCGCCCCAAAAGCCGCGGAAATAAACGTAACGGCTTAATTTAAATGGTGGGTTTTCGGTTTTAGTGCGCTGTTGAGACGAATGATTTAATGAAATTCCGGCCTGAAAAAGCGCCAGCAAGCCAGCATTTCCTTTGGAAATGAAATGAAAACAACTCGACCGCGGGGCTAAACAACCCCAAGAGGCAAACACAAACCTCGAACGGTCATCCATTTGACAAAACACGTGTTATGGACGGTATTTTTCGTTCACTTTTTATTTCTGCCAGCTGTAAGCGATCTGTTTTGGAGCTCCATGGAGAGCCTGGAGATGGGAAGTACGCAAGCGATTAATTTGAATGTGGCCGCTTATGTTGTTCGCTGTTGCTGTTGAATTTTCATTTTATGGTCGCCTTTTTCTCAGCAGAATGCTCGTGCCTCGTGGCAGCAGCGTGTGTGTGTGTGTGCCTCTGTGCGGATCTACGCAGGGCGAGACTTTAATTGATCTCCAAAACTTCCCGGGACAGTTTCGTGGAAGACTCGTAGGGCTGTTATCCAAAGCACACGACACACGACCAGGCGAGGCCCACCCTATCTAGGTCGTCCCTAATTTCCCTAATTCCTGTGTTGATTTCCTCCCCGTGTACAATGCGCTGGTAAGCATACGACTCAGTCCCCGAATTTATAGCTCCATGGGACGGAATTTACGAGCTCACAGAACTTCCCCATTATCAAATGTCCGTGATCTTGAATAGACGATCATTTGGCTATTTTCTTGAAACTGTCTGTATGTGCGATGTGATGTATTGGTCGCTGTCACCGAATGGCTTTTTTCTCTTTTCGATATCAACACATTCATCGCAACAACATCGTTGGCCTCCTTCTTGCACACTCACCAGCGGAGAAAACTCGTCCGTCGTTTCCATTCTCACTTTCCATTCCGAAAGGTTTTGGACAGCGACGCCGAAATGCACACCCCGCATTCTGACTCCTTCTGGCACAGTGCGTGCGTGTGTACGTGTAATGAGCAGCTTTAAATTAAACTGCACCGGGATGCAGCTTGATAAACTGCGCTTCGGACGGTGTCGTGCAACCCGAAAGTGAAGAGTGGCGAAAAATCCACCGAAAGAGAGAAATTTGCCCTGCGGGCATTTAATGGCGAGCCGGGGCGAGCCCTTATTTTCGGGACGCACGTTGTGCATCGAATGCTCGGTATCGGCACATTCGTTTGAGGGGAGATTGGATTTTTTTTACGACCACATTGACCGAGAATGTGAGACGATTAGCAGCGCGAAAGTTGCGTAGGTTTCGTGCAGTTGCGTTTTCGGCGGGTGCAAGTCTTTCCAAGGGGTTAACATTTTTTTCACTTTTAAGCTACAACACACACTGAATGCATTCGTATTACACCTGTATTACACCACGGCTAGTCTCTCTGCGGTTTCCATTTGTCTATGCATTTTAATCAAAATCCCCAAAAAGCCGTTAAGCAACTCAGCCTGTAAAAGCTTCCTCATAAATGGTAATGTTCCTCCTTATCTTCGATTGTTTATCTGCAGTTTGCTCTCCTCTGCCCCGTACGCACGGCATCGAACAGCATTGTAGCGCTGTTTGTCTGCTGCTGGATGAGACAAAACTTTCAATTTTACATCCACCCACCGCTTTCCTTCATCCCCGCTCCAGACCGATCAGCGGACATTCCATCAACCAGCGGCACACCTTCACCGATTTGTCCACTGTGTCTGTGTGTGTTTTTTTTTAAAGGGGACGCTTTCTTCAAAATCGCATTCCAATTCAAGCGGAAAAAGCATCGCACCTCCGGCGTTTAGCATTCGCCCCATTTGGTGCCGCACGACCCCCACCACGTTGGGATGCATCATGTGCCTGGTGCTGCGTAGTGTTTCTGCCTAATTTATGCTTATTTCCGATACAAACGGTTATTTTTGGTTTTGATTTCAAACGCGAGCGCAATGTGATTATATAGCTTTGAGGTTGTGTTTTTTTTCGGGTCAGGAGGGTGTGGGCCCTGTCATCTTCGTATGGTGCTACGCAAATAAGACGAAGCGCCTTTGTTTCGGGCAGTGGATGTTGCTGCTCTGAAAAAAAAAAACAAAGGCAAACATGCCTCAGCAGCATACATGTCAAGCATGCTGAGGGACTGGGTATGATGATACCCTCTCGCTAATAATGGGAAACTGATTACGAAAGCACGAGCTGTGCTGTACCCTCTCAAACGATTGGGGCGAAATACACACACACAGCGTGAGACGCCATCGCGTCTGCGGACCGCTGGCGGAAGACGGAACCGCACGCTGTCCAAAACGCGAATCCCTTCCTTGCCAGCGTTTCGTCACACCGATGTGCGATCAAACTAGCACGATCACATGGCAGCCATGCCATCCCCGTATCATTCCTATACGATCCGACCTGCTGCATACTGCTTTTGTGCGCTGCATAATGCAGATGGTGGATGATGCATTGGGTAATCGACACCGACACCACCACGGTGGGAAAGCTGCGCGTTGTTCGAACCGCCTGCGAATGCCCCGTGCCCTTTTTACATATGCGCCTGGGCCTTCGACATCGCCCGCGAACATGATTGGGTGGGTGCGGAAAGAAAAGCACCACAGATTATGTGTGTGCCGGAGGGAAGCGGATGGAGCGGGCAGACATCTCAAATATTTTCCTTCACTTCGTTTGTTCCGGCCCCCTTTCCAGTTTCCAGCTTGTTGATCGATTTCACGGTGTTTATACAGTTACTGGTGTAAAGCACGATCGGGAATGGGATGGTAGGTGAAAAAACACATTACAAATGCACACTACAAAACGCAAATAGATTTCTACATTAATAAGAGGGGGAGAAGTTCAGGAATCCATCAACTCTATTCGGTTGGGTCAGCTCAAAAGAAGGAGAGAGAGAGAGAGATTTAATCCTCGCAGTAACGCCATCGCTGCCGTCTCATCCACTTCCAGGACTCGGTAGGCTCCAGTGCGCGAGCAGCAATCAATAAATAATTTTATCTGTTTTATGCGCCGGCTGACGGTGAAAGTTGTTATGCTCAGTGGCCCGGCAGCTCCAGCACCGAAGGAGCGATGACTCCTTTTGCCGTATCACACCGCATCGACGTATTTATTGAGCGGTGTGCGGTGTTGAGCAGTGTGTTACCGCAGCTGGTTGGCCCTTTCTGTCTCACTGTCTTTGGTTTTCCTATCAAGCCTTCACACCCTCGGCGTGACATTCTGGAAGATGCTGTGCAACGATTCGATACCATCTGGCCGGTGCACTCGAGATGATGCAAAACGGTTGCACCCGCGTAATGCATCCCCGGGCCATTGGGCACTTTGGCTCTCGTAATTCCCTCCATCGAGCGATACTAATGATTGGGTTTCCGCCTGCTTATGAAGCTTGAGATCGCGAGGTCGGTGAACTAATTTCTACGCCAAGCGCCAAGCGGTGCAGATGACGATTTACATGTCAATTTACGATCGAAGATTTGCGCCTTGCATCTAATGGAGACGTTAGCCGCTTGGTAGCTCAATCGCTTGCAGAAGCATGCACGGTAAACGGACACAGGGAAAGTGAGCACAGTTTATGGTAATTTTGGCAATAAATTTTGCATTTCATTTCATCTTTCAATGGCTTCTGGGAAATGGGCTTTTCTACAATTTTAATATGCTATATGTTGCGAACAATCTGGTTGTAGGAAGTACCAAATTCCCGGGAAACTGGGTGCCTGAACGTCGGGGGGGCAACCCGACGCTAAATAAAACGGCCACGTGGGCGCAGGGCCAGTCACCCAGTCCCATGTAACAACTGACTACAGAAAGCATCAGAAGGATACGAAACGGACTTAACGATACCGACCCAACGCAATGCCCCCGGACAACGATTAAAATGGGCTCATGGAACGTACGCACTCTTAGCAAAGCCGGAGCCTTGAAACAACTTGATGACGCCCTAGCCACATTGAGCATGGACCTCGTAGCTCTACAAGAGATTCGGTGGCTAGGGAACGGTGTGCACAACAGGCGTGGTAAGCAATGCTACGATATTTACTACAGCTGCCACGACCGCCACCACGTGCTCGGAACGGGTTTCGCCGTAGGTCCCCGGCTGAAATCCGTAATCATAGATTTCAAGGCTATAAACGATAGGCTATGCACCCTGCGCATGCGAGGCAAATTTTTTAATATAAGCCTCATAAACGTTCACGCCCCTACCGAAGATAAAGAGGAAGAGGAGAAGGACCTTTTTTACGGCCGCCTCGCTAGAACTATAGATGCGTGCCCCAGGCATGACCTCAAAATCATCCTGGGGGACTTCAACGCAAAAGTCGGTAGGGAGCCAATGTACCGCCAATACACTGGCTGTCACAGTCTGCATGAGCACAGTAACGATAATGGTAGTAGATTGGTCCAGTTCGCCGCAGCGAACAATCTGGTTGTAGGAAGTACCAAATTTGCGCGGAGGGACATCCACAAAATGACGTGGGCGCACCCGGATGGCGAATCCTTCAACCAGATCGACCACGTGTTAATAAGCCGCCGACGACAGTCGAGCCTGTTAAACGTCAGAACTTATCGAGGAGCCAATATCGATTCCGATCACTACTTGGTTGGCTTAGTGATACGTTGTAGAATCGCCCGCCCCCGCACCAATGGGGGCGGAGAAAACACGCAGCCTCGGCTCAACACGGACTCTCTAAGGGACATTACTGTCCAACAGGAATTCAAAGCCGCTTTAGACGAGTCTCTACTACCAGAAAACAGATATGAAACTACGAGCGAGAGGTGGAACGCTCTAAAAACAAAAATAATAAACTGTGCAAGAAATATACTCCCACCACGTCGTGGCAACACCAAATCTGGCTGGTTCGACGATGAATGCAGACAAGTGACCGAACGTAAGAATACTGCATACCGAGCAATGCAGCAACGGCATAGAACGCGGGCATGCGCAGAGGAATATTCACGGCTCAGACGCGAAGAGAAACGAGTTCACCGCTCTAAGAAGCATGCTTTGGAAGAGCAAAACATGCGGGAACTCGAGCAAACCAGAGAGGCGTACGGACCGACACGAAAGTTTTACCAAGCGATAGCAGGTCACCGAAACAACGTGGTACCTAAGGTAACCTGCTGTCGCAACAAGGATGGAGATCTGGTTAGTAACCAGCCAGAGGTCCTCTCGCGGTGGGCTCAGTACTTTGATGAATTACTCAACGACCAGTTAAACGAACAGCTAGAAGCGCCACTAGCAGATAGTGTCATGCTACTGCCACCTAGCATAGAAGAAACGCGAAAGGCTATCCGTCGGCTGAAAAATAACAAGGCACCCGGAACCGACGGAATTGCAGCTGAACTGGTCAAGAATGGAGGTGCACGACTAGAAAACGAGATTCATCAAATTGTTACTGAGGTGTGGGATAGCGAATCGATGCCTTGTGATTGGAATCTCGGCATCATCTACCCCGTATACAAGAAGGGAGACAGGTTGGACTGCAACAACTACAGGGGTATTACGGTGTTGAATACCGCCTATAAAATATTCTCCCTGATCCTTCAGGATCGCCTTGTCCCGCACGTCGAAGAGATAGTAGGAAACTATCAAAGAGGATTCCGAAACGGAAAATCAACCACTGATCAGATCTTCACCATGCGGCAGATCTTGGAGAAGATGGCTGAATACAAAAACGACACATACCATCTCTTCATAGACTTCAAAGCCGCATACGATAGCATAGCCAGGGTAAAACTGTACGACGCTATGAGCTCATTTGGAATCCCGGCCAAACTGATAAGGCTAGTTAGAATGACTATGACCAACGTCACATGCCAGGTGAGGGTGGATGGAAAACTCTCAGGACCTTTTGCTACCACCAAAGGTCTGCGCCAGGGGGACGGGCTTGCCTGTCTCCTATTCAACTTGGCGCTAGAGAGGGCCATCCGCGACTCGAGGGTGGAGACTACGGGAACCATCTTCTATAAGTCAACCCAGATCCTGGCATACGCTGATGATATAGACATCATTGGTCTGCGGCTCTCCTATGTAGCAGAAGCCTACCAAGGGATTGAGCAGGCGGCAGAGAGCCTCGGATTGCAGATAAACGAGGCAAAGACCAAACTGATGGTGGCAACATCAGCGGACCTACCAATAAATAATCCGAATCTACGTAGGTGTGACGTACAGATAGGTGAACGCACTTTTGAAGTCGTCCCACAATTCACCTATCTTGGGTCAAAGGTCAGCAACGACAACAGCATGGAAGCTGAGTTGCGCGCAAGGATGCTGGCTGCCAACCGGTCATTCTACAGCCTGAAAAAGCAGTTTACCTCAAAGAACCTGTCGCGACGGACGAAGCTGGGACTATATAGTACCTATATAGTACCAGTACTCACATACGCCTCTGAGACATGGACACTGTCCAAATCTGACGAAACCCTCTTAGCCGCGTTCGAGAGGAAGATGCTCAGAAGGATACTTGGCCCCGTATGTGTGGAAGGACAATGGAGGAGCCGCTATAATGACGAGCTATACGAGATGTACGGCGACCTCACTGTCGTACAGCGTATAAAGCTCGCCAGGCTCCGGTGGGCTGGCCATGTTATACGCATGGAAACGGACGACCCAGCCCGTAAAGTCTTTTTAGGCCGTCCACAAGGACAGAGGAGGCGTGGTAGGCCCAAATTGAGGTGGCAAGATGGCGTGGAGGCGTCCGCCATTAAGGCCGGGATAACGGACTGGCAGACGAAGGCGCGAGACCGTGAGCGGTTTCGGACACTCCTGAGGCAGGCCAAGACCGCAAAGCGGTTGTAGTGCCGGATAAGGTGATATGTTTGATAGTAAGAAGACAATAAATATGAAATAAACTGTTTGAATAAAGAAATTCCTCTGGAAATGCCCATTTCGGCACACATGAACCCACTCAAGTGCCTAAAAAACCGATCGTGATGCTGATGGAATGTACCCCGATATGCTAAACTGGGCGTCTTCTCGGATCATTGAACTTTCGTCAACATCGCCAAACTTTCAGCTATCACGCGGTGAAGGCGAGACCGGCCACATAACAACAGGCACAAACCCGGCCCCCGCCCCAGCGCAAAACCGGTAAGGAAACATGCTTCACCAGTTCGCGACTAGGCTGTGCTGAAGTAAAAAAAAAAAAAGATAAATAAAACAGCATAACTTTACAATCGTTTCGCCATGACGAACGCCGCGCCAAAAAGGCGTCTCGATGTCAGAGAACGAGGAAGCGAAACACCGTCCCCAAGAAACAAAAAAGCAAACCTCCGCACGCTGCGATGCGATGCCGAAAATAGGTCACTCACCGATGCCCGCAGGGTTAATTTCCGAACCGAACGCACTCGGAACGCCGCTCTGCCCGCTCGCCAAGCAAGTGCGGAGCTGTGGAGAAGCCGTTGCGAAAACTATACTTTCAACCCGACCACTTTCATCATCAGCGCAGCGCTTCGGGTTCGGTTCCTTAATCTTGTCCAGCTAGTGTATCGTACGGACGCGGTCGGGTCGGTCGCAAGGATGAGCAAAGGAAGGCTGGACAGGGCTGCTGATGGTATGCGGAAAAGGAGGGACCCCGGGGGGAGCGATAGGAGGCAGGAAAACTTTTCCTTTCTTGTCACTTTCATTCCCATTCCCAGTAGGGTGGTGTGTGTGTGTGTTTATGCTTTTGTTTGCGATCACTCCCTATGATCATTCGCGCTGTTCCCGCCGGGGGGTTGCTGAGGTCAAACCGATCGTGTTCGGAATGGCTGACTCGGGGATGAGCTTTGCACAGCTTTCAGCATATTTTCACCACACCACCGCATCACATACACACACACACACACACACACACACACACACACACATGTGGTCGAGGAAAGACGATTAGCACACGCCATCCGCACTCGGCGCAACCCTTGTAGATGACCATGGGGGTGAGATTAAAGCCGTGGCTAAATCTTTCTGCGACAAAACAGGAAAAAACGCATGCGCATAGCGGGAGTGACTGACACGAAAGCGGGAGAAATTAGTGTCAATGTTTGCTGTCGAACCGAATGGAGGTCAATGATAAAAAAACGGTGATGCGGTTTGGTGTTTGGAGACGGAGAATGATTTTACGATAATTATGTTAAGCTAAGCATTTTAAGGCGCTTAAAGGTCCAAGAATAGACGAGCAATTTTAATCCAATTTGCTCCCCGAAAAGTGTCCGCACCTTTGGTCATAGATTAACAGGTATTAAAATTAATGTTGCATTAAAATTACAAAATGATTCTCATTCGTAAGCTCCTTTCTTTGAGTGGGAAACATTTCAAGCTAATCGCCCGGAACCGTATCAACTAGAACAATCATTAACCAACTTCACTAAATTCGCTAACTCATTAGATGCGATTTGCTCATTTGTGTGTACCTCAACTTCCGCGATCGGAGCTACCAAAAGGCTCCAAATTCATTCCACCCAGCTCCAAATCAATAAAAGCTTCCAGCAGATGCATTAGGGCCGACGAAGCCTTTCCCTTCCGGGACCGAACTCATCTCTGCCGGGATGGTCGCGTTTTCGCTCCTCATTAACCTTCTAGTTCAGCTTCGACGCGTCCCGTGTCTGTTTACCGTCAGCATCGTCAATCAGCCCCAAAATACCTCCGATCAGTGATTCGAATTAATTTTATAACCCTTTTCTCAGCCCCTCTACTAACCTTAATTTCGTCGCCTGCAACACTTTAAAAATCTTCCTCACTCCACTCTCGCACACGTAGACTCTCTACGAGGTGCGCTCGGGGATGGGATCTTAACCTCCAACATCTAATCCATCGGGGCATCGATTTAGCGAGATAGAGAAACGAAGTCAACGGGCAAATGCCTAGGCTAGAATGGCTTATCCGGTGCTGGGGAACGGGCCAGCACAGTCCACAGTGGTAATGAGCGCCCGGCGAAAGGCACCGAGGCGAGATTGATTGAATTTAATTGCCCCCTAGCGATAACATTAGTTCGCTGTCGGCTAATAATCACCCTAGCCGCGCAGGTCGCGTTGAGCTGAGGGGTGAACATTTGAATGCACCGACACCGGGGAAAGCCGCGGTCCCGGTTTCGGATGCACATTTCTCGCACCCGGTGCCAAACGAGTCGCCGTGTGTGTGTGTTTGTGTGTCGGCTACTGACCCGCGGGGCGGCCATTCGTAGCGCGTTATCGCCGGTTCGCGCTCAAGAAAACAAGTGCGTGCGCACCGATGACTGCTTGTAAACATGACGCTTCTAATGAAGATGCTGTCCATGCGCTGCCCATGCACTTGCAACGCGTGCAGGAATTTGCATGCAACGCATGAGACGAAGGACTGCATCACACACACACACACACACACAGCCACCGCAGAGCTGGTGCCGTTCCGTGCCGCTCGCAAACCGGTCAATAACGACTCCGAAACTTCTTCGGCCTTCCCCGTGCATCACCGGCAGAGGAAGGAGTAAATTAAATTTATCGATCGCGGAGGCTGCACTTTATCACCGGCGGTACAAAACGATCGCACCGACCGAAACGGAAGCATCGGACCAGTCCACGGGACGGGAAGGGGCCAGATCTTACCGGAGAAGCTACACGGGGCTGGGCGACGGTAATTAAATCACTTTCACATGACGACGTTCGGGCTGCTAACGCAACCGCGCTCATCTTGCGGGAGCTCGAGGGCCGACCTTTTGCACCGACCCGCTGGCAGGCATCGCCGATGCATCGCCGATGCATCGACGAATTGCACGAGCCTTGCACGCAGCGAAAGCGAAAGGCGATGCAACGCGGTAGCTCGTGTGCCGGACGATCGTGTGCCGGAATGCAGTTAATAACTCGGAAGGGTCCATCGTCTGGGCTGTTGAACTCGGTGGTGTGAGATTCGGTTGGCGGCGGGGAGCCGTGAGGTCGGATAGGCGGACGAGCGGAACCCTAATGCTAATGAGACGCACTTTGCATAACCTCTCTAATGTCGTTCGTAAACATGGTGTCAGCCAAGTCGTTTATCTTCACAGGTAGGTCCTGCGGTCTGTGATTATCGTATTAGCTGAGGTGCTCGCGAATAGCAGCGAGAAGAAGCGCCGAATAGCAACAGGAGGTCTTTCGGATGTTACATATGCTGGAACAAATTTTGTTGAGGTTATCTTATCAAGATGGAATGGTAGTTGCTTGATGATTAGCTAATCATATGACCTAAGCCCCATGTATCATATATTCCTCAAAATTACATTCACAACGGTTAGGTGCTGTCTGTTGGCAAGTACTCATGCATTTCATTTCAGGAATTTCTCTACTGATATTGTTGAGGCAATATCTCTGGATATTATCACAAGCACTATCTTGAATGGTTCAATATCTCTAAGTTGCATTCCAACTAATGTGGGGTTAATTGACGTTGAAAAGCAAAGTTCAAATGCTTGGAGTTGGAGTCTTCTCGTAACTTAAAGATGTCCAAACATGTATTGGAGGTGTGCAGTCTCATGGTCTTAAGCAACTGAATCGTGTTGCTAGAATTTCATCATAAAAGATCTTGGCAGATAAATCATAATTTTCTTCCGACATCAGTATCAATTCACTCGGATCCAAATCTCACGGGAATCTCGATAACTAACCTCCTCTGCCCATCGCATGAGAAACGTTACGAGAAGCCGATCATCATGCACATTGACAGGTAATGATATTAAAAACCCACATCAAACCTTCCCCCTTCCTTCAGCTAACGATCAATGCATGTTGTTGAACTTTGCCGATGCAACACCGCTCCATGAGAGCTCACCTTTCCTCCGGTCGCTTTGGAAATCCATATTCATAACCCGGTGCCTGTCTCATCTCGAGTGCCCTATGCGAGACGCATTAAAGCAGCGGGCTCCACAAAAGGAACCGATTCGACGAGGTGATCGCAAACACTTGAGCCACGCAGGTGATAGCGAACGCTGCTAGCACGAAGAAGAAGAAGGGATTCGCGCCTTAATCTCCCTTTGATGACCACCATCGATGTCGGGCGCGATGATCTTTATCACGCAGCGCGGCGGGTAAGGTGGCCAGCACCATCGGTGACGTGTGGTGCCTCCGACTGCTGACAAAACAGACGAGTTTTCACTTTCAAGCACTCGCACGTGAACCCGTTTCCATCTCGCATCGTTTTCGTCTTGTGTGGGATGTGAGGGAATCGATCGCATATGAGCGCAGATCGAGAGGTGATCGCGATCGGGACCGTTTTTCCTATTCGCAAGAAAATCCTGAAAGAGAAAGCTACTGGATCTGATGTTGTTGTGTTTTTTTGTGTTTTTTCTCTCACTCTCTTCTTTGCACACATTAGCGTGGATGCAATGCGTTGAGCAATCGTAAACAGCGCGACACCTAGTTTGGAGTGTTGTACCGGTGTGTGAGAAGTTATTTATTGCACGCTTAAGCTAGCCGAAACATTTACATTAACATTTTCCCGCATCTTCCGTGTTGCGTTTCCAGTTCCAGTATGAAGCAACACCGAGCCCTTTTGTGGAGCCGGTGGAACATTGTAATCGTAACGTCCGTGTTTAGAGATATGACCGTAACTCCGTTTGCGAGTTCGGCAACGTTCGAACCTGATCCAGTTGCCTTATTCAGTAATATCAATGAGTAATATCTAACCTAACAAAACCAAAAATTAAATCGAACTATCACGCACACGGAACGGATGTGCACTCAGCTTGGAAACTAACCTGGGAATTCAACTAAAATGAGTAAGTAGTATCGAGTCACACGAGAGGAGGAACCGGCTCGCCATTGCAGATCTTGAAGATGAGAACTGTGCACTTGCAAGTACTACCTGTTTGTTTGATTTCCTAACCTGTCTCCAACGGTGCCACAGTATTGTATGGTCAAACCATGAGGCCTAACATACCTTCCAGCCATCCCGGTCCGTCACCTGAACGAGGTCGCATCTCTTCACACCAGCACCTCATGTTAAAGGTTAACACTGGTACACACATACACTCTTTAGAAGGGGAGTGGGAAGAAAGTGACCGCTGTCCGTCCCGGTGACTTACTCCTGCACGGTGAATGTCAACTGCTTTCCGGTGCGTGACTCGAACCGGTTCGGCGTCTTGATGTCCAGTATGGCGATGATGGCGATGGTCAGCCCGATCAGCATGAAGGACGTGACGAAGATGCCGGACAGGATCGGGGCCGTGGTGAACCCAACGCAGTCCCAGGCGCTGTCAAACTTCGTTTTCCCTTCCAGGGCCGGCTGCACCTGTGGAATGACAAAGCGGCTTGTTATTATCTCCGTTTCGCAAACAGGAACCACCAAACCTAACCCCAAAACAAATCCCACCAAACACGGAAAACGCTGCCCAATTTCACGTCCCCATCGTTGCGGAAATGTTGCGTAACGTTGTGCCGATTTCAGCAGTCGACTGGCGCTTAGTGCCCGCGAAAGGGACACGAGGGTGGGGTCTCTTTTTATTATGAGTTTAAATTTGAGCATTTTGAGCTCGAGCTAATGAAGTACCGCCGGCACACATATAGGCCCGCGGAGTCGATGGCGCGCGCGGTGAGATCAGTTTTGATGGTGTCTTTGCCTTCGGTTACGCAAATCGGGCGAACGAAGTCTGCCCCTCTTCCTAGGGCAAACCATTCGCACAATGTGAACGGAAAGTAGTTTTGATTGATTTTACAACTCTTGTTAAGCGGTTTTAAGTAGTCGGGCTAACGCGAAAGAAAGCTGGGGTTTTTTTTACGGTAACGATGTCAATAAAATATGCAAAGTTTGTTATCTCGTTTACCGTGCGCGGTTGATTTGAGTGTGAAGACTTTCTAGCCCGCTTGTCGATAGCACAATAAAAGATTAATGTCATCTCCACCAATTGGTGCAATTTGGAGGTGATGCACTCAAACATAAGGCAATCCTATTTGAATGCAGCTCGTCCGGGACATTGCTTAATGGAGAAATGAACAATCGATGTACAAATAGAGTACCAAGCAACGCTTCTTTGCAACCAAACCGATCGTCTCACATTTCTTACCGCTATGTGCGTCACATGCGTTCTGATAAAAATAGTCATAAAAAAAGATGTTTACATTGTACTGCGAAACCATCGCCTTGGAGTCACATGCCAGTTGCATTCCAGGCGCGATGCACAATTATTACACCTGCGACCCACTCAGAGACCCCAGCCAATTGCTCCAGTTTTCTTTTCTCACCTATCGCTTTAGTTGTTTTTCTCTGCTTTTTTTTTTGCTGTATCTACGCTCATCTTCTTCAGACACAGCCGTTTCTCATCATGCAGTACATCAACCACCATCACCCATTACGTGCAGATGGATGGCCGATTGGAAAGAAGCAACAATCACAAACGGGCGCCATGAAGCGCCGAGTCGAGTCGTTTGTTTACATACAAACAAAACAGCAACCCAACGTACAGATGCGTATGGGTATGCTTGTGAGATTTAATTGGTAAATTATAAGCGTAAATTCAATCACCTACTTGCAAGTAGGGTAACGTGTTTCGGGGTGTGGTAGGTTTGGCCATTCTCTCACAATAAACACGCACAATTGTTGTCTGATTAAAATCCTATCATCACTGCATTACACAACCAACGGCAGGGTGTATTGATTACACAAATGCATCGTATTTATCTTTTTTCCCCCGCTTACCTGAATGTTCTCCAGCGTCAGAATGGTGGTGCCATTGCGGAATACCAGCTGGCGGGCGCAAGAGTACGATGCGCCCAGCGGTGCGTACGGAGCCTTACCCTCCAGTTCCAGCGTCGTATCGAGCGACTTGGCACCGTCCTTGCTCTTCGTGTCCATCACAAATACGTCCACCTTGGACATGGACCAGTACCCGGCATCCATATCGAAGCGGAACTTGAGTGTGAGCTTGTGAGATAGAAATGGAGTCATTAGAACAGATCTGCATGATCTATTCAAGCGACATCCTTACCTTCGTCGAATCGTCCACCTTGAAGGTGACAATCATCTTACTCTCGCGCTCCCGGGCATCGTACGTGGCGAGCGTGTGCTTGTCCAGCACGTGCGTCGTTTCACCCTCGTCCGAATCGTTCAGCATCTTCAGCACCGGCGGGCCGGTCATGTACAGGATCGCCTTGCCGGGCACATTGTACAGGGAGTCGGCAATTTCCGGCTCGTCCGTCGGGCTGCCGGGCGTGGTGCTGGTCGAGTAGAGGTCATCGCCACCCTTCGCCTCACGCTTGTGCAGTACGTGCGGCTCTTCCCACTGGTTGGCCAGTATGCCCAGCACCTTCCGCTCGCCATAGTTCTCGGTGGAGTCGCGGAACAGTGCGGACAGTTCCACATCCTGCTGGGACGGTGAGCCAACCAGATTGATAACCTGCGGATAGGGAGAGACACATACAAAAAAAACATCCCATCACAAGTTGGCATACAGTCAACGCCACTAGCGTCATCTATGAGGTCACATGAGATTCTCTCGCTCTCTCACTCACTCACTCGCTCTCACCACGCACTACAGTGCACTTTTCGCTTACCTCAGCGTTCACGTTGTAATCGAGCGGATTGGAGCTCAGCATTTGCTGCGGGCTGTACATGTACTCGTACTTCTCCACGATCCGCTTGAACGTGGGGAAACTGTCCGCCGACAGTTTGGTGGTGCCGTTGCGCAGAAAAACCACCACCGCGGCCGCGTTCGAGTACAGATCCCGCAGCATCTTGTCGTCCACCTCGGCCAGGGCCGGGCTCTGCAGGTCCTTCAGATCGTCCAGGCCCCAAAATAGGAACGGCCCGCTGTAGTAGGCGCTCGAACTTTGCACCAGCGTCACGGCCAGCGCCAACGCCAGCAGCTGCACCCGGAGAAACATGGTTGGCACTGCCTGTCGTGGTTTAACCTTAACTGCTTAATTGATTTGTCCCCGGGGTATTAATTGATCGTCGAATGGAATGCCACACGTAACTCGAATATTGTCGTAAGAACGGGCAACAACACCACAGCACTGGCGAGCTGATGTGACAGAAAATTCTGAACGCAAAACGACAGGAACGGGTCGATATTTTACTCTCCTGTATTGCTTGCGGTGCGAGAATTTCGCGAGAGCGGTGACAGAGACGGTTTGGGAACGCATGCGCGCAATTGGTCGCCGTCTGGGGGTTGTTTTTCGGCGCAAAGGGCATGGGGTGGATGGTACCACGTGCTCTTGTTTACAAACAATACTTTGAAAGATGCTTAATTGAAGGCAACAGGCACAAAGTTAATTGATTTTAATAGTAAAGTTTACAGTTTAAATAACATCAGAGGTTTGTTTGCACAGTCCGGGGAAAAATGAAAAATTGGGAATAACGTTTTTTTCATGTTTTTTTTTTATTTTCTTTTCATTGAACCAGTTGGTATACTTTTAAAATTGTTTTTAAATCGTTATTACTTTTGTCTTACAAAATTAACGAACTTCCCTTTTCAACATTTTCAAACACCACGTGCTACGAACTTCCCTTTTCAAAACGACCGTTGCAAACGTCACAGCAGCTAACGCATCGTAACGCTTCTCGAAACCCCGCACAGGGAAGAAAAAGCAGGCCAAAGCGAAATCGACAAGAAAGTGTAGGAACCAAAACAAAACCACCCTCCACGTTATTACAACCATCACACCCTCCACACCAGAAGAACCGGTTTTACGCACGAAAAAGCACGCGCTCCGTCTCGGCGATCAAGTCCACGATCGGGCGCGAAAAGAAACCGTCCCAAGGCGGAGAGAAAGCGCACGCAACAAGCAAAATGTGTGAGCCGGAGAGCCCGCCGAGAGAACGGTACGAAGAGAGGCTTTTCAATCCGTCACCGACCACCGTACGGGTGAGTCAGACTGTGGCTGCGGCTGAGAATCGAAGCAAACACTGCACGCAGTAAGCGGATCGTGTGACGCCCGTGTCTGTCACTTTGGGGCCGGTTTTCTGGGGCGTTGGTAGCAAAACAATAGCGAAATCGGTGTACCAGGTGAAGCTCGCAACATTTGTTACATAAATGTGAACTAACACCGGTGTGCAGAAAACAGTGCAAAAGACATGAAGCTCTCGAACGCGTATGAAGCGAGATCTCGCTCGTTTGTACTGCTGTCCGTAGTGGTGCTACTTCTGGTTGGTGAAGGTAAGTGAATGGTCAAGAGTGGCGCGCTCTGACGTCGGTGTGCCACGTTAGCTGTTTCTGTGCCCGCGTTTTCTGCTTCTGCTTCGCATGACTGAGGCCTATGGAATGTACGGCTCTGATATTCCATTCTCCCTTCTCCTATTGCTCTCTTCCGGTCTGCAGCTCGAGGGTTAAACCTGGTGGCGCATATCTCCCAGCGTGGACTGCATGGAGAGATTGCCTTCTCGCAGCACAACGACCGGCAGGTATTGATTGCATCCGAGCTCGAGACGACGCTCCAATATCCGGAACAGGCGTGGAGCTGGGGCGTCTACCAGCTGCCGGTCGACTACACGATCGTAGATCCGCAGGAGCGCTGCCAGCTCGCACGACTCGGTGAGCAGCTGTGGTCGTTCGACGATGACTTGGGCTATTTGATGCTGCCGGGCAATGAGTCGACCACCTGGCTGAACGACATCTCGCTTACCGGCGAGAAAGGCCTGTGGGGCAAATCGCTCGTCCTGTACGATCCGACCATAAACGTGCGCATCTGTGCGACAATTGTGACGCGCGATGG
Source organism: Anopheles merus (assembly GCF_017562075.2). NCBI lineage: Eukaryota > Metazoa > Arthropoda > Insecta > Diptera > Culicidae > Anopheles > Anopheles merus. The sequence continues at coordinate 6,879,718 of NC_054082.1, read as the reverse complement.
CTCGCAGGACCACCTGGCCGAGGCACGCTTCTCCAGCCCCATCACCGGGTCCATCTATTTCCGCTGGCTGGCGGCAAAGGAATCGAACCACTCAGACACACTGATCCACACCAACCTGTTCCACATACGCGATCAGTCGCGGAAGATGGGCAGCCCAGCCTACACCGAGCACGTGTGGAAGATTTACGTGACGGACATTTTTGAAAGTGAGGCACAGAATGCGGAAGAAAACTGTAACAAGCTGCAGCTGGTGTTTGATCCACAAAATCGCGGCGCGGGCAATGCCATCGGTGACATTGATGGACGTGTCGGTCCACTGCGCATCACGACGAACGCGCGGCAGAATCAGTACCCTCAGCTCTTCCACGACCATAAGCTCGTTCTGCTGCCGAGCGATCTTTATGGGCCGTCGCGCAAGCTGTACGTCGTGGTGTTTGATCCAACTCATCCGGATACGTTTCTGGCCTGTGCCAAGATTCGACACCAGAAGCCGAGAACAGCTCGCGCTCTGGTGGATGGCGGTGGCATGCGCGGAGATATGCGCTTTACTCAACGATCCCGGTTCGAGCCTACGTGGATCCAGGCCAACTTCGGAGCGGCCAGCAATGAGACTGCGGCCAACATTAACTACGCCAAAGATGTCTCTAGCTTCCGGATCAATCAGCTTCCTTTGGAAGCTTACGCAGGTCCGGAGGAACGCTACTGTCTAACAGGTGGTGGCGTCTTCAACCCGACCGGAATTGCCGAGAAAGATAAGCCACCGCCTGGCTATGGTACGCAAGATCAGTATCCGGTCGGTGATCTGAGTGGAAAGCTGCTGAATAGAAACAAGAAAGAGTCGCATTCGTTTTATCTGCCCGGTTCCAGTGCGGAACTGTCCGGACTTTACTGGGACACATTTTTACCTCTTCAAGGACCGAACGCGATCACCTTCCGTAGCTTCTCCGTGCATCGTTACAACCGAACACTGCCAACAAACATCACCGAAGCCCCGTGGGCCTGTGGTACGGTGGCGCTGTACGAGTTCAATCGGCCTTATCACTTGCCAATTCTAACGGCCCAGGTCCTGTACCGGTACCCCATCGTGGGTCGCATCCTGTTCCGACAGGTGAAGGATGAACATTGGTCGGAGACGGCCGTCATCTTCGAGTATCTGATCCATGCGGACGGCTCGAACGTCAACAAAACGGCCGATCATCGGTGGGCCATTACGGATGAACCGCCGGGGAAGGATTTCTACGATTGGCAGAACCGCTGCGTGAGTGCTGGTGGAGTGTACAATCCGTTCAAGGCTGCCCCACTCATGGGGAAAGGATGGGAAGAGATTTGTACCGGGTCTTCCGTAGAGTTGTGCCGGGTTGGTGATCTTTCGAACCGGCTGGGAGCACTGGCAATCGCTGGACATAAGCGAGAGGCGACGGAGATTAGTAGGAAAATGTTTATCGACGTGAATCTGCCGTTGAGTGGACCAGCTAGCATTCTTGGCCGATCGTTGGTAATCTTTGATGATAACGGACCGAAAGCGCGCGGTGAGCGTCTTGCCTGTTCAGTGTAAGTTATTGGAAGTGATCTCTTACGATGTTAGTCGAAAATTTTGTGATTCTATTTATCATTTGATTGCAGCATTGGAGGATATCATCGCCGAAAGGTAGTCGCCAGAGATTGGTACTCCAATGGTGATTTGTTAACGATCAAAGGGAAGCTGGAGCTGGTACAGCAATCAGAGTACGATCTTACGAACGCAGAAGTTGATTTCAAGGGACTAGATCAAAACAGTGGCTACCATGTGCATGTAGTAAGTACAGAGTCTGCATAATATTTTCGTGTATTATCGATTACTAAACTTCCCTCCACACAACAGGCCCCCGTAGAAGGTGATCTAGAGTTCCCGTGCGAAGACTCCACCGTGTACGGACACTGGAATCCAAGAAACGTTGAGCCCAAACAATCACCACCCCCGGCAATGGGCAGCACGGATCAGTACGAGCTCGGAGATCTTAGTGGCAAGTTTGGAACACTGGATGGAGTGACCATGTACGAGCAGACGTACAATGACACACGGCTACCACTGTTCGGGTACGAGAGCATTATCGGCCGTTCGATAGTGGTGCACAAAAAGGAAAAGAACCGACGCTGGGCCTGCAGTACACTGGAGCGTGGATACAGTCCGAACGAGGCGCGTGAGATACGAGCAATTGCATCGTTTCATCATCCGGCCGGCTTTGCCTACGGGTACATACGGTTCACGCAGCTGATCGGTAATGATAACAGCCAGAGTGACACCATCATTGAGGTGAAGCTGCGCTACCCCGGTAAGCATGACCGCAATGTGACGCACAACCACAACTGGCACATCTGGGTGAACCCAGTCGGCGTGGATGCAACCGTTCAGCAGGTGGAAACGCGCTGTGTAGCGGCGGGATATGTGTGGAACCCTTACTACACACAGCTAGCAGATCCTTTAAATGTAAGTTACCTTAGCATTTCGCTTCATTTGGTAGTGTAGCAGTATTTCAACAAATATCTTTTCCTTCTTATAGCAAGAGCTGTACAAGCAAGAATGTGGACCGGATAATCCACTGCGCTGTTACGTAGGCGACGTAGGCGCCCGTCTTGGTCCCATCTCGATCGGTAGCCGGCGGCAGGTGTTTACCGACAGCAATTTCCCCCTGGAAGGTACGGTCAGCGCACTCGGCCGGTCGATCGTCATTTTTGGGGCCGAGTTTTCGGGCCACCGATTCGCCTGTGCCAAGATCGAGCCCGATCATGACATTGTGAAGTACATTAACCTGAAGAAACCGCCCCGCTTCGTGGTGGCACAGTTTCTCGAAGACGTGCGGCACGTAATGGGCCTGCCCGAATGGATGCTGGCGATCGATTCGCGCAGCACCAAGTCGCTGCACAATGACGCCTGCATTCAAATGATCGTTCACTTCAAGGGACCGGCCGCGCACAAGATAGAGCAAGACTTTTCGCGACTGCTCGCGGTTGGGCGGCTCGATTCGCCGAGCATCTACATCCCCGGGTACGATAATAGCAAGCGCAAGCGGACGCTCTCCTACCGAACGTGTGGGGTGCGCGATCCAAACGAAAAGAGCGCAAAAACGCTGTTCGGAAGTAGTGGTTCGATGCGCAGTTTACCTGCAGGTTTGGGGGTGTTGTTAGCGTTGGCGTTTGTGAGATTATTTAGCCAAGCTATGGTTTAGTTGTAGGAGCACGCTTATTGCGCACACCCTGTACATGTTCCTTTAGATTTTGCGCTTAAATCAATTATTTTTAAATAGATAGCTCCTCGAGCCTGTGACAGGAAACAGTCCAAACACTCATCTTCCATGTTTGTAAGATCAACGGGATAGAATAAATGAAGTTAGAGCTTTATTTAACGTTAGCCTAAATGTATGCTTCTTCGTGCACAAGCTTCAGTAGCTATGAATTTTAACTTTTTGAACTTTGAACTTTGGAGCTTGTCTGTACACTTCTGTGGAAAAGACGGAGAGTTTTCTTAGAAATCCGGTTAAAAATAGAACAAGACATGATTTTCCTAACTATATATACCAGTTTTACTTATCAGTAGATCTACTTACACACATCCCTTCCAAGATCTCTTATAAAACGTTGATAGTTCTATTATCCCTCAATTGTTGACATTCTCAGACACTAATGCATTGCTCAGAAGCAATTATATTAAGACATCACCCTAACAAGACATCACCCTAACAAGACATCACCCTAACAAGAGCTCGAATATTTCTAAAAATAGATTGAGCTAGCAGCAGGAGCCACCTTGTGGCAAAATAAAATAAACTGGCCTCGGTTGGTTGTTTGGTTTTTGCTCTCATTCCTGATGTTCTTTAATTGCTCTTCTTCACATTCTATCTTCTTAATGCTAGCTTCTATTGGTTTAGTATCTGTCCCATTAAACGTGTTTGCTTCGCGATCTTTATTTGGTGTTGTTGTTGATGATGATGTTGTTGGTGTTGTTGTTGTTGTTGTTGATGTTGTTGTTGCTATCAATGTTCATGTTGATGGTATCTTTTCTTCCTTGATCTGGACACACTGTGGCCATTGTATCTCACAACCCTCCGTCACCTAGACCAGTGACGGTGGTGATGCACACGGCTCAACATTCTTTGGGTCAATGTTCCGAGGTCAATAAAAAAAAGAACACAAACATAACTACAAACACAAAACATAGGCGCAAAACAAAAACGATCGAATGACAGTGTGTGTGTATAGTAAAAAAAAAAAGACGAACTTCGAAACGAAGGTAGTTATACAAAATAAACAGAATTCATTGTTTAGATTTTTTTTAGGTTAGTTTTTTGGTTTTGTTTTTGGCTTTTAATTATAAAATTTATTCTTCCTCTCCCTCCTCGGATCCGGTGAGCATGCCGATCAGAGCAGCAGTGTCGATGTAGCCCTTATCGTCAATGACCATCTGATCGAATGCATCGTCAACCTCGTCCTCGGTGAACTTGTCCTGGCCCCAGTGGGTCAGGGCGAAGCGGAACTTCTCGCCATCGATCTTGCCGTTGGTGTCGAAGGCCTTGAACGCGTTGATGACGACATCGTCGTCATCCTGGCCACCACCCGACATGCGGTTGGCGAACAGCGTCAGCAGCTGGGTGAAGTTGAGCGGTCCCGTAGCCTCACCGAGCATCTCGTCCAGCTCCTTGTCCGACACCAGCTTGCCGAGGGCGTCGAAGGTGGAGCGGAGATCGTTCTTGCCAATGACACCATCCTTGTCGTTGTCCATTAGCGCGAAAGCCTGTAGCCAGAGCAGAGCAGGGGGGGGGGGGGGGGTGGTAGAAAGGATAGAAAGAAACGCATCGTTAGTGATCGTGCAAGATGAACGCGTTTGGGGCTCCCCTACACACCTCTTTGAATTCGGCGATCTGCTTCTGGGAGAAGAGAACGAAGACCGAGGATGGGGCCTTCTTTGCCTTGCGGGACGACGAGCCGCGGGTCGAGCCGCGCTGCGAGCCGGCCGCAGAGTCCGAGGGGGTCGGTGCCGCCGGGGTGTCTGCTCCAGGGGTATCTGCTGGGGTGTCATCCTTGGACGACGCCTTCTTCTTCTTGACCTTCTTCTCCTTCTCAGACTATGGGAGGAAAAGGGAATCGATCAGAACCTTCGAATGCGAGAGCGATGCCAACCTAACAGCACAACAACATCCACTCTGTTCATCCTTGAAACAAGTTTCCAACAGTCTGGGGGGGAAATTACGAAACCGTCTGCTCGGCAGTAACTATTTTTAGAATTGGATCTTGGAAAATTCACACACTCCACGGTAGGCGTGCGGAACGGCATCACACGCCGTTGCGCAACAAGAAGATTTCATCGCACTATCTTGGGTGGTTCATCTTTCTCACAGGGGTGCTCGTTAGCGTTCAAGTTAAACTAGCCATGGAAAATCACACACGACATCAGCGATTGGAAATTCAGGATCTCGATCCCTCAAAAACTTTGCTTCTTTAGCTCCGCTCGCTCTTAGGGGAGCTTCAACTCAGCTTCTTTCTTCACTGTGAAGTGCACTTGGTTTTGTAACTACTTTCAACTGTTCGCTACTACTGCAAGCAGATCTTCAGACGTTGGAAACTGTTTCACTATACTTCTACTGCCGGGATAAACGATCACCGCCGAAACGCGCTATCCCTTCACACGTTGCGGTGCGATGAACAGGTTGGTGCGACACAGAAGTGTTGCTGCAGGTCTTAGCTCGATGCGCCAGAACGGTGCCTTACCATGGTGCTTAGCTGGTTAGATTAGAACGACTCTACTCGATTACAGCTCGTGAGCGACTGATTTTAAAGAAGCGCCGTCGCTGATAACTACGGCTGCTTCCTTCCTTCAGGCGGGTCTTATTCGCCTTATTCGGCGACCGACAAACACAGTCTTTTTATATTTCGGCCTGCGCGGCCGGTTATGCGCAGGCCTATTATTAGGCAGTCATCGGCACGGTGCACGGGCTCACATTCGGCCGCAGCTTCCCTGGGTAAGGTATGCTGCGGTGCGTTTGCGCAAACCGAGGCCCACTAGCTGCCGATATACTCCTCTGCAGCTTCCCTAAGTTGCACAATACGCATACACACACACATACACACCGGCATAAGCATCTAACGCAGTGGCCACCTTTCTTGCAATGATTCAACGTACGGCCGCCTCATAGTATGAGTGTGGTACGTTGGGGGTCTTTGTGTCGCTGTACTCCGCTAGTGCTGCCCTCTAGGTGACGGTTTAGTGGTCGTGCGCTGGGGAGCTGGATCTAGACCCGACACACTTTAAACGCACAAACTCTGGCTTGCGGAGGATTTATTTTTAACCAAATTTCCCACCGTACCGGTGTTGCGTGGACAGACTCGTTCTACGTCTACGAATGTTCATGCATCCAACCACTTCCTCCACACTCGGCACCCGCACCCGCATTCGGGTGGGTGACACGTAACCTGTAACCGTATGTGCGTAAGCGAGGGCGATTTTGCGGTGGGATAACAATTTTCACGGCTTTACACCAACCAGCCAAGTGGCAGGAAGCGACCCGAGGCAACCCCGGGAGAGGGGCAAAGGAGTGGTAGGTTCTCCCCTACCCTCCCCGGACCCACGGTGACCGTATTGTTGAACTAGATTCACTGTGGCCGCCATTCCAATCCGGCTTGCAGGAAAAATGTAAACGAAAAAAAACTAACAGTGTACGAATTTTCAAAACGTTACAGTTACAGTGAACGGTGAAAAAACTGTTCAATTTAGGAAAAAAAAACATTCTATGGATGAGCCACACGCAACAGATGGATTTTGTGTGCGAAGTTTTGCCTCTTTCTTCCAAGCTGTTGTGATTTATTCATAGCACAACCGTACAAATTATGAGATATTTTGTGTTTTCTTTTTTGTTTTCTGTATTTCGCTTTTTTCTGTTGTTTATCCTTCAGCTAGGTTACCTGTTTCTTTTTTTACTTTCTTTGAACTAGTGTATGGTTTCTTTTTACATTCGTTTTGCTTTCGAATTCTTTTGTGTTCTTTGGCTGTGTGTTGCTCCAATTATGTCAATGGTTTTTAAAGATTTTTACATTTTTTGTAAGACTTCTTGGTCTAGTTTAGTATGGAACAAATATAGTTTTGGCGGTGAATCGTTTATAGAACATAGCAAAAAATCATCACTGCATGATGATGAACTGTATCAAAATATATTTTATTAAATAACTAAAGAAATAGCAAGCGGATATAGAATCGTTCCTCAATTTTACTACGATCACTTAATTGTATTTCCAAGAAAATGCAATGATTCACATAAGCAAGAGTGATACTACAGATTTAAAATTAAATCCATATTTTAAATTACACCTTTGCATATTTGATACCAAGCATTACAATGAAATAAAAGAATCAATCATCAAAATAATTCCAAGGACAAGAAAGAATTTGACAAAGAAGACATTTTCAAACAGACTGAACAAGGCTCTTTCGATGGCACTTTTTGTTCTTTGCCTTCAGTCAAATGATATTCAAGAGTTCCAATCTTCAAGTGTTTGAAGAAACATTTGCACAAAAGTACCAATGTTATGTATTCCATGTTCAGGGGTATATATTTTTGCCTTCGACCTTGGCATGACGTGTAAGCCTAGCACGTAAACATGACAAAACGAAACCGGCAAACAAGCGCACGTCATCAGAAACGGTTCCAACAAGCATCTCGATTGTCGGCGAAGAAGACAAAAATCTATTGATATAAAATCAATTATTGCTGCGAAACTGTTCGCAATGATCCTTCCCGTACTAGAAGGACATTAACCAGAAAGATTCGGATTTGATTTCAGCGGCCAAGTAAACAACATACCGCGATTGGCTGTACAACGTAGAAAATAAACATACATCACCCTTAAGCCAGAAGGAATGGGCGGACTACTGTTTGCCAAGAAAGTGATGGGAAGGAGCGAGATAGATTCCCGGTACGGTATAAATATAGCGAGTGTCTTAAAGATTGTGACTGTATTCGAAGTCGCTGCAAAAATATGAACCCAACCAGGGCAAATGTATTTAAAGGCACGAAACTACAGCCTCTACCGGCCAGATTTGCAATCAATTGGAGACGGACGTTTAAATCAAAATTCATTTTCCCCCTCAACAACATACACACACACACACTGCTGCTCTTTTGGCCTATCGTCTCTCAGCCTTATCTATATCGGATCGTGTCCAACGAGACGGTAATGGTACGGAACTATCGAACCCTTTCGCAGCTGGAAATCGTCCAACAAACCCTCCTCCTCCTCCTCCTGCTCCTCGAATTCGGTGAATTAATTGGTGAAAATTCGACAGCAAACAGTTCCAGATTGTTGGCCCGTTCGTCTACCGTCCGAACGTATTGCAGCGCACATCGACGCAGCGGAATCAACGATCCGGCACCCTAAAACCAAGCAGGCAAATTCATTGCTCTACGCGGACAGCCAACCGCTGATGCCAACGAGAAATTGATGCTCGCGCGAAGCGACCGGTGCACACAGATGGGGGCAGAACATTCCTGCGCTAAAAATACTGCCAATAATATTTTTACCCATGACCGGTCCGCACTCTTCCTACGTGCGTGCACCACTCTGTTAGCAGACACAGAGCTGTGGGAATGTGTGTTTCGTCGCGGGACTAGTTGTCGTGCGCTAGGCTAGCAAAACACACGGTGCAGCTTTCGTACGATGATGATGATTCATCGCCATTTTGTGTGGATAATTTCAACCCCGTTCGGTTATGCCGCTGTATCTGCTGTGATATTGCGGGCTGGGACAAATAACGATGCGCGAATACAAGTCATTCAACAGATTTTATAATGCACCGGGCAAATATTACTTAACAGCCGGTTCGTATCCGTACCACGGTTATAACATGTCGTGCGGGTCGTTGTTTTATTTGCTTTATTCAACCACCTTCAGGCTCTTTTACAAACTCGCACCCAGTGGCCAGTATGGTATTTGGTACGGCGAACAAAATAAGCAAATCTGTTGATCTAACAAATACATACACACACACACCCACAACGCAGCGCTGTGAATGGTGGCGTGTTCTGATGTGGCTGCGAGTGAAATTCACTTTACAATCAACATTAACCAGGCCCAGGCTCCGCATCATCATCACCTACCGACACCATCGCATCGCTCGCCGTTCACGCATCGGTTGGTTTCTTTGCCCTGGCCCCGAAAATAGAACTGCCCACGCGCACAATGGTGCTGCCCGCCTCGATCTGCAAAAGAGCAGTGGAAAGAAAAGGTATCAGCCGACTGATTTCACCAATACATAGCGCAACCATGGTATGGTTTTCCATCTCGCAAGCTACTGCAGTCATAATCGTTACGTACCGCTTGCACGAAATCATCCGACATGCCCATCGACACCTGCAGCTCGGCTGGGTCACGCTCGAACGTACTGCAGATATCTTGCTGGCACTTCATCAGCGTGCCAAAGTCCGGATTCGGTCCGGTGGTGTAGTCGTGTCCGAATCGACCAATCGTCATGACACCCTCGCAGTTCAGATTGGGACATTTGTCCAGCACGTACCGGAACAGGCCGACTGCGTCCTCCGGTTGGACTCCATTTTTCTCTACAGAAACAATAAGCAAACATCCCCCACACACACACAGTTATTCACCCACATTTCGTTGGGATTAATCATCGTTACATACCATCTTCGCCGCTGGTGTTTATTTGAACCAGTACGTTGAGCTGCTGCTTCTTTTCGGCGTTTTCTGCCTTCACCTTTTCCCACGCCTTGTTCAGCCCTTCGGCCAGCTTGATGCTGTGTACGGTTTGGATCATGTGTAAATTTGGAAGATTTATCACCTGTTTAACGAGAGAAGAAAGAGATGAAGGATAAAGCACAACACACACAAAGTACAAGGCAATACATACCTTGTTGATCTTGTTGCTCTGCAAGTGGCCGATAAAGTGCCACCGGATGTCCTGACAGTGTTCCAGGATTCTGGCGTCGTTCGCCTTCTCCACCAACTCCTGGACATAGTTTTCGCCGAAATCTCGCTGACCCACTGAATATGCGTCCAAGATCAGATCGACCGGCTTGGTCTTACTGACCGCGATCAGCAGCGGTTTGGAAGCATTGCTGAGCTGTTAAGAAAGAAGGATACAGAAGCAAACGGTTCAGTCGTGTTCGTTGGTTTTTTTTTCGAATTCAAAAGTGATCTTGCATGATCTTGCGCCAGCTTTGACGCGATCGTTGCCTCCGAGATGGTATGCAAGCGTAGCACATTGGTCAATTCAGAATATGCATGTGGCCAATACCAACAATAATACGAAAGAAAATTAATTTAATTTTAAGTAATTTCCCGATATATTGAATGTTTGTACTCTTTCCACTATGTGTTAGCCATATTTGTACGAAAAAAATAAATAAAATTATAAAATGTCCACACTCCGCTCCTTTCATCACAATCATCCACTCTACAGTAATCGCTACTTTGTAATCATTCTGTGTACGCGTGACCTTCTCCCAGCCGTATGTAATGCTTTCTCTACATTCTAAAATTTCCGAGAGTTGTTGTATGTTTTTCCTTCCCGTTTCTTCGAAACATCCAGAATGTGCTCTACTCACCGCCAATCGTTTGTTGTACGTTTCCTCGATTTTCTGCAGCGTCTGCCGGATGCCCAGTTTTACGTCTACCTCCGCCATCACTTTGCGTATCATTGAAGCTCCGTGCGTGACGGCAATATCACATGCACTTTCTAGATTTGCTGCAAAGAAGGACAATCGCTATACAATGTTGCGACCGCTATCTCGACGGAATTATTGTGCTATATTTACTCTTTTACCGCACGGCCGATGGAAGCTGTGCTTTGTTATCAGCTGGGAAGCCAATTTGTAAACAAACAACAACAATACCAACAACCTGAAACTGACAAGTGGCGACAAGTTTATACACCCTCGTTGAAGAGTTCGTTTCATGAAAAGATTCGGCAACTTTTCACGAATTATTTGCGGTTGAAACATTTCAGCCAGATTTGAAATTGCCGTTAGATGAATAAATTCATTAATATAAATTTTCATTAATACTAATTAAAATATCATATCCAGGTAGCTCCGTAACCACGCTAAGTGAATTTATCGCAGCAACCATCCCAAAAACACTTTCCACGCCAGTTTTAAATTGGCTACGAACGTGTGAGGTCGCTAAATTGCAAGTGATAAATTTTTAAGTTTATTCAGGAAAACCCTCCAAAAAAATGAGTGCCAAGAACAAAGGTCCTGGACCGGCGGCTTACGGTCTGCCGCCTGAAATCGGCTTCAACCAACACGACCCGCGGAAAGATCGCAAACCAATGTACACGATGCGGCCGGCGTTTAAAACCCGCTTCGACACGCTCGGTCCCGGCCCGGCCGTGTACGATCTGAAGAAGATAACGCGCGTTGGAGGACCCCGGGAACCGAAGTATTCGCTCGCAAGCCGACTCAACGAGCGCAAGCCGGATCTCGTTCCCGGCCCGGGTGCGCACAACAATCATCTGGTGCCGACGATGAAATGTAAACGTCCGCCCTTGTACAGCTTCGGCCAGCGTATCGATGTGCCCAACCGGGAGATCATACCGGCGCCGAATCGATACGATGGGCTGATTTACATGACTCGTACCAAAGCTCCGTGCTACTCGATGTAAGTAATGGGTGTGGTGACGTATTTTCTTTCCAAATATTAAAACAATCGAATCTTCCTCAGGAGACCGCATACGAAGCAGATTCACGGCCTGGAAGGACCTGGTCCGGCTAGGTACGGTCCTACCTCGCGCGATGTCACCCACAAACGGGCACCGAACTATACGCTGCGTGCTGGCCATAAGCATCTTACGGAGCGGACGCCTCATCCCGGCCCGAATCGCTACGGTTTGATGAACCTGCGCATGGACACCACGGCACCGAGCTACAGCTTTGGCATCAGATATCCAGACTGGAAGGATCCAATGATTATACCGGGTGACAATTGTTAGACTCTAGAGTAAACCGGGTTATGAGGGTTATGTCTTCCAGGAGACGATACAAATATTGAAAGAATCTTTTAGGGAATTCAACCAGTTTCAAATGAGTTCAGCATTCTATGAGATTACTTTATCCACATTCCCAGGCTCATTCTCTTCCTATGTTAATGATGGTCAATAAAAAATCGTTATAAAAATCTCCCATCTGAAACTTGACCGTTCAAAGTCCAAATTTATCTTATCCCATTGATATTTGTTCCCATTTGTTACACAGCTGCACCTCACTCGACAAGCACACCTCCAGGGCTAAGCGGATGCACAAATGTCATCAGCTCAAGTTACCTGCTGCAAGCAACTGCGAAAAGAAGCCAATAGTGCTACGATTGCGCAGTGTAATGATCAGCCGATTAACATGCTCCCCACCGCACGTCCCCGACCTGAAGCGCTGAAATGGCACTGGCTCGCCTTTTAAATGTCTTCCCGAAGGAAGGAGGTTACACACCTTTCGTTCCGTTTCTCAAAAAAATAACCGAACTGCCCCGCAGGTTCACTTCTCGATTAGATCACACCCGTCCTTCCCACGGGGCCCACACACTCAACCGTCAGCGTTGCGCGTAAAATGGCCCCCTTTCGCGACGGAAACGGCCGTGAGGCCTCCGAAAAAGAAGAGGAAAAAAAAACAACGAACCGTCTCCAAAACCAAAGCCCACGGGCCAGAGAACCATTTTCACGGGGGAAGACGCGAAAAGAGAAGACCTACACCAATTAACCGGCATAACGAGGATCAAATTACTCACCCAAAAGCCACACTCATTTGTTATTCACTGAATCGATCTTGTCGCACCGGATGAAAAATGTCATGAGCATATCAATAAAGCAATAAAATCTCGGCTCGTCTCTTTGCCCGTTCGCTTTCTCTCTCTCTCTCTCTCTCTCTCTCTCTCTCTCTCTCTCTCTCTCTCTCTCTCTCTTGGGGTTTGGCTGCGAAGCAGAAGAAGAAGAAGAAGAAAACAAACGCACACGGACAGGAAAGACAGGTTAGGAATTGAAAGGAAACACCCCATTTTCACTCAATCCACCCATATCCTTCCGCGCTGTTGCGCGTCGTCGGCCGTTGATGATGATGGCCGATCATTTCCGTCACCCCGCCACGGCATGGCACGGCACGGGGGAGAATTCGGGGAGCCTACTAGTACACACAAGCACAAGCGAGGTGGTGGCGGAGGATGGAACCGCTTTATGGCTTTTCCTGCTTGCGTTTCGTCTGCTCCCTCCCCGGCTGGGGTAGCATAAGGCGCAGTCGATTAGATGCAATAAAAACTTAATTTGATTAGATATTTATATAAGCCGAGAAGATCTCCGGTCCCAAAAGCGCGCCCGCGCTCGTACCGTGGCCCGGGTTTGCGTAGGCCGCTGGCATGATGGCCCGCCTTGGACGACCCTGTTCCGTGGAGGACGTCACACAAACCCTGAGTAATGTCTCAATTAATGACACTCCGAGGGTGAGATATCGGTTGCTTCTAAGCGGGCTAACGATCGGCGGGCTAACACAGCTCCATCAGACGCTGAGGATGTGATCAATTTGTTTACTAAAGTGTTTGCTCGTAAAAGATGGGATCGTGAGTGGACATCAGGGATGATGTGGTGGTGAGTTTCTGTAGGAACATCGGTGCTTGAAGCGTTTTGCGATAAGCGATTAAAGGAATTTAAAAAAAACGCCTAAAGTTAGGCAACACTCAGTGCAAAATTGCATCAATAACCCGAAGACCAAAGCGTTTATAGAATTTGTTAAACGCTTTTCAGCTGTATATGATGAAAACAACTCCACTCCCTTCAAATCTGCCTCATCAATCGGTCAGCCATCATCGAACCGCCCCAAAAAGGTAATTGTCCCAAAGCAAAACGGAAGGTCAGACCGACTCCCTTTTACAACCTGTTTACTCGCCGTTGCGTTCAGTTAGTTTTGCCCCGTTGTTCGTAACTGGTAATGAGCGTACATCGGCCGTGTGCATCGATTCGGGCTTGTAAGTAGAACAAAGCAGGAAGAACAAAAAACCGCGTGCAGCAAAACACCCTGCCCGCTCATCCAACCGACCCAAAAGATCCTCCAAAGACGCATGCTGCTTGTAAGTTGTGTTTTGTACTTACATCATCCATTACCGGCGGTAGTACCTGTTGTTTCGGGCCACTTTCCGTCACGGCTAATTTAGCATGAATGAGAAGACCCCTCCACTGTCCCCGCTTCAGCCCCAAGCAGTAGGAAGAGCTTGCGGTACACGTGTGCTTCGCCGTTTGTGTGTTGGTTTTTGTGTCTCAAATTTAATTATACGCATTTTTGTGCATGTTGTGTTTTTTTAATGGCCTTATAATTAATTCATATTTTATTGTTCTCGCATTGCCCCTACCGTGGCCGAAGGGGTGGAGATCGGAGCTTGTTGTTGTCCTGTTTTGTGGTTTGCTCTTCTTGCTGCTCTGCTACACCATCATTTGCTATCGTCGTTGATAAGACGACTGACTGAAGGTGGAGTCGCGATCAGGGGACAGGCGTTTTGCATAACAATTGCATGTCAGTGTCGACGATGGGTGGAGACGCAGGTGTGTGACGCAGCGCAGAGTCGCAGCCCGGTGAAAGCTGTCCGTTTTGTGGCAGTGAGAGGTTGCTGTTTGATGATGATAGGAATCTTGAGGGTTATTTAAGAGCTGCATGCATGCCACGGTACCAGATAATTAAATTAAGGCAACACATTCTTTTGGCAGCACATTCTACAACAGTGCGGTTAATTTATGGACCATACTTATCGTTTTATTGATTGATTTTGATCTTGATTGAAGCGCTACGAGGACACGGGCGGAAAGAATGCGTGCCTTTCTTTAGTTTTTTTGTGTGTAACGAATCTTCAACATTGCAGCCACTTATTTGAGTCCTACGCTCTTCGTTAGCGAAAATCAATCATCACTCGATTCGGCACCAAGCACATCCCAACTACCAATCCGTGATGCAATTAAAGTACGGTCAAATGTTCTCCACGACCCCTTGCTGGACAAAGACACTCTTCCGAGCACAACACATACCATTCTGATGCGGAATGCAAAGGCAGAACAAGAGAATGAGCGAAATTATGATTAATTACACGATTGATAGGGCATTATCAGTCGGAAAAGGGGCGCAGGAGGAGGAGGAGGAGGGGGGCTGATGATTCTGGTGCACCGCTCAAAACATCGATCTGACAACTTACTCCTGTTTTGATGGTAAATGTCGTGCAATCGGCCCATTCTGCCTCGTTACCAGCATGTTTATTTCAGCACCATGTTCTTTCTACCCGAGAGCTCGCCCCGGCAGGCTCGTTACCGAAGTCGAGGCTGCCTTTATGAAACACTAATATTTATCTTAATTACGTTCACTCCTTCTCATTGCTCCTGTACCGAGGCGCGATCGTTCCACGGAGCAGCTGATGTGTGCTGCCCGTTTGGTTGCTGATGGTTGATCCACCTTGAATGGTTCTAACTTCGGCACAATGCTTCCTCCCTCGGCACAGGCCATTAGATGTGGTCCGGATCTGGCGGAGGGGGGGGGAGGGAAGGGTAACATCAGCTCGGTGAACAATCAGACACTCCGCAACACAATGGGGCAACACCGTCGAACTAAGCGCCAACAAATTACCACCAGTGTGGCAGCGCAAAAAAAACCCCCGGCCGGTGGCTCATTTGCATAATGGATTTTCTTATTGCAGTTGCACGGATGTTGGATGATTCGAGGGGTTTTTTTTTGTGGCGATCACGAATTGCGTATTATGCTCGCGCCACCTCTTCGCGTTGTGGTTTTTCCGTTGAATTCGAACCCGATTTTCACTGGTTTTGCACCCGGTCCATTCAAACGATCGCAGCCACTTATCGGTCCTGCAATCGGTCCTGCCGTTGTGGCTCTGCCTGGCTGGAATCGTGCTAGTGCGCGCTCATTACCTTGCGTACAGTGCACTCGGTACGATCACTGATCGGTGCGGGGATACGTGCGAGATAGCATTAAGCTTCCGAAAAAAAACCAACGCTCAGTTACTTGCTCGTTTGTGGCGTCAGGTTGTTAATTAACGATCATTTGCCATTGAGCGATGGTTTCAGAGGGAGGAAAAGGTGATAGGGGAGATGTTGATCGGTGTTGATAGAACCCAGCTGGATGAGGAAAATCAATGTGAAAGAGGTCAAACGGCCTAGCATGAAATTATGGAGCAGTAAAGAGATTAATGTAAAGTTGTGATGAAACTATCTGGATCATTTTTTGCGCAATTTTTCATAGCATGATCATATCATGAGATTGATGCCGAACAATCCACACGAACAACACGGCAGTATTCAGCAATACGTCTCAGACTCTTCAGATTTTACATCCTGCTAGTATTTGCTGCATTTCGTTGTTTCGTTCGAATTTTCCGAGTTTTGTACCAAGAAACGTGATACAATATTAACGCTTCCTTCCCAAAAAACCCCAAGCTCACGCTCACACAGCTTCCTGTCCAACCGATCATGCGATTGAATGATTTGCTGACAGCCACTTTTTTTTTGTTGTTGCTCTCAATGACGACATATTTCAGCTCATTTTATTTCGAATGGGTCGTTCCGTCAATCATAGCATCTAATTAGTCTGAGCTTTAGCTTACCACAATCTCGAATTGGGCATCTACGGCCAGTTGATCGTAAAGCAGTCGTGGCACGTCCAGTGTCCTTCTCACCGTCTCAATAACATACGACCGATCGCATTACAGGCCCATTTCTTCACCAGCTCCTCGTGCCCTGTCCGCTTCATCTGTCCCCACCCTTTTCGTCACAACCCGTACGCATCAAAATCAATCGTCAAATAGACGTGCTGGGAGACACAAACTAGCCAAACACCCATTCAAAGGGGCTAGCAGCAAACGGCCGTGTTAAATGACCACTCCATTAAGATATCTTTCGCCCGGCCAGTGTGCCAAAGGATAGGCAGATAAGCAGATGAATCCTAAATGGCTGTCCGGGCTTGTTGGAGTTGCTGCGGATGAGTGATGAATGTTTTATGCCATCGGCTGGTAAATGAACGCAACGGAACGTCCCGGGACACTCTGGCGCTGAGTTTCCGTTTTCACCTGCGGGCTGCGGGCTGCCCAATCAACGATCGTCAGTGGGAAATGGGCTGGCAAACGGAACCGTTTTCATGGTGCAATCATTTGCCACAAATCAGTCACACTGGAGCTATGCCGTTGTGGAGTTGCGTGGCGTTGGCTGGACCATTGCTGGACCACATGCCAGTGATCGAAAGGGGCAGATAAGAAAGCCACGTTCCAATCAGTTTTTTGTTTGGGAATTTATTCCATTTTTTGGGCACGATTTGTTCTGCTAATTTTACTAGCCTAGCGTGAAGCTGAAGAATGTTTACTCAGATGGACAAGAGCTGAGAGCTGTCTGGAGGAAGTCAAGCTTTTCACGACTAGTTTAGATGACTTCTTGTCAAGAGCCTGTTGCGGTGATGAGCTTCCATATTGCTTTTCAATTTTAACACTTTAAACAACAAAAGCCTCATCCTCACCAATCACCAGCTGGACAAATGGGCTAATCTGTGCTGAAACGTTTTCACACCTTGCCAATCCTACCGGCTCGCTACCAGCCATAAATTGCAAAAATGGCAGCACACCACACACCACACACAAAGACCATACCCCTCGGACCCCCGGGATTAAGCAGTCAAGAGCGGTTGGCGATGCATTTCCATAACAAAAGTCATACTCAATCATCGCCTTTTTGCGTCTGTTTTGCGTCCAGCTTTGCTGGCAAGGCGAGAAATCGATACCCTCTTAAGCGTGTTGATTTAACACCTTTGGCACAAAGTGTGTCACACGATCCCTCACCGAGCCGTGCAGGGTCCGTGGCAGAGGCAGAACTTTGTGCAGTTTTTATTATTTTGTGTTGTTTGGGCAAAGCCCAAAGCCCTCTCCGTCCCTCCCTGGCAGTGACGTTTAATTGAGTGTGAAATTGAATTTATCTAAATCCATTGATTTGCTGTTAAAATAAGCATCAAATACATTAACCCAGCATCCGCATGCACCTTTCCCCGCTCTCCACTTCTCCTTTGAAAATGCTCGTCAAACGGCCCACAAGGATCACATTTCCCAAACGCGAGCCCCTAACGAGGCGCATTCTCTCGGGGCCCCGGCCGAGCGACGAATGCCCAAAACGAGGCGCAAGTGCGAACGGCTAAAAACAACAGCCTCCGGGTAAGGAGGCCGCAAAGAGGGCACCCCAGCAATACAGAAGCGAACGCAACCGATCATCGCCACAACGGGCTCACCCGGTCGCAAAGCACGGGGAGGCAAAAATGGCCAACAGCCACTTGAGAGTGTGAACCAGTGCAACGCCGCACCGGCGAATCAGCGCACTAAAACCCTGGGCAGTAAACTAAATTAGCATAAATTAAAATATAAATTGCTTGTCGAAGCAGTCGGGCTTGTCGGAGTAGTCGTCGTCGTCGTCGTCGCAGTCGCTCGGTGCGAAAATCGGTTTGGCCATTATTTTTAACAGCCGATTTCGAGGCGAAATCTTTTACCAAAGTGGCGATGAGTGCGCTGGGAGTGGACGGTGGGCAGCACCAGTTTTTGGGACCCAGTGCAGTGCCTGTGCGAAAGGCCTCCGGAGGGCTTTGGGTTTGTTAACACTGCCGAAGAGGTTAAACCAGAAGGGAAAATTGCTCCAAGCAAAACTGGTGACAGGGGCATGGGGCGGCCGAGAGCAAGGGAGCAAAAAGGGCTGTTTTGCCGCAAGAAACAAAAATCAAAAAAAAAAACGGTGTCAGCTAACGAGGTGCAGAAGTACGCTAACAGGGCACACCATTTCGACGGGAACAAAAAACCTCCTCACCGGAGCCACTACTTAAAGTCAACAAAACGACGCTCTTTAGCCTAATTCCAGCCACTTTCAGGCGTGTAGTGGCGCTGGTCAGCGCAGCCATTCCCCATTCGGAGCTGGCCGCTGGCAGCAACCGAACGATGATGGACGTTTGGGCTGGTTTTCGGTGCCTAGCAACACCGGACCCAAGTCACGTGATGCATCGATACGCTTACGGGCGGAATGCATAATTTTGTGCAACCAGGAATGCAACGACATGGCGCCCGGGTTGCGCGGCAGTTTGCGTGCGCCAGAATGACAGAAGCAGTTCGATTTTGTAAACGGATGTGTTTAGAATGATTTATCGCAAGCCCGGTAGCGATGCGTTAGTCAGAAGCTGCTGGCAGTTGTTTGGGGATGTGTTTGATTTATAGATACGGCGAAATGTGCGACTGTTGTTTAATTTTTGTGGGCACAATAGCTGCATAGATAAATATTTACTATGCATTACAGCGATGTTGAATTTAGACGTTCTAGTGCAATGGTTTAAAGATTGCTTGTTGGTCTTTAGACACTTGATTAAATGGAATTTCAATTTAAATATATTAATAAGTAGATTAATGAAATGAAACTCAGTTTCACATGATTCCATCCTTTTTCACCCAAGCATCATGCAATGTGTACTGATAATGGCCAATAAAAACCGTCCCCTCAACCCCTTTCAATTACTTCCTCAAATATCAGTAATTAAGAGATGCTTACGATAGCTGTAACATGATCGTGCAGCGCCCATCCCGACAGCGTACGGCAACAGTTCAGCAAAAACCCGTTTATCGCTGCTGGAAAGCGTTTTGCCCACTACCCCTTCCCGCCTATACACAGCGCGGGCGAATATGAGAAACTAATTGAATCGTCCCGCTAACACCGAGTGACAATGTATCGCCTTCGCAACGGGTCTATCGACGGCGATCGAAGCTGCGATCTGCAAATTGTCCTGTAAAAGCTCAACAAGACTCTGTACGCGATCGCCTTATTATCACACACACACGCACGCACCAGGAGATTAAATTTCAGCAAGAGCAACACTAAACCGGCGAAGGTGTGGCTTGCTGCCGAGAAGGGCCTGACACGTTGGGGCTCGTTGTGGGTTCGTTAATTAATTTGTTTGGTTATTTTGCAGCCACGGGTAAGGGAGCCCGAAAGAAAGTTCTCTTACACGGCGCAGCTCATCATTTAGCGCCTGTAGAGTGAACGCAGGAGAGAAAGAGAGCGAGAGATGGGTTGGGACTCCCGAAACTGTGGTACAACTGGCTGCAAAACGTACAGCAGAAGCGTGTTGCGTGTCTGGCAGTCGTTCCCGGGCCGATCGCGAAGGCAAAGTGATTACTTTACACTCAAATCATAATAAGAAAGTTTATTGCCGAAATGATTCCCCCTACAATCGGCTGGGATGGTTTCGTGACCGACGGAAATCACCTGTAGGTTCTGTAGATTAAGTGGCTGGCTGTGTGTAGGAGGGGGTTCAAGAGAAGCGCTGGGCTGAGTTTGAAGGGGAGGAAACTACAAAAGTGTTCTTGAAGATGTTCTTCAAATCTATCAAAATTGATATTTTCTGCAAAATAAAAGCATAATGAAATAAGCTATTAGTTGTGATTTGCAATGCGCATTGCATACTTTCAGGCGTATCTCTTAGCACAGAAAACTTTACAACATAAAACATTTAATTTAATAAAATCACCTTTAAAAACAGCACACTACAGAACCATCCAGAACCATCAAGGTGGATACACCGGTTTTTACCCCAACGGTGGCAGTAACAGGGTTCTCATTTTCCTCCTTTGTTTTCGCTTTTCTGGTGCTGCTGCTGCTGCTGCACTCTCCGCTTACTCGCGCGCACGCTCATGACGCTGCCTTCGCTCGATGACCCCGGGGGTAATTTGTAGCAGGGTAATTTATTTCGTATATTATTTTAACATTTCGATATTAAAAAAAGAACCCCTGCCAAATCCTTCCACCTCCCGTTACCGCCCCCGTTCGTGCAGCCTAAATGCATCGTTAATCGGTTCGCTCGTTTACACGCTGCTCCCCTTACCTCCTTTGCGCCATTTGCACGGACCAGCGGGACAACACCGACCATCGCGCGTTTTTATCATCGCACAATTTATCATCATGTGCAAAATTATAATTAAGTAAATATATTGATTTTAGTCCCATCTTTATCGCGCTAAGTGCCGTCGTGTCCGCTCGCGGTGTCCCCGTCGCGTCGGTCAGAACGGTCGACTTGGCCGGGCGTACGAGTACGGCACCGGTTGATCCGTGGAGCGTAGGAGGAACATTACTGATGGAAATGAGATTTATTCACTCCCGCCGGGCCAGTCGGAACGCATGTGAGCAAGATTGGATGAATAATCCGCTCAAATTACCGGGACACCGGACGCAGCGATCGATGGACCATAAGCACACCAGCCAAATATTCAACGTAAAAAAATTACAGCTAATTTTGTAACATTTCATAAACCGAACGCCAGCGCTTGTTAACGTCCCGAAAACAAAATCCCCTCCCCCCATCCCGGTGCCAAAATAGCCAGGCGAGAGGAACTTATTATAATATGACTCCTTTTGCCACGTATCAATTATTTAATATTTATAACTTCAAACAAATTTACCAGCGTAATTTATTACGTACAAAATATAGATTGTGCAATAAGCGAAAAATAAATAACCTTCCAAATTGATCCCCTCGCTTCCCTTTTCTCGGGGTCCACTTACTAAAAAAACTGAAAGCCCCCCCCCCCCACACACACACACACACAAACCGCTGGTCTGAAGGGAGTCTGCAAACGAGTGCCCTTAAGCTGCACCCGTCCAGCAGGGAACTGGTTCCGGAGCACACGCGGTGCTCGAAAAACTCATTTCTACCGTCCATCCCTTTTGGGGCCCGGGCCCTGGTGAGTCCATTTATGCCAAAGTAGGTTTTTAAATGCAAAAGTAAATGTTCGCCCCAAACCGTGCACACGCATCACCACCACCATCATCATCATCGTCGTCGTCGTCGTCCGTGTGAGCAAGGAGTGAAAATGAACCAAACTAAGGACCGAGTAGTGCAGAGCGTAATTTATTACCCTAACAACAGCTTGAAATTATCGAACTTTAGTTTTCGACTCGTAACGCCTCCTTTCCGCAGGAAATGTGATAAACTGTGTGTTTTCCTTCGGCGGTGATCGGAAACAATTGGTAGGACGGGACTTGGGGAATAAGGGGGTTTTTTGGGGAGTTTTTTTTTTCGGGTTTGAGAGAATGAAAATTACGCGATGAAAATTGTGATCCCGATTCAGATTAGGGCTCAGATGGGAGTGGTGGAATGAGGCAGGGGAAGCGTAAAGAAGCATCATGTGGTTACCGTGAGTTTAGATTATTAATTTGGAGGTTCATTAAAAGGAATAGGAAGTTGGAAAAGAATTAAGAGCTCATAAAAGATTTTATATCTCGGCTAAATGATAGTTGCAATGAGTAAATATCGTAAAAACTGAACAAAAAGCAAGCAACTGGATTACATTTTAAAAACATTTTAAGATGTTTTACCACCTTAACTTTAAACCCCAAATGATGGAGTCGATTTCGCTCTCCTGCCCAGCTTACTAATCCGTTCCCGGGCAGACGTTTATCGATCGGGGATCTCATTTTTGGCAATCCCCAAATATGCCACAAATTCGGCCTTCCATCCCGAAAGGGCACAACAACAACAGCAGCAGCAGCAAAAAAAACCCTCCACACCGAAATGTCATAAAATAATTCATCGTTTCGCCTTGCCTTGTTTTTTCTTCCCGGTTTGGAGGATCGCGCTCTCGCGCGCCCTCAAACAAACTCGCCGTTTCTAATGTGTGATCGCTTAACACAGGGACATTTCGAAACAAATTCATGATCAAATAAATTATACCATGATTTATGACGTCATTTGTGCGATCGAGAATGCGCTTTCTTGTTCGTCTGTTTTTTTAAATGTTTTCGTTCGATTTGCCAGAAGCGAAAGCCAGAAAACATGTGTGCATGTGTATTGATTTTTGGCGTTTTGGATTCTCTTGGGGAGTTGGTGGTTTGGTTTGGTGCTGTTTATTTTTATTCCCTTTTTTACTGCTCTCTGTCGTCTGCCTTCGGCTCTGTGTTAACCTTCGCGTTCTTCAAATACAAATGAGATGCCATTTTTTTGGTCGCGCTTTTTTTGCGGCTGTTTGTGCACTGCAACCGCCCTCCTCCGTTTAGCCGCCGCGAGAACGCCTTCCGTTGCACGGGTCGGTGCTTTCAAATCCACCGGAGGCAATTTAGAATTTTCACAATCAAATTTGTACGCCCATTCATTTCAAATTGGATTTGGTGTGTGTGTGTGTGTGTGTGGGGGGGGGATTCTGTTGCTTTTTTGCTCACAAAAGAGAAGGGACCGAGGTCTGGGACCCCGTGCGCGTTACAACAAATATCAATAAATGAGGCTGCCACCATTGAATTGGAACAAAGGAAATCGGAGCCGGTGGCGTCCGCACGAGACGGCGCTGGATCGGCCCTGGAAATGGAATCATAAATTCGGAACAATCGAAATTCGGCCGAAAATCCGGGTGGAGAGAGCGGATCTAAGGGCTTTAAGCAAAAAAAAAGGGTAGATTCGGTGGAGGATTTGGGGTTTGATAAGGAGGGTTGCTCGGTTTGTTTGCAGATGTGCCTCAGATTGAAAAGGATCAGGTAGTTTAGAGAAGGTACTTTAGAAGTGTTTCCTAAAAAGAGTAAATAATAATATCTTTTATCATTAATTTTAGAAGAGTACAAGTATTTTCAGTTGCAATTTTTCAAATAAATTGTGAATAAAGCTACATATATTGAAGATTTCACAGCTCCCGTTTTAAACAACACTTTAACCTTCCAGGCAACCTCCAACAAGCTTACTTCCTCCATATCATTGTTCTCGTTTTGGCCCTTCCATTCTAAATTCACTTCCTGCCTACACCAAGCGGGAGCGTAAAGTGGGGAACAAACACCCCCAAAACAAAAAAAAATTGGACCCCAAAACCGCACTATCGCAAAACAGGAGGCAAGATTAAAGCGCAGCGATTACATTTATGCAACAAATTATGCATTGTATTATGACTTAAATTGGAAGCGGGCTGCACTCGGCAACCCGTTTGTGGCAAAGACAGCACACACACACAGACAGAGCTATCGCTTTGTGCCGTGTCCCTTCGTGTCGCCTAAACGAGACCGCCGAAAGACGCCAAACCGTTCCGTCGCGACCGCGTCGCGCCTGGCCGATTTATGACCTCCAGCGCGGGCGCGCGCACACACACACGCACACAGCGAACAGCGACAACTACCAAATTGGGCCACATTGAAGGCGCTGGCGCGTTCGCGATTATTGTTCCCCATAAATAACCGTCCAAATGTGTGTAATTTCATGTCTTTTAACAAGTTAACAGTCAGAACAAATGGGGACCGATGGTGGGCACCCGGGAAGGCCCTTTTCGGTTGATGCTGATGCCGCCACCGGCCGCCCAAAATGTGCGTGGAACGCGCGGGTGCTAGTTCCTCTGTCATTCGTTGTGTGTGTGTGTGTTGCGTTTGCTGCAAAAGTGTCAGAAGTTGGTGGTTGGCGCTATCTTTCCAGGACTGGACACTGGCTCTGAAAGATGAAAGCGGTCCGAATGCCGCACCGAACGAGTTACGAGCGGTTTGGATGCAGAACAGGGGTCGTTAGGTGCTGTTAACAGCCGGGAGTAGGATTGTGTTCGTTAAGGTGCATCATTCGCAGTCCTTTTTGTAGCTTTCCAGGTGACAATTCACGTGAAACATTTCTGCTTTTCGTTTCTATTTGTGTTCATCGCTCTCTTCACTTAACTACACGCCATGGATTTAGTACTACAAACATCCACCAGAGAGCGTTGTTAAAAGGAGATGTTAGCACTGAGTAGTAGTAAAAGTAATCTTAAGTTAAGTAACGCTTCAGGAAGAGTTTAAAAATATGTAAATCAACAAGACTCACATTTCATACACAATTATCAACTGCCAGCTACTACCAGTAATCACTCACAAATGTATCTGTCCACACATTTATCATAATTGATGCGCCACACAAACAACCCCTATCATAAACAATCGCTTTCCCTCTCGCTTGATGAGTTTCGCATATTGTGTAGCCGTTCGCACAAGTGCAATCATACTCACCAAGTACAATTAATCAGCAAATTGGATGTCACTAAAGTTGATGATTGAATAACTGCCCATAAAAGCAGGCGGTGCCCCACAGCACCGTCCCGCATGAGTCATATTTTGCAATACGCCCGTACGCCCATTCGTACAATCATAATAATCTACCTCGTTAACGGGTACGGTAGCGATCGGACGAGGGAAGTCACTTCCATCAGTGCACCTCGGCATCATTAACTTCATCGTCCACCCATTCCCGCTCTTTTGCCAGTTGATGCGAGCCACACCAATGGCAATGGTGCAAAATAAAGCTCTTAAGCAAATTCTTCCTTAATGTGTTTCGTTTTGTTTCGGTGTCGGTTTTGCTCATTTAGTCGCGAACACCGTGCGCGAATATCAACCTGCTGCAGGTGCAGGTTCGTGCCTTACCGCGCGCCGAGTCTCTTTCCCCTTGATTAGCTTTGTACGGGAGCGTGTCTGCTGCCACGGCGCTGCAAACGCTCGCTGATCACCCCTGCTAGCGTCATAATTAAATGTGTAATGTTCAAAACATTCGCTTAGACCGCGTTGCTACTTACCACGTTCCTCGCTTACCCAAACGCCCCGCTCGCTGAAGTATGAAAGATGGCTGGTGGCTAGATTGTGCACTACGGTGTGCGGCACCAGCCCAAGCTGTGCATGGTTTGCTAATTCAAATTTAATATTTATACTTCATAAGTACAATAATTAAGCTGTATGTATTAGCGGACGTAAGCGATCATTAGCAATCGCACGCATGCTGCCTTTCCTGTGCTTTATCTCTCGCTCACTCACACTGCCCGCTTTACACATGGCCTCCCTACACTAGCTGCCAGTAAATACACTAAGCGCAGTGCGCTGTTAGTGCGCAGCGCCGCAGGTCGGCTGTGGGACGGCAGAGTGGCCAGCGAGTTTCCGATCCACTGACCACTGCGCACTGCCAGCCAGCCAGCCAGCCAGCCAGCGGTGGCAAAATGGAGGAGAAAACCGAAACGGATACAATCAGCAAAGGAAGATTAATGAGTGTGATTATAATCGCATTTGAAAATCTATACCCCACCGACGGGCAGACCCGGGCGCGAAGGTAACCGCGCTAACGCTACTGCGCCATCCACCGCCTTCTAGACGCCCGCCGTTTAACCCCGTGGTCCCGCAGCGTTGTTTCGCCCTGGTGGCCGGAAGAGAGGATTTCCCCAATTTAAGTGCGAAACCGTGGAAAGCTGCAACCTTAGCCCGTGTGCGGAGCGGAAGCCAGTGCCAGTTTGCCCAACACCGGCACCGACCCGTTCAGCACTGGACAGCCCTTTTAAGCGGCTGTGAATGTGTCGTAAAATGGGTGGCTAGGTTTAATGCGCGATGTTGTAGCATGAGCAGCAGGGAGATGAAAAGACAATTCGAGACAGGAAACGGAGCTTAACAATATCTCGTACCGGTTGCAATAGACTTCAGGGTGTGTGTGAGTACTTATGACAGTGGTGTGATTATGGTGATCGGATATGATGTGCATCAGTGGGAGCTTAACTGCAGCCGAGGGAAAGGTGGCGGTGCTTTATGAATATTCCGGTCACGCGAGCTGATTGTTAAATTGTCGAGTCCTTGTATTCCTAATTGCTGAATCTATAAGCTATATTGATGATGATCTTTACCGTTTGATTGAATAATATGGGAAGCGTTTTGACGTTTGGAAATCAAAGGTTTAGCACCTTGGACAGTTTACTTGGTTGATTGCGAATGACAAACATTCGGTTGTTGGTTGTTGTTTGAACAAGCAGTGAGTTTAGGTGGTCAGCTTCTCGAAATAGAATTTCTTTTCCAATTCTCATTACTTTACAACCAAAGAGCTTTGACAGAGCTTTTGATACAATTTTTGCTTTCGAAGGCCTTAAAACGTTGATCAATTAGTTCATTTGTGTGGTAGACTTTTTTTTAGAACATTGGGGCCCTTCTCGATTCTAGTCAGTTTTTTGTATGGAGTTTGACAGTTGGAGGCGGAAGTCATGTAAACACTCTATACAAAACCACACACAAACTAGCCTGCAATTTTCAGTCTAGGTTATGCTAGCCGCAAAGCTAGAATTAGATTCGAGTGCCTGCTCGAAAAATGGCAAAACAAGGTGGTGTTTACATTTATCCCAAGGTCCCAAGATCTGGTGATGGAATCCAAAATCAAAGTGTTTGTAGTCCAGGTGGTCTCATAGCATGTTTTTTATAACCATATTTGATTATCACTTTTTGACAGGATGGGTGAAAATTTTTGTTCAAAAAAGCTTTTTGGAGCCTTGACGAATACACAAAACACTCTTACAACCTTCATTCAGAAGCAGAAGCGATAAAAATCAGCCTTCTAAATTCATACACCTTGGGATAAGCCCACCTGTATATTATACTCACTTAAATAACTGCTCGAAAACTGCTATACAATGCAAACAGCTGACAGGCTGAAATTTCAGCCTACAAACTTAAAACGGAAAGGACTCCATTGTTAGCAAATGTGTAGGATCTAGAGCCTCACAAAATGGAGTTCAAGATGGTATACTTAATACATTCAACTGATTCAGTTGAAGCTGTCAGTTAAACTCATTGAATAATCATTTTGAAATCATTACCAAACATCCTAAGAATAAATTACTGATTTTTCAACCATCAGAGCCGTTCAGAAATGGCTGCTAATTAAAATTCAAGTGCGATCGAGGGATATCTGTCCTAAAAGGCCAACTACGCTCCCTAAAGCGAGACCCTAACCGATCAGCTTTCGACACAACTTCCTTACAGTAGATTAACTTTATTAGGACAGCATCATAATTGGACTCTTTAACGATTGTTAGCCATATCACAAAGAGCTGTTAATAATTTTATGATTCATTCGAACAAACACCCATCCGCCGGACACCCGAAAATCCCAGCCATCGGCTCTGGAACGTCCCTTTCGTTCGACATTTCCGCCGCGCGAGGGCATTGTGCACAACCATCATTATGTTGTACTTTTTAATACCATTTCATAACAATTTCATGTACGCACTTATGGGGGTTTGATCTTTTCGGGCACCACAAAAAGTGCCCGTACACACTTACACACACTGCTCGGGTCGGGTATTGAACAATCTGGCGAGGACGATTTGTGCTGCCCGTTTACTGCCGGCACGAGCCAACAATTATTTGTTCTCACCCTTCCAGCGTAGAGGCGTACGTTGTGGGAGGGAAAGAATGGGGAAGACTTAAGTTGTTTAAACAAAATTTCACCATTTTACGATCCATTGTTCGGGTGTCGCCTGCTAATGGTGTGTGATGCGTGCACTTGTAAATGCACAGCAGCACGCAACGCATTCGGTAGTCAATTTTATGATTGTGTCCTTGTTTTGTTATTTTTTCTCGGATCTTCCTTCTCTCCATTAAAACGACACCCCAAAATTCATCCCCATAATCCCATCCCCATCCCCCAGCGAGTGCATCCTGCGAACCGAACATTGTTCGATCGTTGCGCTTTGGGTATTGTTTTGTGATGCGTTGGGTTAGTTTACTAGTGGCACCTTTTAATTGTCCAGCCGAAATAAAACGACCGAACAAGTGCGCATGGCACGCGCAGGAATGAATAAGTAAGTGCATCGTTTAAAGCCAGCCCGGGAAGTCCCAAAAAAAAACCGAGAGAATGTACGGTAAAGCTCAAGTAAACAAACAAACCACGAATATCACTCGGCTGGTGAGGAAGGTGAAACGGAACGACGGAACGAATCGTGGCCAATCGTTTAAAATCATTTTCCAATTCAATTTATTGCTTTGACACCGTAAGGTTACGGCTCGTTTCGGTTTGCGGGCGTCGTTTGCCACGCTTCGGCCACCACCATCCCTCAAAGCCCCACTGGCCGGGCTCGCTGATCGTGATGCAGCGATCATTAATCAAAGAAATATCGATCCTCACCCACGAGCCACACCATTCGATGGGTGGGGAAGGTTTGCGGGAGAGCCGCTTGGGATGGGCTCGTTTCTCAAAACCCGCCCGGAGCGAACGCAACCATCCGTCCGCCCGAAAATGGTAAATCGAATCGAAAATCAAACAAACCCGAACGAAAATATCATTTACCAAGGTTGGGGGAAAATAAAGCTCGGCTCACCACGAAATGCCGGTTTATGGGTTTCTTTTTCACTCTCCCGCCAGGTTCCACTGCCATGATCCTCCGACGTCCGGTGTGCGCATTCGCGGTCATTCGCTCTTGATTCGCCTGGTTTGGGGTGCTGGTTTGGTGGATAAGTTCAGGCAAAGTGTGAAATGGTTGCTGCTCACTAAGGGGTAAACCACTCGGGCTGAAGCTCCAGCTCCAGCAGGGATGTTGTTGGGAGTGGACGGGGGGGGGGGACAACGGTGGCGGCAAAGGTGAGTAAAACCAGGCCCCATTATAAAGACGCCTATTTGGACATTATCTTAATATCTATCTTATTGAAATATTAAAAGGATAAAGACGTCTTAAAGCCAGCGGGAGGCCTCCACCTTCGAGCGGGGCGTTCGCACGGGGCACCGGGGGAACAAGCAGTCGAGGGACGAAAAAACCTCCAAAAGCAGGCGGCCTCCCGCAGGTTCTGGAATGTGTTCTAATCGTTTGGCCATCAGCATCAGGGTTCGCTTCCACGCTTCCAAACGATTCGTGTCCAATTTGGTCCGGTGCGGTTACACCACGCACCACCGCCATTCGATGGCTCGCTGGTGGTAAAACATACATTTTCTCTGCTCTTGTAGAGCTACCTACCGTGGAAAGGGCAGGCCGGAGGAAATGGATGCAGCGAAGCAACAAGTAACACCCGAATGTTTTTGTACATTTAAAAGATAAGACGAACAAAAAACATGCCAAAATTCGAATGGGTGTTGAACATGCATGCCGTGCGCGCTTGGGAGAGAGAGAGGGGCACACCGTGAATCATCGAGTGAAATGTTTGATCATATTTTATTCCCAGCCAATGTATCAAACTTAACACACATTTTGTTCTTAAATTCTTATCCGAAAAACAACATCATTTTTACTAAATTATGCATGCAATAGCAAATAATTTGTGATTTTTCCATGAATTTCTACTTTATTTATGATAACTCAACAATTAAATATCGATAAAGCATTTTGTTCATCCCATTTTCTCTGCTTTCCTTTCGCCCTCTTACCTTGGCAGCATGATCACCGATCAGCTCCATCGCCGAGTCGCTCCATAGTGCAGCAATGATACACCCAGCCCAACGCTGCGGGATACCACACGGGATGCTCACACCGTAGGAGCAGCCGAGCAAGACACTCGGACACTCAGAGGCCGCGGAGAGCGTTTTGCGCGAACATCATCGCACCCGATCAATCGGGCACGGGATGTTGATTTTCGTTTTGTAGCATGCTTATGACATTGTAGTCATATCATGACATCATATTTTACACCTCCCGCACGCCGTCAGCCGTCCCTCGCCCGGGCGGACGGGCGGACAAATAGCACCCCTTTAATAGGTGCCAAACGAATGGACGCTTACAAAAGCCTAAACGTGGTCGTTCGTCGCCGTTCGTCGCTTCCAAGTTTGTACTCCAAGGAGAGCATCAGGATCTAACGGGTGGAGAGGGAAGCGAAACCAGTCAAACATAGACTCCATTTAACACGATGCTTAATAATGATGTGGAAATTAATATGTTGGATAGTAATCTCTTAATAACATCTTCCGAGAAGGAGTCCGCACAGATGAGCGCACAGATGGGGAGGGCCACAAATCGTGATCGTCAGCTTTTGGGAGAAGACTCCTCGGGCACTGGTTTGGGCGGGGGACGGGACAGATACATGGGACAGTCAGCTCCATGGGACATAGTTTAGTTATGATGGGTATCCACGCGATACGCGAGCGTTATGACCCTCCCTCCCTTCCCTCCCTGCTGCCCATCGTCCACACATGGTCATTTGGACACGGTGAACCTTCAGCGGGGAGAGAGCGCGAACAGAACGCTTGGAGACTGAGTTTCATTCTTTGCATATCGCGCACCAACGATCATCGGGCCGGACAGTGCTGCAGCGAACGGTGCGATGAATGCCTTTTGTGTGCAGGACCAGTGTGTAGGATTCTCTTTGCATCGAATCACACCGCACCAAAGCACCGTGGTCGTAATATGATCAAATTAGTTTTGATACGGTGATAACGCCGAAAGGTTTCATAATTTTCCACCATTCTTTCACTGTCCATTCACTTCGCAGCAGGGGGATCGTTTCGTATAATCACCCCCAACTCACACACACTCAATGTCCCTACAATGTCCCCACGGTGTCTCGCAGTGACCAGAAGTTGACGCAGAGGGCGACCGTGGGCTGTGAGGCTGGGCAGCTTCTTCAGGTTGCAAGCAATTTAGCGTCGCAATGATGCGAATGTGACAGGGACATGATGTACGAACCGTGTCGTTTGCTTGACGGCTGCCGGTGTCTGATGTTCCCGGTTTCGAGCTGCACGTCCGCCCGAACCCGTACTCCCGTGCGGTCGTTTTGGGGGCGAGGATCGACGCGAGCACGTTGACGCGTTGTTTCACTCCGATTGTCAATTGTGATTATTGTTGCGACAAGCGCTGGGTGACAGGACAGGCTTCAAGGGTGACTTTGGGCTTTACTCATTCGGATGTCTTGAAGGAGAAAACACTTCTCTCGCCTGTTTATCATGGTGGAAGTTCTTGTGAATTTACCAAATCTTTTCCAAAAACTGTTATGAAATTATGTATATGAGAAACCATTTTAAACAGTTTAACTCTATTTTGATTTCTTTTTTTCAAAAAGAATGGGTCCACGCTGTAATCCATGGACATTGGAGTACTTATATAGCTGATATTGAAGATGCAGATAGAGCAAGAAACGAAAGTGGAAAACAGCGCTCGTTCTTGTCATATTATTTGACAACGATTCGAATGATTGTACAAACATCTTCTGATAAAAGGAAAACCTCCACACTTGTTCCATCAAGGGTTACATTCACGCACCCTGTGATGACAAGCGCTCAGTGCTCTCCTTTTCAATGCAAATGAGTACACTTACTCCGTACTTATTAGCAGGTAAGCGCAATCTAATAAAACACGCCCTGTAATTATCCACTTTCTACCATTTGCCCGACCACGCATGTGTTGTGCACCGATCAACCGTGCAACAGTGTCATCGCTGTCATCTCCGACGTGCTACAGGTGCCTTCGTGTGTGCTTGTGGGTATAGAATCTTATCTCAGACTACGCGAACGAAAGTTTCCTTTCGTCGTGTCCTTCCTTAAGGTAATGCAAATGTGCTCAAAATGTGCAAGCGCAAGCATCTAATTAACGGTGTCGTGCGTGTGTAAGCTCTCGCACCCGTCCCAAAAAAAAAACCCCACCAAAACGGTGACACTGTTCAGCTGCCTACCGTTTGAAGACATCGCAATAGACACGTTAATTGACGGTGAGGCGTTGTGCTGCAGTTCACGCAAGCCAATTATGGTTGCTGCTGATGGCTCTTTGCTCCGCGGGGACGAAGCGTACGCTTTCTTTGTTATTTTCCGAAACGGAACCACGCTAATTCTATTTGAACGTACAACGTACAGAACTGACTAAAACACATGTTTGCCATGTTGGGCCGTGTTTTGTTCGCTTTCTGCTTTCGATGTGACGCCAGCGACAGCTACAAAGTAGTGGTAGCAGGAAAAGTAAAGCAGCTCATCAGGCAAGAAAGCGTAAAACGACCCGTCAAATGACTCATATTCAATGCTGAGCTGTTTGCCTCAAGTTTGTTGCAATCGGGTCGTTTTTTTACTGTTTGTTTTATTTTGCTTAATTCTATTGTGTGCACCCGTTTTTTTGTTATGTTCATCTGCTGCACCGTCAATCATATTGCAGGGTAATGCTTCCCACCGGTGCACCGTTGGCCCCCTGATGCACCGGTGGTTTCAACGGTTTCACACGGGTCCGTGTTTCATTTGCCCATAACTCTTGCCCAATTACAGCTGACAGTTTTAGGGGAGCCAGATAAAGTGTATCTTTACTCCACATCTTTCAAAAGCGGTTGGCGTGGCCCCCCCTGCCAGCTCGGGAAACATATTACGGCAAATGTGCAAATTTCAGCCAATCCAGCCGGTCCCTTCGACTGCGGGAATTCAGGCTTACCCGAACGCGAAGTAATCTCCGGACAACAGGCAAGCTTAAAGTAAACATATATGCATTTATGACGAAATTTACACACAAATTTTATCGCCTTTCGAACGTCTTCAGCTCCAGACCGGAGACCTGGTTTGAGTGCAGCATGGCACCATGCCGTACGAACTCCAAAACTCTGCCTCTTTAATCTCTCAATCATCAACCGTCCGGCACGGTTGCTGCTCCGATAGGACGATGATGCTGAGCCTCACATTTTCTTTAGGTCAGCAGCAGCAGCAGCAGCAGCAGCAGCAGCTTGCAACCAGCTCGGGTTGCAATTATGACGTTCCGAGTTCGCCACCGCTTCTTGCTGCAGTGCCGCGGTTGGCGAACTTTTATGGGAGGCTTCTTAATTAACCGATACAGATTGCTCCTAAGCAATTTCAGATAAGTCACTTCGGAGCCGATTCTTTCCGCAGCCAGTTCGACCGGCTCGATCTCATCGATCGGGCGAAGGAGAATGGCATGGAAGACAAGGCAAACTTCCTGTCTGGCTGCTGATTACGCCACACCACAGTCTTATGATGGCGTCTCGGAGGCTCGGCGAACGCCTCTCAAAGTTTGAGGTTTTAGCTACAAAAGCATGAAGAATTCACCTTTTCAAGTTGAGAAGAAAAGGCCACTCGCTTCATTTTATCGTTTGCTGGAAATCGTAAAGCCAAACTTCTGCATTTAGCACGGTACCACGGGGAGTAAACGCGAATGGCGTTCTCAAAACCACGGCGGTGCGGACGATTCGGAAGCAATTTCCGAAAATTCCGGGATCAATGCGCAGTTTTACGACGGTGCCGTAGGGACATAAAATTTCACCCATTACCGTTTGCCGGAGTGTGAGTTTGTGAGTTGTGGGGCACTTTGTGAACAGTCTAGCACATGGATCTAATTGCTTTAAAATTGAAGGTTTGCACCATTCTTAGCATGGGAATGGTTTGAAAACGTGGAATGTTAATGAGTTTTCCACTGTGTAAGTTAAAAATTAGTCCTAAGAAGGCGTTTAGTAAGTCAAATAAGCATAAAATATACAAAGATCATTTTAGATAAAAATAACCTTTCCGTCACAGAACCATTTTTGCCGAAGGATATTGCTCAATTTACAGCAACAGCACAGTTGTTGTGGCCCTTCACCAGTGCAATCCAACCACATTCGGCCATTACAATATTTAATTAGATATTTAAACACAACACATGCTGCAAACCATCTGTTACCTTCCCCACCAACCCGCTTTTTTAAAACGCACACCAACACTCTGCTAAAATTGATTCCGAAACCATACATCAAATTCATTAACCACTGTACTGCACCGTGTACCTTTGTGTCTTTTGTGTGCTTCTCATTGAATTGTGGTTTCCGTTGTCATCTCGCACACAAAAAACCCCGGGACCCGGGACATTTTTCTCTTTTCCTCCGTTTTCCAAACTGAAACAACCGCATACTGCCCCGGTGTGTGATTCAATTTTCGCTTAACGAATCTACACCGCAACACGTATTGCGTCTCCGGTGTCTCTCGTAACCTCAGAAAAACACACACACACACCGCACGGCACAGTCAAACTCAATGTTCAAGTACATAGCGAGTGCCAGTTTCTCGTCCTCGTTTGCTCTTTCGTCCGTTCGTCCGTTGTAACGCAACCACAACAACCCTTTTCCGCAACAGCAAATGTCGAATCCTTGGGCGGCATTCTCCGTGCTCCGAGTTGCGCGAGCGAAACAAGATCGATAATAACGATAAATGATATCAATAAAATGCGACAATTTTCACATTAAATGAACCGTACACAATGGCCGTGTGTGTGAGTTCGGTTTCATTAATCGAGCAGAGCTTTTGCTGGTGCCGCGCGAAAGAGCTGGCAGCAGCAAAGGACGCATCATAAACAATCACAAACAACCTCCCCGCTGACGATGGTGGTGCCGGCAGTGGGAGATTGCTTCTTCATTGAATCCTTTTCAATTAAACTTTAATGCGATGGTAATAAAAACCGAACCACAGCTTTTTTAGTCTTCCTTGGCTGGCTTTGGTTTTGATGTCACCGTTCTGTTATTACTATTGTTTGTCTCTCGCTTGCGCTCATTTCGACGCTCAGCAAGCTTTCTTTTCCACTTAAGGACTTCATAAACATGGACCTTTTTTTTATTTCTTCTCTGTTATTATATCTCGGCTCTTTCTTCGCTACATGAAATTGTACATGTTTAAATCGTTTCTTTTTTGTCTGTTCAGTAAAATCATGCCAAGCTTCCTTCCAGCACCTTCGCTACACAAAATCGATCCGACCGCACCGACGCGGCCATTGCAATGCGCAAGAAAGCATGGCGTGTTTCGCAC
Organism: Anopheles merus; assembly: GCF_017562075.2. Classification (NCBI taxonomy): domain Eukaryota; kingdom Metazoa; phylum Arthropoda; class Insecta; order Diptera; family Culicidae; genus Anopheles; species Anopheles merus. The sequence goes on along the minus strand of NC_054082.1, from coordinate 6,844,241 downwards.
CCCGCGCTCCAAAACCGCGCAATTAATTGCGAAGCGACCCGATAAATGGTGTGTTTGCCAAAGTGGATTTGATACCCGTTTAGCAGCTAGTGATGCGTGCATTTACTAAACCTCACCGCTCCCTTCCCCCAATTTGCGATACATCCTACCGAAGTCCCAGCATCCGTCCGGCGAGGCGTGGCCATGCAAAAGCACATCAATTTACACCGCATTTACACCACTCTCGGTGCTGGCACAATTTGCACCTTGGCAGGCACGGCGCACGGCGTCTGCTATGTACTGACGGCTCTTATTTACCTCGCAAGCTTACTGGAAGGGGAACGCAACCCTCTCTACGTGTATGTGTATGTGCTTGCAGTGGTACGGGGTTACGCCTACTTTTTCGAACGTGGAAAAGAAAAGCCCACCAACACAGATGCAGTGTCGATGGGTTCAGGTTCAGAGAGAGAGAGAGAGAGACGGAGGAAAAGCTTACTCAACGAAACGTTCCCACCGTACATAGCACGTTGGGGTTCGAAAATTGAAACATAATACCATAACCACGCGCTTATGTACTGCAACCAAGCGGCCGTCCTAGCAGGCGCGCAATGAAAAGCGGAGCGGAAGAGAGTACAAAAGGAAAATATTGCTTCAGCAGCAGCAGCAGCAGCTACGCTATTCAAAACGTGACGTCTTTCGTTTATCTGTCATTACTTAATGCTTGCCTTTATTGCTTGGCGCAAGATGTGTTTGCGACACTCTAGATCGCGCCCCAAAAGCGCCAAACAGTTCACACGAAACGTGATGATTTCTGGCGTTGGTTCGAGATGATTAGATGTTTTGATTGGATATCGTTTTTGGGTGGAAAGAAAGCGAAATACATTGCTTCAGAGACAGAACTAAACTAAGGAGATGTACGAAGCATTTTCAATCATCAAACGATACGAGTTTCAGCAAAATTCCAACACTGCTCCAAACATATGGTTTGCTAGGTTTTCTGGTATTTTTTGTTGATTACGATATCTCGAGTCGTAAAAAAGTATTGATTTAAGACCAGCTTTACTTCCACGAACCTCTCCTCAGGTCTACGAAAGAAATAATAGCTTTGCTCAACCGTATCCCGTATGTAATCATTCTCATCATGATAAATGGGATTAAAGACCCATTTTCCAGCCCGGCCTTTTCTACTCGCTTTTCCTCTGCACTTTCTGCCACTTTTGCCACTTAAAATAACTCTACCATTTACAACCTCCACGCTTCTCTACGCTGCCTCAATGCCCCGCTCTCGGGCCCGAATATAATAACATAACAATTTGAAATCATTTCACCAAACACTTCCTCACGCGTCAGACATCCTTTTTCCGTGCCAAAAAAGGTTCACCAGTATTGTAGTTATCGCACACTCCAGTCTGCTAGACCCGTTACGCTTCACGGGATTTTATTCACCACCTGGAGCAGGGGCTATCATCCCGGGCAGCTCTGATCTGTATATAAATTTCCACCACCAAACCACCAAACCAGCACCACTGCATCCGTATTACATACATTTGCACCGTACACCAGCATTCTCCGGGTGTAGCCCGGGCGAGAAAAATCGGTACCATTTGTTTTTTCGGGCGAAACTTTTCATGCCATGGGGTTACTGCACGCTGCTCCAGCAGTCGAATCCGGTGACCTCCACGTCGGCGCACTGCTCATCTCTCGGGCTAGGTTCGGGCCGGGCATTCCCGTCCTCGCTGCACCTCCGTGTTTTCTCCCCGCGGCTGTGGGAAGCAATTTTCGTTTCACAAAATAATTAGGGTTATTTATGTTCTTTTTCATTTTTCCGAATAAATTAACATCTTGTTAAGGAGGGCACTTAGCAATTACCCTGGCGTTCAGAATTTTCCGTACCGCTTTTCCTCGTTGCGCTGCGTGAACTCCAGAACGTTTTTAGACGCTGGCATGCAAGCCCCCTTTGGGTAGGGTTCGATACGGTCGGTTTTGCGTTCTGGCGATCGGTGTTGTCGGTGGTGGTGGGGTGATAGAGAGAAATTGTTGCACTCTCTCCCCTACGAGCAGGCAAGCCAGGCGGCACCGAAATAGGCTAGATAACAGACGTTGATTGTCGACTAATTCTTTCCGACTGGTGGTGGTTGGCAGCAGAGCCTGGTACTGGAGTGGAATTTTCAGACCGCGATAAGCGTTTCCAGGAATTGTGTGTGTGTGTGTTGCATGTCGCTTCAAACCGAGCTGCCTACAATGTTTAGTTGTGTATACATTTTTACACTTTCGGTTCAATCATTACGGTTAGTTGCTAGTTTGTTTAATAAAACTATAAAAATAAAGCAAAGCCACAAGCAGATGCTCATTATGTGAAACAAATCTTTTGATTGTTCTTCAAACATTCCGATAACAGAAAACGTAGATAAAACCTTCCCATTAAACTCTCTTCTAGCAATTATTTTATTACCCATTTCGGTATCGCTTTGACAGAATCGGTAGCTAAAGACGGTAGCCTACCTTTCTTTCCTTTGCTCTTCCCCTAAAACAAAGCGAACGCAGTGAAAGGTGTTTAGTTTTATTATCATTCTAGCTTCTGTCTTATACGAAGCTGCTTCCAGCTTTCCAGAAATCGTTTCTATCTCTATTTCAGAACCAAAAAACCAAGCATCCCTCAAAGAGATCAGACCGATGATATCACCGATGCTTGCTAGACGACATTACGGCTGAGAATTCCTTTGCTTTATTTTATTGCGAGCACTCGCCCTGAAGCGGCTGTAGTATAAAATCTTTCCAATCCATGTTTTGGCCCAAGGAAAGAGAATTACGTACAATACGTAAAGGAAAGTTTTGCTCTATAAAACAAGACACAGCACAAAAGGACACAGAAAGACACCGAAACTGAACCATTTCTGGCAAATGCGCACCCAGGACCGTGGCAGAAAATTAAACCATCTTGCGTACCGAGCAGTACAGTGGTCGGCCATGTGATAATAATAGGAAGGAGCAGTTAAGAGTTTTCACCAGACAGTGCTTCTTGAGCGGATAAAGTATGGGTTTATTTAAGCTATGATTTATTGCCTGAGAGAAAAGTGTAATAATGCTGTTTTCTTTAACTTCTGAAGTCGTGATTGGAGCATTGAGTCATACATTGAGGAAGAGAAACGAATAACGAAATGTGTCTTATGTTTATGTAAAGTAGTTTGGTAGTTTGAACAATTATCTTATGAGATGGGGAATAATTTTTATTGAACAAATTACCCTGGAAGCTGCTTTTTCCCCAACGCATACCTTTCAAATCCCTTAAATACCGTCGCCATAACCCTTATGACTCACACGCTCCACAAAGCGTTCCATTTAATTGAAATACCTCAACGGTGATGAGTAAACACATTCCGATTAGCGTTTCCCAGGACCCCACACCTCATCCAATGCAGATCTGTACCGGACTGGGGAGAATTGTGCTCTCCTTTACTGGTTTCTCCACCAACGGTCCTCAAATCCAATTTGTGTCTGAGGGCTCGCTCTCCACAAATAATGTATACCCTTCGCTTTGCTTTCCCACCCCGTTCTTCTAGCTTTTCCAATTCCAATTATTGTACCGTCCCCGTTCGTAGCTTCAGCTCGAAGCTCCCGGCTTTTAAGCAAACATTCGTACATGTAACAATACCACATTCGAGCTCGGCACAGTGTAAATATTTTCCCAGTGATTAAGATTTTAATTGGGTTTATCGGGTACCCAATTGCCCGATAGATGCCCCGGTGTGTGTGTGTGTGTGTGTGTGTGTCCACTACCCAACCCATAGCGCCATCATCAACCCCGCCATCATGGGCCCGAAAAAGGATTGCAAATATTGAATCGTCCCAATTGCCTGCGATTAGTTGATGCGTCCACCCGGCGACAAAACGGCACACATTGTTCACCCGTCTGTAATAGGCCAGCACCTTCGCTACCTTCGCTACCCACCATCCGTTTGGTGTGGTTGATGGTTTTGCCTCTTCTTCTTCCTCCATGCTTTTGTTCCACGACAAAACTACAATTTCGTAAATTGTGTTTCATTTTCGGACAGCGGACAAAATTTGCTTGCAATTATCCATTAGCAAACACGCCGCACACCGACCGATGCGTCCCCGCTTTACGCGCCTAATTCAACAGCGATAATCGAACCATCTTCATCATCATTCATTATCGCCATCGCACCATCGTTGGGACATCGTTATCGCGGCACACGGGGCACTTGAAGCTATTTTGCATTTCAGTTTGATTATTTCAATGCCTGCAATTTGCCGAAAATCGCATTCCATCGGTGAGTGTAGTCAGCTGTTTGTGTGTGTGTTTGCATGCAATGTAACTCGTTACGTTCCTCGACATTGAGAGCTTTTAATTTAATTCCATCAATTAGAAAACTTTAATTGCGTCACGCTGTTTGGGCGCTGTTGATGGTCATCCAAAAATGGAAGGACAAACATAAAAAGGGACCAGAAGTGAGAGTGGTGAGGTGTAATTCATCACTTTCCAAAAATTCAATTTTGGCATGTACATCTATGCAGGTAAGCTTTGCTTTCATTTTTTTTATAATCAATCGTACGATGCTCAGCAAATGATTGATCATGTTTGCCTTATTTGTAGTGTAGCGTTTTTCGAGATAGTGTCTTAAGCGACAGAGACAGGACTGATCAAACCCGTCCAAGCTGTTTCGATGCGATCAAGTCGCTTCTAATCTAATTAAAAGCTCGGGAAAAAAGCCAAACAATCTATTTTCCTTGGAGCTTGAGGGCACTGGAATAACTTGAGCTGCGAAGTAAATTTCCAATCAACCGAACCGAAGGACAATCCTGATCCTCATCGAGATGACTATTAACTCTACTCTGCTCTACTTTTATCTACTAAAACCTATTGAAGTTACAACGTTTAATGTCCTTAAACTGAACCTTAATTCTATAATTATATTCAGCAATATTTTTGACCTCTCTTGCTACTAGTAAAGAGCAATTCCAGCAGAGGGCAGTGTCATCAAAAAGAACCAATTCCGACCGATCGATCCTTTAGGTCCTTTTACAATTCGAACAACGGAAAACAATTTTATGATTCTTCATACACTCCTTAACTAAGAATGTATATCCTTATGTAATTGTATAAATGTACAAACTCTTATCATTTAAATGAGCTGCTGAACTATTAATTTAATATAAAATAAAATGAAAAACGCCATACTCCCCAAAAACACTTCCAAACCAATTTGCCATTCGCAGGCGACCACTCACAATGCACCACTCTTCTGCACAGCATTATGAAAAAGGCAGAGAGGAAAAAAAGCGACAAAACATTAAATTTCCATTTAATGTAATTGCTAAGCGACAAATGTCGCCCCGTGTGTTTCGCAGGCACCCAGCTAAACCCGACCAGAAAAAAAACCCTGAGCCGTGCGCTTTTGCTCAGTAAAACGCGCCGTTTTTCCCCTGCTCAAATTCATCTATTCAATCGCTACTCTTTAATGCGCCACTTCCAAATGGAGCACACACAGCACACATAACGAGCAAAACTGGGCCCGCGCACAGTCGCGCTGCGTCGTATTTTCACAGCCACTTATTCCCAACTGTGCTCCACCAGAGGGCTAGTTGGGAAATGGACTACGGTACACCGGGGGAGGGAGAAGCAGGGAGGTGAGGAGAGAGGCCACAAACGAACACGGAGTCGATCAATCTGCTCAGTACATTTGTTTTCGGCACCATCGCTCTTTAACAGTGCGCTCTGCCCTCTCTGTGTGTGTGTCGGGTGCCTGTTTGCCGCCTGCTTAATCGATCGTGAATGCAAAATCCAACAGCTTTCCTTCGCCCACCCTCCCGGCCACTATTTTGCAGAAACAGAAAAGGAAATCAGAAATCAATAACTTCCAGCTTTATGCACGATTTAATTTAATCAATAGCTGCTCACCCCGTTACCGCCTTCCCACAACCCCTGCATGCAAGCCCCATTGCGCTTTGTCACTTTGAAGGCGTTGAGTTGCAAAACGTGTGTGAGTGTGTGTGTGTGCTTCTTTGAAACCCCACCGTTTGCCTCCCATATTTGTCCAGTGCTGTGTGGCGGGGTAAGGGCCAGAAAAATCCGCACTGATTGGTCACTTTGGTACCAGACGCGCACACACGCACCCCGGACTAGAGCTGGCGTGAGAGCGCGACCAGAGAAGGTGAAGAAATACTGCGCTGGCCGTAGTAATTCCAATACAATTACGCCAATACTTGCCAATACCGAGTCGAGCGGGGGGGTGTTGTGTGTGTACGAAGGGCCCAGCACGGGGAGAGCAGCGAGGGTTGCGTTCCAAGCATCTCCTTTTACGGCGCGCAAAGTGTACCGTGGCTTTCGGGGGGGCTCCTGCACAACGGCAGCACAAGGGCTGCAGTGAGATATATGTTTGTTATTATTGTCATCCATTATGGTGCTCGATTGAAAATTATTGGCCTTTGCTGACGCTCTGCCAGTCGTCGTGCAGCCGATTGTAGCTTTCCACGCCATTAGCCATTCGCGATCGAGGCGCGATTGAAAAATGATACAGTGGTGAAAATCGCCAGCCTGTGTCCGTGGTCGCAAAAGTCGTCCCAACACGAAGGGACGTGGAAGGTACTAGTGTCGTGTGGATGCGAACCAAGCGAACCAAGCGGAGAAGACGGGCAGGATCCGGAAAGACGTAAACGTGAAGGTAAATTAGTGCCTCTGCTCCATCCTCGCTGTAGTGTAAATTATTCTACCGTGAGTGCAGTTTTCGCAGGTACAACGCGGACGGCTGACTGGGCTGTGGAAAATGGTTTACGCAAAGGGTGGGGGGATGAGGGGAAAAACGTAACGCCAATGCCACGTCCTAACGGCGCACCGGCGTAAATAGAGATGTTTCCGATGTGGACGCTTTCCAGGATCTAGCAGGCAGCACGAAGGGGAGCAAAAGAGAAGAGCTTCATCCAACCCATGAGCTCGCTCCCGTGGGTCACTTCACCTTCCCGCCGCTTTAGGTTTTCGGGCTGGACACCACTGGCGGCCTAGAACGCGCACAGCACTCCCGTGATCGAGCGCTATAGATTACGGCGTGATAATGGACCGATAAATATGCCTCGGTCTGTGTCGTCCCGGCGGGATTGGCTCGGGCGACGCATAGGCCGTGATTCCTGCCCTCGAACGCGGGGCGCGGTCGGTGAAACGATTTAATGATAATGCAAAGGGTTTACGACGTCTGACGGTGGGGATATGCCGGGATGCCTGGTGGTTGCCGCTCCCTACTACTGGACCATGAACCACGGGAAACACATGTTCGGCTTGTGGGCTTCGGGTGGAAAGGGACGCAGGTGAGTAGTATCATGAATCGTGATGTGGTTGCAAGTCGACGCAAGGTGCTAATTTGCAACGGCTTCCCTATTCCCCTAGGAGGGTAGCCTAGTCCTTGCGTTACATTGTATGTTTGAGCTGCTCGGATATGGGGGCATGGCATTAAAGTTGTATGAAATCGTTGATAGCACTATTGCATTTACATTGCAGGTTTGGAATTTTTTATGAAACAATTGACTATGTTTGACGCATTTAGTGCCGAAATGTTTTTAAAAATAGATTAAGTGTCTTCCATTCAGTTTTCCATCTGGTTCACTCCTTTACCATACACACAACATAGCCATCCGGTTCGAAGGACCATTAAATATGACGTCATATTCATTTTGCAATGTTGCTATATTTCTATATGCCTTTGTTCTGAAGTTTGTGTAGATATTTCTCTAAGATTTGTACTCTGACTATGACTATTTGTAGTAAGACTCGTCCATATATTCTACTTCCAGAGAAGCAGATCGCAAATGCCTCTTATTGTTTCATAAATGCACTTGTTACAATACCTTTTCTATTCCAAAACCGAACCACAATCCCTAGACCGAACCGTTCGCCCGCCGTCAAACGTACCGAGAAATCCTATTCTTTGCCCCGCCAACCACAAACACCGACCGCTTCCGTCCGTTCCACGGAGGCCGCTTGTATAGCATTACGGCAAACGGCAAAACTCCAGCTCGGGGTCCGTGCAGCCCGTCCGCGCCTAGTGCTTACTTTATTTATTTATGCACATTAATGCAGGCTCTAGGTAATAGATTAATAGCTTTTCGTGCTATTACAAGCATAATTTGAAGTCATGATAAAGATATCCCCCTGGCAGGGCAGGCGAGCATTTTCTTCTCCCCCCAGTTCGCTTGTTGTCGCTGTGGAGCGCACACTATCCACGGCAACGGTCACGGTTTTCCGCTGCCGCTTGCCGCAACCACCGCAACCACAAAACGGGCTTTGGCCCCATTTTTTGCGATCCCGTAAGCTGCCCATGCACACAATCCGATGCCCGGGAACGCGAACCCGATCATCGATCACCATCGAACCATTCAATTATCACATTATTAAACGTTCACGCTCTGCCCGATCATCGTTTGTCGATCATTTTTCACCGCATGCCCGGGTTTTGCAACTTGCACCCGTACGGTGCCGACAGTGCAGTTCGTGTCGAGCTTCGAGGGCGCATCGTCCCGCGGGAAACGCGCCGCCCACTAGCGCGACGGTGCCGCCGGGATAGTGGCCGCGACCGTGCACGATTTGCATCCGGCACAAGAGCAAAACAAAAGTGGGGGGGGGGGGGGGGGGAATGTGTGCACCGCCACAGTGCACACGGTTGCAGTTTCGGCTTGCAACCAAAACAAATCGGTTCGGGCCGATTCCGAAACCGTGCGGTTTGCAACATTGTTCACGGCGCTCACGATCTGGCGGCCGCAATCGCGCTTTGGCTACTTTGTTTTGCAGTGCCTCAATTAAACCGATCTACTAATCGCACCATGTAATTCGCCATTTCACAGCCTGCTGCTTGCTGCTGCTGCTGCTGCTGCTGCCAGCTTTCTCAGGCGGTTTTCCTCCTGGGTGCCTGGGTGCTGATTTTGCGCAAACGAAACTGACCTCACGACTTTGGTTAAACGGTTGGGAATGGGACAAACTGGTCGGCACTCGCTTAACGCATCCTTTTCCACCGTTGGCTGGAGTGTTGTTATTACGAAAGTGTGGCTAGCAATTTCTACTAGATACTGGAGGGAAGCGTAGACAAAGTAAGCGCTTCTGTCCATCGTCCAAATGGCACGCTGTGATAGTTTAGACAGCTTTCAGCGTATTGCCTTGATTGACTCTTTTGAGTAAGTGCAAAAGGGAACTTTAAACATTCTGAAACCTTTTGAGACATAACTACAAAATATCTTGTTACTTTTATACATTTTCTGCTTGACAAGCCATTGGAACAAAAGAAAAAGTGTTTCTTGCAAGCAGCAAATTGATTTAAATATTTGCCAAAGCCATAAAAAAAGCATCAAATTAGCGCTACCAGGCGGAGCAAACTCTTCCTAGAAACCTTCCAATTGCTGAACCGTGAGCTTCCCTGAAATCGCGTAAAGTTGCGTCCTGCTGCACGATTCCGCTGCGCAAACAATGTACCAACACGCTTCGAGCGTGGCAAGCAGAAGCTCTTATTTAAATAAACGAGTAAATTATATGATTGTTTTACTGCCGCAACAAAATGCAACCAACATCAACAAGAGAAAAACATACACACATTACAACAGTGTTGCACATGGTTGATCCTTTCCCCCTGCGTTGAAGCCGACTCCGACTAAATGTACCTCGCTAATTACTGCATCGCGCCGATTGCCAGCGTGCCGTACGCAGGCAAATATGTATTCTTCGTAGCTGTTCGTTTGGGGTAGCTTTTTTTCGTTTTGTTGGTGCTCCGGCCTTTTTCTCCCCTTTCCCATTTGCGCCACTTTCCACCGGCACCGGATCATAAACGTAAAAGTTGCATTTCCCGTTTATGGTGCCCTAATGAAGACAGCACTTTTTTCCAACGGCGAGCCACGGGTTCGGTACCAAATCAAACTTGGAAATTGGACAAGCTCCCACCGTGTGATTGATGCTGATTACTCCATCTTGTAGGTGGAGTGAATACACCGGCGAGTTGGTGGAGTGGACCTGTGTATAGTGTGCCGGGTGAGAAATGCCAGTAACAAGCCGAGCCAGGAGGTACGTTACGGTATCACTTTCGCGCCGTGATTCCATCATTCCACCTCGTCAGCTCGATCCTGTAATACGATCCGTATCGGTTTCGCTGCGTATGCTCGCGATCAGCCCCGAACGAAAATCTATCATCAAACAGGGAATCACATTCTGTCGGCCATGGTTAACCACACAAACACACGGACACGCGGAGGTACGTGCATTTTGATTGGATTCACCTTGCCTAACGAGGTGTCCGAGTTAGGACCGTCAAACCTCTCCGGTACGAAACCTTCGAAATCCTTCTGTTCTGTATTCTCTGTCTCCCTTCCATTTCCCTCCCAACTCAGTTTTGCCCATCTTCTGCCTGAAGCTGATGATCGATTGATGAGCACCATCGCTTGAGACATTTCACCCGCCCATGCTTGCTTGCTTGTTGTGGTTGTTGTCAACGTTTTACGCTTGTTGACATGTTATGTCATATTAAAAATTGAAACCGACCCGCTGAATGTGTGCATGTTTGTTTGGTCAACATTTTGACTATTGATCGAATCATCTTCCTGCCCCTCTTCCAGCCGCAAAAGCACATTCCAATCGTGGAAGATGATGCCTCGAATGAAACCATTTCCGTTTGTTCCATCTCCATCCTTGGCTGCACACCCGCTCGACAATCGATTATTCTACGGCGTGACAATTGGTTGGAAAGGTTTGAGCTTCCTTTTGAAATGGGGGGTGAGGGAAGATGAAACATTCCCCACCACCGACACCGAGCGCAGGCTGGCCAGCCGTGAGCTATCGTGTTTCCTTCCCTGCGGTCAGCATGTTCCAACTATTTCGGGGTGCGCTTTTTTTTGTTTGTTTGTTTGTCCATTTCAATAATGATGCTTTTGGGTTGCTCATTTTTTGATCATGATTGATCAATTCAAAGCCTTAGCTTTTCTCTTTCTCCCTCTCTCTCTCTCTCTCTCTCTCTCTCACGCTCTTTCTTCCCTGGCTGGGATGTGAGGTGAGCGCGCAGGCGCAAACGAACCACGAAAGGAACGTGGGCCGAACACAAACAAATAAAAATCTCATTAAATTAAGTTGATTATTTGATTACGGAGCGATGAATTAACATAATGGTTTTCATGGCAGGGGGAAACAAATTTTTCACCTGATAACGAGGCTAGGCTTAGAGCACGGCGTGCCGGGCCCGGATTGAGATATCTTGCGCACGTTCACGGTTTAGGCTTATGTTTATGAAAGATTTAAGTCATGTTTCGCGATAAACCCAAGCACACAACATGCAAAGCCGTGCGAGGACTCGAGGAACACGGGTTTTATCGCACGATTAAAATATTTAATTTCCTGTCAAGCTGAACGCTTTGGGTATGATCGAAGCGGTTCCTTATCTCCGGGCTCTACGCCGACTCGCGTGCAGCATATTTTTGTTTTATTTTCACACCATCTTGCACCACTCCATTGCCTATTCCTTCCAGCTCCAGCATTCTTTATAATGCCACAAATATTCAAATGAGCAAATCGAGAAAGTGATCGATAAGTCCTCGCGCTCCGGCCCGGGACAGTACGATCGCGCGGGGCTTTTCATTCCTCTTTGACGCTCAACCCGAAGAAGAAACGGAGCAGCACAAAAAAAAGCAGAGGTTGTTGGAGAAAGAAAAAAAATTGCACTCCATTAAATGCGACAACACAACACCAGCGTGTGTGGACAAAAATCGATTCCCGTCCCTAAAATCTCCCTCCCCTGGGCTTCCAGGCCTGTTGCTTTCGTTCACAGCGCACAGTCGGGGTGCTAATTGGAATCTGAATCCGAGCATCCTTTGCCCTTGTTTTTTTTTTTGTGTTTTCTTACCAACTCCCTTCCCTCCGAGATCGGTTCAACACGTCCAGCAGGAAGAAGGAATGTGTGTTTCTCGATACTGCTCTCCCGATATCCGCACCCGTGTGTGTGTGTGTGTGTGTGTGAAGATCGCTATTTGGTGTTGAATTGAAATGTTGTTTCGACACCTTTTTTGGACGAATTCGATTCGGACCTGGGGCGGCCACGGACGAGGATGAGGAGTCATTTTGTAGCATGTCGTTTTGTTGAAGGAGTGCGTTTTCCCCTTTCCCCTTTTCCCACCCAGTTTGGATAGCCTTGGATGGCATGGAGCAATCGGGTGAGAATTTGTGTGTTTCGTTTCTCATTTTACTTGATTTATTCCCGATCGTGGCCCGCTTATTTGTTCACCAGCCCCTCCGGTGCTCTTAATCGCAACGGCATCCCCGGATCCAAACCACGCGGCCAATCGGTGGAATGCCCTCGTCAAATGTTTTTACGTTTATCGGAATTTATCTTAATTTAACAAGCTTTAAATGTGAGAAAATGAGAATAGTTTGAATAAATCAGCGAAACCGAGCGAGCGAAGCGGATGATGACGGCTTGCATCCCACTGGACCAAACCAAACTTTGTCTCGATGGCTAATTGATTGGAGTTTTATAGGAGTTCATTTATTAATTAAACCCGCTCCCAGAGTACTCTGCCCGGGGATGGTGCAATGGGATCGGGCAAGAAAACAAGCACAGACAAACGCTCACACACGCGCGCTAATAAAGAAGATTGGTACCGGAAGGTTTGGCTGCCAGCGCAGCCGTGTACGTATCCGAGCGATCGCGATTCCACAACAGCCACAGACGGTCTGTCTACGCCGGTCGGTCGAAGCATTAGTGTTTGGTAGGACGCTTTTTTCCCTCCCTTCCCGCTTCCGTCCTTTGCTCGTAACGATCATACACGATCGAATTCCGGTTTGCAATTATGTTTTCGCCAGTACACCGCCCCCGGGGAGAGTGATTGGGGCGGGTTAGGGCGAATGGGGATTTTTAAAACAAATAGCCCATGCTGACCACCCGATGCAACGGTTGGGATGCGTTCCAATCACGGACGAAGGTAGCCTATTAAAAGCGAACGGTGAGGCTGAACCTTCCGGCTCAGAACACATACGGCAGACGGTCGGGACTGTTGTGTTCCGTCGGACTGTGTTTGTGTGTGCTACATGTTTGTGTAGCGCGGTGAGGGAGGAGGGTTTTTTTATGCTGCGGTATCCGTCGGCCGAATGTCGAAGATTGCGCAAGAGAGATATCATAATCGATATATGCGCGGATTGTGTTTTATTTCGCTCCTCTTGCTATGCTTTTTTTGTTTCTCCCCTTATTTCTTTGGTTCTTGCCAGCCTCTGTATTCTGTTACACTCTTGTGCTGTGCTGTGTCTCCATCCCTTCCACTGCTCATGCTTGTGTACTCTTCACAATGCAATTCTCGTCTGTCCCAGCAGCCGTAGCCGTTTGCGCGAACGGTTCGTGAATGAATCCGAATGAATGGATGCACGCGGGCTTGCTGTTGCCAATCGATCTCGACGATCCAAACTACACACACACACCGACTGCAACCCGCCCACCCCGTAGCGGCCAAGAGCCGCGCCGAACCGCGAAACAGAGCGCGCGCGATGAAACGTGTGTTTCCCAATAACAGAAATTAATTGCATAAATTTTATTTACTTTTTACGTGCCCGCAAGAAGTCCAAGTCCTCCAAGGTTCAATGCAAACCGCGACGGTGGTTTCCCCCTGCCGGAAAGATTCTACTACAGCGTTTGCAGTACGGCGGTACCGTACGGAATCGGGAACCGGGGACGAAGGCGGTTTTGTGCCGTTTTTCTTCGTACAAATAATGGCATGTTTATCCTTATTTTCGATTTGAATTGAATGAAGATAGCTGGCTTTAACCAAACAGGGCACCAGCGGGGGGAGCAGCGAGAGCGGGGCCGCTACAGCACTACCTTCGAGAGGACGCGGATCAGCGCGAGCGCGAGTCGCTCAGCCGTGCGAAATTAGTGCAGAAAAACTGCGCGACTAATAATTTAAGAAGTGCGGAAAAGATAATCACCAACCGCCTTCGGGGCGTTGTTTTTTGTTTCATTTTTTTGTTTCATTCCGGAACGTGAGCCGCAACTTTGAAACGGGCTTGGGAGGCAAAAGCTGCCGAGCACAGGACGAAAAGGTTGGAAAGCGCACGATGCACACCGGAAGCAAATAATTGATCACACCGAAGAAGCGTCGTTCTGTGTTTTGTGTGTGTGTGAAGCGATGGATCAACCTAAAACCCAACAGTTTTGCAATTACTTTGCGATGCAATTTAATGCGTAAAGCTTATTAATTGTGTTACCATCACCGTGATCTTCTTTTGACGCATCTTAAAAACGGAAACTTTGCTTATTGGCCTTGCTGTTTCATGACTCACGCTTGCTTGTCTATTTCAAAATGCCCAAATTTAATCCTCTTCTGTGATCTCGATCAATCTTAAATCCTTTCTTCATAAATAAACAAACCCATTGTCGGTAGATTGTTCCTTGATATTCAGACAACTAGCAGCAGCAGCAGCAGCAGCAGCACAAAAACAAAAGCCATTGCTTAAAATCTGATTTAAAGGTGAAAAAGGGATGTTTGCGTCTGTGTCGAAAGGCTGCTTGATTTCGAAAACGATATAAAACATTCGTAACGAGTCGTTGGGGTTTTTTGTTTTTGTTTTTTGGCGAACAGGACGGCCTGCTTTACGAGCCGCTCCTCGGCGCTCATTTATTACTCACTCAGGTATCATAATTAAAAACGGACTCGACTTCGGCCCTCGTCGGCGAACGCTTTGCTATCTACCAGAAGCTAGGCCTCCAGATGAGGACATAAAAAGATGAAAAATTATTTTAATGATGTAGCATATATCTCATTACGTGTGCGCGTTCGGGGAAGCGGACGGGGAGCAGTTGAAGGGGGAGTAGGGGTTATCGTTGGTAATCTTTCCGTGAAATGGATACCGACAGGTTCTGGAAAGCTGTAATAAACTAAACACTCTTGGTTTGGGAAAAAGTATTTATTTTGTAGTGAATTAATGTGAATAAAGATGAATTTTTACTCCGCACTGCATTTTTATGCTTCTCGTTAACTTCACATTTTAGCTGACATGAGCAATGAATTTGTTCATGCAACTTTATTTGGGGCCTTTATTTGTCGCAACCAGTAACCATTCTCATAAACGCTTCTCAACACATGCTATCGGCACCATTTACATCAGTTCGCTTCTTCTAAACTGTCACCTAAACACAAACCTGCCGTAAAACAGAATATCCCAAACACGCTATTTCGACGCGTTTGTGTTTTCCTCGCAACAACCTAACATTTCAGTTCCAGCATCCCTGTTGTAGCCGCGTTTCGCTTATTTACATTTGCTCGCCGCGCCAGGCCGAGACCACGGTACGCCGAGATTAACTGGTCGCGATAACCTTTTGCTGCTTCTTTACCAAAAGTTTGCGCAAAGAGCCATGCCGTCCCCGTGCCGACATAGCTGACGCGACTCAATTTGCACGAAATTGACCGCCGGTCTAATTAGATACTTTTCCTCTCGTTTGTTTTTTTGTTTGTTTGTGTTTCGGACGGTTTTGCCCACCGTTTTGTGACATTTGATTAAAACGCCGGCCGTCACCGTTTATCGCTGTTTCGCGATAAAAAAGCGCGGCACCTTTTACCATGGGGCCTGCTGCACGATGACAAGACGCAACGCCACGCCATTCGTGGGAGAATGGTCTTCGCGGTGATGTGTCAAAACAGATCGCAAAATGGTACTAAAGCGGGGCCTGTTTGTGTTTCTCTTTCTCTCTCTCTCTCATGCGGAAGAATATCTGCCAAGACGGTAGAACATTTGCACATTCTTCGCAAATGATTCACTCGGTGTTGGGATGCGGTGGATTGCGGGCTCGGAACGGGTTGGTTATGAATTCTTCCCTTTCCTGGCTTTCACCGTGCCAGTGGTTTGGACGGAAGGAGCGGAATCGGATCGAGCCTGTGTCCTCGTTCCCAGACTGCCTGTCTTCTGGTGGGGTAATTATTTTCTCAACGCACCGGCTGGATAAACGATTTCGCTCGGGTCACAGTTGCAGTTGCAGTCGTTTTTCATCACGCTCGTTTGCTCGGTAGCTCCTTTGAAACAGAGGATGAAAGAGGCGCTGCTCGTGCGTTGAACACTGAGCACTACTCTCGGTGTAGGGACAGAAATTATGATGATGAAATTTTAATTTACCATACATTTTTAAGCACTTCACTGCATTTAGTTCCCAACAATGTTCGATGTAAATCTGTGTCTTTTTTCTTTTCCGTGTGATTCACTAAGGACTAAAATTTTCTTTAATTCTTTCACTAAGGACTTAAATTTTCAGGTTCAGAGATTTTTGAAACAATGTTACCAAGTATTCTTCATAACTGATGTATCATGTTCTCCTCTGTATCATGTATCATGTATCAAACAAAATGCATCATGTTCTCCTCTATTACAAACATTTTTGTCATTTCTTACTTCAATAATCGTACTCGATCTTTCACTATTTTAGAAGCTGCATCATTTTAGCCCACAGTGCAATTGCACAACCAGACGCACTAAACTACCATTGCACAGAAGCCTCCCTTGCAGCTTCAACACATCATTTAGCACAGCCCGTGCACCGCATCCGCCGCCGACTCACATTAGTTCGGTGTAATAAAGCATTTCGCGAAGGCTAATTAAAAGTGCGGTATCCAACACCGCAAGAAGCCTTCCTTCGACCGTTCCAATCCGTTTGCTGCGGTTCAGTTAAAGCAACCCTTCTTCCGCTGGATTAACCCGCCCTCCAACAGCCATCAACTGAAACATCCTTTTATTCGTTCCAGACGATCGTTCGATTGCTACTCGGTGCAGCAGAAGGTTTTTTTGGGACAGGAAAGCACGGAGGTGCCATCGCACAAGAGAATCAATTCAAGCGATCGTTTAAACCTTCATTAATTATCATTACGATGCTTCAGCTGATTTCGGGAGTAGATGCCGCCAAGAAAGCGGCATCACTGCGCCGACTCATGGAAAGCAAACCGAAACAAAGCTTGAAAGGTAAATATTTGTGTCCTTCTTCAGCGGAGCCTGCTTTTTTGGGGGTACGCCGAGAACACACAGCAACCAAACGAACAAAAGCTCCCGAGGTTCCTCCAAGGTTGCTCCCAAGAGATCATGGTCCGTTGTTTGGAGTGGTTAATTCTTTGAAATCGGCAAACCAAGCACCGGTAACACTTCATATTAATGATCGTTACAGTGTTGTTCAATACACCCAACGATTGAAGAATTTCTCATTTATCTTCAAACCCTATGGCGTTGTGCGGGCCCCGGGAATACCAACTCCCAGGAGGTAACCTTTTGAACCTGGGCTCGTTTCTAAGCCGAGTATCCTTTTTTTTCTCTGTCAGTATAATCCAACGGCCGGACAAAAGCGGGGGTTAGAAAGGCTTCAAGTGTGCTCTTCAATGCCGGTCAGATAATGCTTGTTTGACAGGTTTTCGTCAATTATGCTTTTTTTTCGGTTGGAAATTTTCTGGAAGAATTGAGCAAACGATTCCGGGATCTACCAGGGTGGGTTTTTTTTTCCTGTTGGATCGAAACCGTTGTAGGTCTAATTCTCATGGATACAATCGATCATGTTAAATACGATTGCTCATGCCGTATCGGACGTATGAAATCATAATCAAACCGAGGATGAATACCGGGATCAATATAATAACTCAAGAATAAATATTCTGAAAATTCGATCTAAAATTTTTGTTCCTCTTTGTAGGCCTCCGTAAAAAGGTTTTCATAACTAAAAGCGAATCAATTGAACCAACCCATAACTCCATCATTTCGCGCATCAATTCACTTCACAGCTTCACTTGCGCAGATGATATTTTTAGCGTCACATTACAGTAATCAACCGCTTTCCCGAGTGCATTAAGCCCGACCAGTGCTCTCCTTCCAATGCCTTTATTAATATTTTTGCGCTCCACATCATACCGACACGATCGCTTTAATTGATTTTTTACTACTACCGTAAATAGCACAGCGAGATTAACACTTAACACGAGACTGAAATCGATTTTCCATCCATTGCATGCATCTTTTCGCCCGCTCCCGCTCGAAAACTCATCATTATGGCTGTCATCACCTGCGTTAATTTGTATATTTATCGGTTCACTTTGGCACAGAGGCGATGCATTCCAAGTCCAAGGCAGCTGCAGCTTCTTCCCGTCTCTCTCTCTCGCTCAGCTGCGAAGTCACTCGCCCCGCTATGCGTCAATCGTCTCTGCACGCGAGGATCATCTATGCACCATTTTCCTAAAACCACCGTTCCAAATTATGATTGCCGATGTACCAGTGACTGCTGGTGAGCAATTAAACATTCTTGCGGCAGTTGCAGCGCTTACTGCAGACCGCCCCTGGGGGCAACTTCTAACGATTCCGCAGAATCACACCGCATCACCACCACCATCATCATCATCATCATCCTGCGGCTGCGGCACTCATCTGCAGTCAAAGCATGTCATCGTCACCTCGCGATAAAAGCGCTTACCTTCTGCTGTCACCTTCTGCTGTCCCGCCGGCGGTGGGCCACAGACGCGCCCGATTCCACCAAACATACCCTCGGCACTCGGGAGTAATATCTCGCAGGGCACTTTACCCCCCAGCTCCAGACCACCCGAAAGAAAGTTAAATTGCCCCGAGAGAAAGCCTTAACGACAGTCATTTCCAAGTGGCTCACCGTCCGGAGCGCAAAACCAGACACCCCGATTCGAGTGCGAAGATGCTACACACCAAATCACACTCCAGCCCGCTCAATCAACCGCATCTGCTGCTGATGCTGCTGCTGCTGCAACGGATCCGTTAGACGATGATCGTCAACACTTTGCTGGTACACGCTCTTTTTCCTCTATTTATCGCTCTTTCTTCGTTAAATTTCTCCTAACAAGATGCACTTTTCACCGCGATCTCGCGCGTCCCCCGAAAGCCATCATGAATAATAATTGCTTACTTAATTTGAAAACACATTTCAATTTGTACCCAACAAGCCCACTCGAATGCATTCCCTGCTTGCTCACCCTCCTTCGCCCTCCCAATGTTGATGTACGCTACCGGGCGCAGGGTACTGTAAGTAAAACCAAAAAAATATATTAAGCACCACTTCTAACAACGGCCAAACAGTCGGCCTGTTAACTGTTGCCCTGTCCGTCAACCACCGACTCCATTGCGCCGCCCGGAACCACCGAGTTCGGTGTTGATGGGTTTCGGACGGACCCGGACCGAAAATATCGCCATCGAAAGATAGGGGTAAGGGCGGGTGTAAAATTATTGATAAAATGTGTTTGAAATTTTAATGCACTTTCCAAGCAGTCCCCGGTCCTGGTCCCGTGGACTCGAGGGTGTTAAATGTACGGGTGTTAATAAATTTTCGACAGTAAATTGTTTTTGTATATGTGTTTCTTTTTTTTTTGTTCGCTCTTTTTGTCACGGTGCGGCTTCGGTTTGTTGCTTCCACTCTTTCGCCTAAGTTGCTTTATAGTGTGAGTGTGTGCGTGTGTATGGTACGGTCGGTGGTGGGTTTTGTAATGTAATGGGTGTTTCTGCTTTCCTTCAGCGAATGCACATGTGTCGCGGCCGTGCTGCCGCGCACATTGAGTTGATGATAATTTTTTGACGATTATTATCAAATGAAGAGGCGCGTTTTGGGTTCGGACCACCGTGAAAGTGATACGTACACCATTGTCTCGTGCGAATGCTACGGCAACATTAAATGGATCCGGTTTGCGAACGTTTGTGGTCGAAAACGTTCGATAGTCAAACTTAAATCAGATATATTTTAAGGATTTGTTTTAAGACTAGCTACAAAAAAATAAATATATTTAAAACTATTCCTGTGTTGTAAAGGCTTTTTGTAAAGGAAACTATGTTTGTTGAACTGCTATTTCCACTTAAAAACGTACAAAAAAAACAGAATAATAAACTGTTTATCTACTGCATTCTCCTGCTTTTCTGTACTTCTATTCTACTGCTTGCAATTGATGCGTCAACACACACGCTCCAATATTCAGTATTCGCTCTACGAAATCAACAAGCCAGACGAGCCCTCCTCCTTAACCATTACACTGCTGAAGGGCAATTTCCGTACAGTGCGTCACACGATGAACATGTCATCATTTATTCTCGTTAAAATCCGTTTTTCCCATGTACGTACAACACTCCCGAAGCGGTTTCGGCGAACAAAGCGAGCGTCCCATCCACCCCGGGGGACGGGATGACGCGATACAATAAAATCTTAAAAGGCAGCAATTATTTTACTATCCTCCGGATGAGTGCGACAATTGAGCCAGTTGGCCAGACAGTTGGCTTTATTTCCGTATCGATTTTCCCCTTACCAATGGCTCTGGCTGGAACGTTGGTTTTACTCCAACCTCCACTACAGACAGTGTAATGCATTTATCTAATCGGCTACATTTTCAACCACTTTTCCACTATCTTCTGCTCAAGTGCCCCTGTCAGAGAGAGAGAACGTTGGTTCATTACTTCAGAGTTTTACGAAGAATAGTGTCGCTAATTTTCAAAACCCTCGCCAGCTCAGAGGGGACAGGAAAGTGCACACGTTCAAACGATGTCGTTTTGATGCTTGTACAGTTGCAGTTGCTGCACGGACAATAATTGTTAACCATCTTTACCGGGCATCGTTTAATTGCCTGGTTGGGATTTTTCAACCCTCCAGCGCTGGGAAACGATGCGATCTATCGTATCGTACCTAATAATAATTTCATGATTAAGTCTCAATAACTCTCTTTGTTCTATTATCGCTTCCCGTGCCTACCCTCGGTATTTCGAAACGAAAGCCAGCTCTACTCTAAGCCACGTGATGAGTTGTTAGGCACGACCCTTCGCCGTTCAATTCCGCGCTGCACACTAATCCTTGTGTTCTGGCCAATTGCAATCGATTGCCTTTTTAGGGGGGGATAGGAGGCAATCCGTCGGTAGACTCAAGCGCATTTTTCACACCTTTCATCTGACTTTCATTATGCTAGCGGGTTTAGTTTTGTTTTTATATCCCCGTTAGCCTTTTAACTGTGTTTTTTTTTTTCTAACATTGCCCCTACCGCATCATCCGTGCGCTTTGTTTTCCCCCTCTTTGTTGCGCTGCCAAACACAATTGAGCCTATTGGTGCGAACAATCAAAGCACTCGACTCGACTAGACCCAAAAATTGCCAGGCTTCGGGAGCTTTTGGGTGCGGTGGCTTCTACCAAACAATGGTCAAACAATAAACCAATTTTCCAAAACCCTCCCAAGCATGATGATCCGTTTTTTTTTCGGTTTGCTTACTTTCAATAAAACCATTCCCAAAATTGTCCTTTTCGTCGAGCAATGTGTTTTATTATTATGCCCAGACCAACAGCACCGTTCCAAATGACCGATCGTTCAGGGTGGATCTGCTTCCAGCAGGCCACTCGCAGCCCAGCCCAATAAGCATCATCCTGATCCGGCGTGCAAATCGATTCCAAGGAAGACCAGCAACAACAGAAAAAACGGCTAACGAGAATCGAAACATCAAAAAATCATTTATTAATTTATTGTTGCCGATTTTATGCGAAACGAAGAAACACGACACAACGATCCGCACCGATCGGGCTGACCATAGAAAGGTTAGCGCTTTCAAGAGGAGGGTTGCCTGTTTGTCCATTGTGTCGATTGTATTGTAGTTAGCGCGCTAACAATCGCAACTGTTCAACCTCCAGCAACAGATGCAATAGAAAGGAACGTGACAAATAGTGCCGTGCAAACATGGCGGAGCGGAATCATTGAGTCGAGATCTATTTATCATTCGATTTTACGGCTTCTTAGCTTCCACTGCCGAGCAGGTAAGGATGGGACGGGATTAAATGAGGTCCCTGAACACACACACACACACTTGAGAGCCGTATCATCTGGCGGCAGAGGCTCTAGAAATCGCAAACAAGGAAGCAACAGTTACAGAAAGGTCACAAATTAATTTGTATTTACCTTTGCAGCTCATCTTGACATTGCCACGCAGCAAACAAACTTTTATTGTCACGTTTATTTGGAAGCTCTCTGTTCAGCGAGAGGCCGAACGCTTGTACCAGCTTGGGCTCCGGATTTCAGCTGGATCATGTTGTTTTGTGGTCGAATTGACCCTCTGTCGAATTGCTTTCCAAGCAGCGCTGTTCCCGCTGTGTTTTATGGATCTATCTGGAAGCCAGCGCACACCCGGTGATCATCCGGTGGTACCGTTTGCCGTTTTTATAGTTCCAGGTTCCAGTCCTTCCTCGAAATGGAAATGCATTGCTGTGCATATGCAACGTAAGGCTCGAATGCGTGTGTGTGTGTCTGTGTGTATGGGTGCATTTTTTATGTTCTGATGATGGCTGATAAATTGAGGAGGGCGTCATGGTGTCTTCGTCCTTTTGTTTGTTCGAATCGGCCAGAAGTGCTGGCGTCTGCGGCAGCCAAAAAAAAGGGAACGATTTGATTTACGAAGAAACATCTTTTGTATTATATACCCCGAAATCAATGCTGTAAAAGAATGGGACTTTTGTTTCGGCAATTAATTGCATTTATTGCATTCATATTCGGGATAAATATACGCTGTTTTATGGGACTATTTTTGAAGATTTTATTTTTTTTTTTGTAAGGAATTTTAGATTAAATAAAGTTTGAAAGATTAAATAATTCCAAAACCATTTAACTTTAAATGCAACCAAAAGACTTCAAAATATGAACGATTTTGTTAGCTTTCATTCCTCAAAGACTTATTATTTCTTCACGCTTTCTTCATATCAAACATTAACGCAAAATAACAAAAAAACGATTTGTCCACTGCTTGTGCTGTCGTCGTCGTCTCTCCCCAAAGGCAATTTTCTCCGTCTCACGCTACCAAAAGGCAACTACCAGCCAGCCATTTTATTACATTACTCAATTCATTACAATTCATTTAGATTCAAATCGTGTACAATCTCCAGCCAGCCGGTATCCTAACCGTGCGCATCGTCACCGCGGGAAACATGATACTTTTCTCCCCTTTGCTGTGCTTATGGTAGCGTCATAAACCGTCAAGCGCAATTTGAAAGATTATCTCCCTCAAAGGACACGAGAGTGCCGCCGTTACGCCGTCACCAGCGAAACGTATCGAACGGCTCATAATTTTCATCGTTTTTCTTCCCCGATTGCCGCTACCTGGCAGCCACCAGAGCGACTGCAATCTGTGTTTGCGCTGTGACAGAGAAGTTCGAGAAGCAAAATCTCCCTGCGCAACCAACCAACCAACCCGGACCGGCTGGGGGAAAAAAGAAAGATGGCCAACCAGCGGCCGACCGTTATCCTGATTGACGAATCACCATTTTCATTTCTCCTGGGGTCGATTTCGGCATGTCGACGTTGTACGCACGCGTATAATGAAGTGCCATCGAGAGTCCTTCGTCCTGCGTCGCTCGCGTACGGCACACTGGAGGGGCATCTCGCACGCGCACCCTTTCCGACTATGTACCGTGTGCGCTGATAAATACAACCACCCTTCGGTCCCATCTCACATTTGCAAAAGCGCGCACACACACACACACACACACAGACACTCAGACGTGCAGACAAATATCATCCACCCGGCCGGGATGAAGCTTACCGCATTACGCTTAAGTAGAAAATAAATTACTTTTTTCCTTCATAATCGTAAACGTCCAGCCCAAGGTGAGGGAACGCTGACAGCTGAATCGACGCGGGAAGGGCTGCACCTAGCGAAGCGCGGTGGAAACTGTCATCCATCATGCAAAAACAAATATGTAGCTAAAAATGTAATTTATATTTATATTTGCACACCATCTCGAACAAATTTGGGTACAACTTAGGGCAGGAGCCACGGTTCCGTTTCGTGCTCAAAATGGTTGCTCGAAGGTCTGACGCAAAACGTGTGCAATGGTTATGATTTAGGGATTTTGTTCAAGTGCGAAGCAGATTTACTGTTTGACATACGTTTTTATGATGTAGTGGTTGAAGAAATTGGAGTTGATGTTCAAAAGGGAGATCAATTGCGCTGTTTTAAGAATCTGCACTAGTATTAGGACTTTTTGTGTTATCGTCCTAATGTTATTGTATTAAATTGAGCAGGAATTTACAAGATTTTATGACATTTAACTTAAATTTCTATGTTTAATCATTCCTAAAAATAAAGTTGGAAATCTAATTTGAGTTTCTAGTACACACAAATATCTCTATTCTATTTAAATATCATACATGCGACGCAATAAACAACACCACTATGCCACTTACCAGCCAGCCAGGGAATCCGGGAGCCAGGAGAATCGTCGACAGCTTATACGGGCCGCTGATACACATCGCCGTTTCAACGCATAATCATTTCCATTTGCATTCGAGCATCATAAAACGATGGGTGTTTATTTTATTACACCTTCTGACCTCAATTTCTCGCCGCCCCACGATCGATACGGTTTGGCGTTGGATGATGGTAATGATGAATAACGCCGGCCACCGCCTCCCCCCCCCCTCGGCACTGCGCGCGCGTTAACTGTCTCGCTAGCTAGATTCATCCTGCCGATTGATCGATTTTTTCCGTCTTAATATAAAAGCAAACAACGCACAAGCACCCGAAGCAAAAGAGGGTCGAAAGCGAAAGAAAACTTCCGCCAAGTATTAATAGAACGAAAGGAAGAGGCGGCCAAATGCCCGGCCGGGTGGCTGCCGGTGGCTGCCGGCACCGGAACACGTAGTGCAGTAAAATTCAAATTTCCTGGCTGCCATCTTCTTTTATCCGGCAGATATAGGGGGGGGGGGGAGCAATTTTTACAATCCCTGTTTCATCGCTTTCCCGCACACCATTTAACGGGGATGCTCTTTTATAACCTTCCCCTTGTCCCTGTGTGTGTGTGTGTGTGTTTTTTTTTTTTTGCCAGCATCCGCTGCACAACCTCAATCTTTGCGCCGTTTCCAAACCGTGATTGCGTCGCCAAAGGATGGATGGAAAAGGAAAATGGTTGTAGCGTTAAAGTAGTCGGCTTTCCACACCGGTTTTCTGCTGCCAGTTTTGTCACCCCATTTTAGTTTGGCCGTGCACGCAAACGAACCCGAGGGAATAGAAGCATTTTGGGTGTGGTGGTGCGAACAATCAGCTAAATTTGCTGCCAGACTACTTCCACCACGGGAGCCTTTGCTCCTGCTTGCCAGTAACAGCACCGTGATGCAAGGGATGATTTGCATTATTCATGCCTATTTGAACTAAACGGCAGCAAACACGTCCTTGGGGAAAATGTCGTCCTGATTCCTAATCGGTGTGGATAAGCGTCGGGAGAATGAAAGCGTCGGTCTTTGCCGGTCGTTCCTGGTGGAAGGGATCAAATTTTGCTGTAATAGAGTGGTTTAATATTGGCCAGATGGTTGCTAATCACGGCTCGGATGTGATAGTTGGTTGCTATAATCGATCATAAGAGAGGGTTTTATTTTTCGAGGGGAAGAGATGACTGGAGCAATCCACAGCATTTTTGATTAGACCAATTCGGAATACAATTTGTATAAGGGCAATCATATCGTGCCTTTTCCCAGTAGAATGATTCATGTAATGTTTCATTAAAGTTCAGCGTCAAAATTCCACAAAAGACTTTGTTTTGTTTTTAAGGCTTCTGTAACGTTATATTTGAATTTCAACGACACAACATTTGTCCCACTAATCGACTTGTTAACTACAAATTAAATCGCTCCAAATTTGTATTGAAATTTCAGCCAGCATTCACCCACGTACAGCAGCGAGCATTTGAAATCTACACACCCTTTCGTTCAATGATCTTCAATGATCGCTGTGGAAGAAAAACAAAGACACACGCTCTTGATTTGCCTTTCAAAGGAAGCGACAAATCTGGTATATTTTGTACAGCCCCTCCGTCTGCTCAAAACTCACCGAATTAAGTCGAAACGATCGGTTTTTACCGGAGAGGTGGAAAGATGTGGGGGAGCTTTGAGGGGAGGAGATTATTTTTTGTTGTTCTTTACGGCTCGCTTCAGTAGGCCCTACGCGCCCAGTTCCGCTACCTTTTGCTCAAAGAGCCAAGATCCGCCCGGTTCGATAGCTCGATCTCGCGATCGGGTGCGCTGAATACGTTACAAAACTTGCTAACTCCTGAACCCGATCCATACGTGGGCTGAACGATCGCTGTTTCGTTTTTTTTGTTTGTTATGTGTCGAAGAGGGCTACAGGTGGGCCTGGATGGAGGAAGCACAAAATCCGACGGACATGTGTTCTCTCGCACTAATGTCCCCTGCCAAATAGACTTTCAAATTCGCTCATCAAACCGTGTCTGCTGTCCGGGCGCGGGATTTCCGATCCGACCGGCCGTCGGTGGCATGAAGGATTACACACCACGCAGCCCGCAGCGTCCTCCCCTCCTCGGCAGCGTCTCCCTCGTGGGGCAATCGGTGAATGGAATTGGATGCATCGGAGGAAGCACCATAATTGAATAAAAACTTTTATTGTTCTTCACGGGCGCGCAGGAAGCAACCCTGGCCTCCCATAACTGTAAACGAGCTATCGGAACGAGCGACCTTTTCGCCAGGCGGTACGAACTTCCGATCGCGCTGGCCGATTTCGGCGCGGCCGGTCGGTCAGGGGTGGACCGCAAGGATGCGTGGAATGCTTTTGTTCGGTGGAATCCGTAAAATCATTTAAATGGACGCATGGTCGCATCGATTCCGCCACTACGGCTACGTTTTGGGGGCATCGTTTTTGTGCGAGGAATGTGTTGCTCTTTTTGTTGCTGTTCTTGCGACAGTTTTGCTTCGCACCTTTTCAGCCTGCTTTTTGGTTCGCGTGCACGCAGAAAGAGAAGATGTTTACAAAGACAACAACAAAAAAAACCCTCGAGATGAAAGGTAGGAACATCTTCGCACACACCGACTTGTCATGTTGACAGCAAGACGCGTTCGTCATGTTTGCTTCTGATCGGTTGATTGGTGTGTAGTTGCTCGTGCATTGTTGAAGCGTGTTGACTGTGCTTTCGACCTGCACAACGCGCTGTGTTTAATGCTTGTGACGGACGTTGATTATTTTGCAATTTGGTTTATTTGTTCAAATAAAGCTGAGGCGGTGAAATGAGACTTAAAATGTTGGTCTTTATTCAAGGAATTATGTACTATTCACGACTTATTGCAGCAGCTCCAAACATCTTCCGTGCAGTTGACATTCTTCCTAGAGAACTCTGAACCATGTCTTCAGGTTTTGTTGCAAAATCTGCGAACAAATCGAGCGAAAGAAGGTGTCTAAGTAAGTTCTTACTTACTGCTGTATCTTCATGCTTTTCTTTCATATTATTACAAGGTACTTCGACATCAGTAAAATACCGACCAGCAAATGACACAAATTATCCAATCAATGTTGTCAAGTAAAACCGCACCATTGCATAAATCTTCTCGCACATCCCACCGTCGCTGCGTATAATGTATTCAAATTATTTCACGCGACATCGTTGCGCAAACACGAAAGCGATTAATTCATTGCAGACTCACATAAACACATCACATCACGCCCGTGCATTAAGGTACTAATGGCACACACACACCAGCGACCGAACAGTGGATTTGGTTTTTGGAATTCGCCTAAATTTCCATCCTTTCGGCGTGTCTCCTCAATGCCCCGAAACGCGGTGCATCGTTCCCACGGGCCATCGGCGGGCAAATGGAAGGACATCCTTCTGCCAGCGGCCACACGCCCACCTAGCGCATTCATGACGACCCGCAGACCACAGACGAACAAACACGATAAATTTCCCTCCTGGTAGACGCTGTCGCTGTCGTTGAGCTGTCGCCTGGGCAGTGCCGTAAAACTGTACAAACACGCCTGCAGACAGTCGAAGGATACGGTTCGCTTGGCAGGCAGCTACAAGGATCTTCGATTCCGCTCCGGGGCTCCCTATACTCCTGCACCCAGCCAGCGGACACATGTTGCTCGATTGGAAATTGAATCCTCTCGGACCTCCCAGACCGCTGGCTGGCTGGCCTGCGCCTTGATTGTTCTTCCATTTTGCCCCCTTTGAAACCACCAACAAGCTCATTTCGGACACGACACGACAACCGTTGTTTGGCGCTACGGTGTTCACGGTGTTCTTACCTCTTTGTTGTTGTTTTTTTTTGTGTTGTAGCAGCAGCGTTTTCTTTCTCTGCGGAAACAAAGAAAGACATCTTACATGTTTTCTTTTCGCCCTCCCATCATTTGCAGGTGGAAATCGTTACCTGTGTTTATGTAATGATTCGTTTTCGGTGATGTTTTGTCCTTGTGGTTTTGTGCTGCGAGGGTTTCCCACCACCCTCTTCAACAGTCAAACCCACACACACACACACACACACACACACACACACACACACACACACACACACACACACACACACACACACCACACACACACACACACACACACACACACACACACACACACACACACTCGTATGGGTACTACACAACACAAACCCCTACATTATCCCATCCCAGTGGGAAAGAAATTAACTTTTCAGCTTCCGACCGGAGCCTCCACAATGCATCCTTGTTAGCCGTGATTCGAACGTCTCCGTGTGATGAATTTTGGGTTTTGTGGCGAAGGGATGTTTTTAAAATGAAGATGTATCATTTCGACGACATGATGGATCGCTCTCGGATATGGCAGCCAGCAAGCAGCAAGCAGTGGGAAAGAACACTACTTCCGACAACTCCGGATACAGTGGAATTGTCTGATGAACAATTGTTAAACCTGCCCCGCATCGACCAACGTCCCCCCCGGGTGTGTTGGGTGCGAAATGAGCGCAACCTCACACTGTGGCACCATCTTTCGGACGATGCGTTTAAATTGAACTAATTAGAGCGCATTAGCTCCAGATGTTCCCGTGTAGAATAGAATTGCAGTGCCTTTTCGGTAGCCAGCCTGCTGTCAGAATGCATTTGTTGCAACTCCCGCCCCTTTGCACACTGATTGAGTGGATTACATTGCGATGTTTTGAGAGGTTGGTAGCCAAATGTTCATGACCACTTCCGTTCTCATTTCTGGAGTAGTTGATGATGTCTTGTTTTGGAGACTCAATTCCTGGAAATCCTGTATTGCAAGATATTGGAACGGATTTCGAGGCTATACGGGCGTTGATCACAGCAGCGTAAAATCCTGAAATAACGCCTTTTAAATTCTATCATTTCTATATTGCTCCAAATGAACTAAACACCTGAACATGAAGAAATAGGCTATTTCCCTTCAAAACTCACACAAATACGTTTCTGATTTACTGTCACCAATCTGCTATTATTTGGATCTCCCGCACATTATCCATCCAAGCTACAAACCAAAAACGGTAATTGATTGTGTTCACATTTATGCAACGAAATCTGCAACCAACAAGATTCTGCTTTTCCCCTCTTTTCATCGTATACTGCTTTCTTCTCATTCCTGCTCTTGCATCGGAGGCCATAAATTCAAACGCTTCTTGATGCGGCCACGAAACACGGACAGATCGCGATATATCGATCAACCGAGTGTGACCCTACATCCCACTACAATTCCCCTGTCGCTGCAACCCACGTTTGTCACCAAGGATGTCCAGCTCTGTGTGTGTGTGTGTGTGTGTGTGTGTGTGTGTGTGTGTGTGTGTGTGTGCGTACAGCACAAAACAAAGGGCCCGCGCTGTCTACATCATCAGCAGAACATCAGTCACTATCACGCATCACGTCGAAAATCGTGATTTGCAAGACCGTGGGGTTGGTTTCGCTTTGTCCGGCGGAACACTCGTGGCCAGCTTTGTGGGCTCCGCTGCGCACAACCACGCTGCGGACGACACAAAAACAAATGTTTAACAAATTCTTTACATTAATTCTATTGTTCTCGTACTAATGGATTCAAAATTATTGATTTTTTCATTACCCTACGGGTGTTTTGTGCCGTTTTTCTCGTTTCTGGCCCGATCAGCTTAACGCTTTGGTTGGACTTTTTGTTGTTGTTGTTGGTACTGCCTTTGTTTCTTGTCGCGCAAAGGAGCAGCTTTTTTGTGAGTGCATTTCCCAAATTTATGCTTCTGTCCGAAGCGAATCAACGATCAACGAAGCCGCCGCGGTACGCTTCATCACCGTCAGCTTTGGCAGCCCGTCAACCGGGTTGAAGGATTGCACCGGATGTGGCAAAACATTTGTGAGGATTTGTGGCTCGTTGCTTGTTAAATTGTTGTATCGAAGGTATTTTGGGCAAGGAGGACCCGATTCCGTTCGCTGCTATTTTCTCCGCGCACTTACTGGTGGAGGAAGAAAGACTTTGAAGGTGTGAGGTTTGGCATTTCTTTTTCGCATTTGTTTCACGAGAAGACATGCACAATTTAACTCTCGATTTGGAGAGGTATTGTAATTATATTCTAACCTTTACTATTTACTTGGGTGAGCTTGCGGTCTTTGACTTCAATATTTCTTCATCAAGATAATCTCTCCAGCCTATGTTAGGCACAGATGAGAATCGAACTACATCTGGCTTAGCAGACATTAAAATTTATTATATTTAGCAAACAGGACGATCCGAGCTAATAAATATAACGGTATAAGAACTAAACGGTTTTTGTAGAAGATATACATGATAAAACTAATAAAAGATTTACTATTAATGTTCATCGTTCCAAGAATTATGAATTCATTCATTATAAAGCCCTACACAATAACTTAAGGCCCATTTTTCATGTGCATCAGTTAAAAGTCCCATTACAAAAGGCGAGTTGGTTGTTACAATAAAGCTTTACTGTAATGTTCTGCGTGATGTCGTGTAAACGTCTCGTTAAATGACCCATTCAAACCGAGCTTTATGATGCACAAAGCAACCAGCAGAGCGATTTAAAACATCAACTGCACTGCCAAGCCCCCCTGCTTCAGCTGCACAACGGAAGGCTGCATCCATTCTCTCGTCAACCACCCCGTACAAACAGCACGTCAACCGACAATCGCACACTACCAGGACAGCTAGACACCGTACACGGATCAGCCCGCGAGCAGATGTTAATCGTCCTAATGGAACGAATTATGCTAAACCGAGCCGGGCAGCGAGCATTTTGCACCAACGTTTTGCCCATCTTCGCGCACCCAAGGTGTCCGGAGCGTCCGGGCGTCATCATCAACACCATTAAGTGCAACTTGATCAGCGGTCCCGGTCTCGGATACCATAAACGGATCATCCGCGATCGAAATCCTGCCCGTGCATCGCCGCGCTGCCGTCTGCCTTGGCTGCTGGAGGAGCATCACGGTGACGATCAGCGTCAGCCGATTGGCAATAGATTCATCCACCCCGCCCTCCGGTCTCACTGCCGCGGGTTGAAGCGTTGATGATCACGTCAACTAGCGGATCGGCAACGCGATACCGCGAGCCTACGCGCGGGACTGTGAATTATTCAATGTGAAAATCGCATCCCATTTTGTGCTAAGAAAAGATAAACACATAGGACAAGAGGGAAAGAAAAAAGCCTACAACACGTCAAGATGCTTCCTCGATTGGTGTATCAACGCACGCTCCCGACATGATAGTGTCAAATGCATGCCGTCCTCGAGGCGGATCGGGCAACTAGCCCCGATCGCTCGTCATCAGTTGATCGCCAACCATTTCTAAAGCAAATGGTGCTCCGCGAACAACAGCATCAACGGCAAAGCCAATTCCCCTGCATACCTTTGAATCTGTTCCTAATCATCTTTTTATTCACACATTACCCAAGCTCCAAGCTCGGGCTCGCATTGCGTCAACAACCCAACGGGGCAGCACACGGTCGATGAGTCAAATAATTTTAATGAACTATATCTATCATCCGGCAGTTAAGCTAGCCCCATAGCAAATGATGCCTTATGCAGCCTTTCAAAATGACCCTCCGAGCAGCCACCCCGAATGTCTCGACACGCCAAAGATTGGAACCTTTTTCCTTCTCATTTCGGGTTGATTCTCTCGCCTAAACCGCTCATTTATATTCCTTAATTTCAGCTCAATATATACACACACACGCGCGCAGGAAGGATTATATCGATGGCGAGGGATATATTGGCGATGTACAAGAGTTCAAGGGCGGGCTGGGGACAGGGGGAGACGCTGGCAAGGCTTTGGGTTTAACGATTTCCAAATATTTTCCAAAACGGCTTCAGCTCTACCATTATCATTGTTCGGTGCTATTAAGACACCTCCTGGGCTGGTACATGGCCGGCGTACGCCGCTGTGCCTGATTGCCTTCATTTATCACGACGGTTAATCATCGCCATTTTCTAATTATATCCAATCCATTTGGGGGCCTTTTTGGTTACTCTTTTTCTCTTCCACTATCCCCCGCCGCACACGGGCGAGACCTCGCCAGCGAGACACGATTAAACCGTTTGCGTTGGGCTTTCGTATTAATGCGTATGGTATTTGCTTTAATCGACACAGATTAGACGCAGAAAAATGTGGATGTTGACACGAACGGACACAACTTAATAATCGTGCCCGAATGTCGATAATCGTTGCATTCCACTGCTACGGAATGTGTGTACGGCGTTGTTTGATGGTGTGATAGGGGGCCTATGTAAATAATCTTCTATTTTTTATTGTCGCCTCACAAAGGCAGGAGTAATATCTAAGCAGTACTGATCGATTTGAACCAATCCACAGCGGACCGATAACGAAGAATCAATTTGGTATCAAATTACATGAGCTTCATTTCAATGGTGAGTCCTTTTTTTCCTGTGAATGCACGACAAACTACACGCAGCCGACTACACCATCGTTTAGAATCATACACATGGCTTCGTATTTGAATTCGAAATGTTTCGATTATGCTTCCGCTGCTCAACCTCAATTCCCAATCCATGTGGTTGGGTTTTCAATATTCTACTCCTTTTTTTTTTTGGGTTGTCTTTTTGGTCTAGATTAAGCTCCCCAGATTGCAAGGGCTCATCTGGGACGGAGCAGCAAATCGAATTGGATTCGTTCAATTTATAGTGCCATACCTATTCCAAAGAGACCAATACCGAAACGGCCTCCAATTTCGATGATTTTCTTCCACAATTTTGACCCATCCGAACGATTGCTACCGATTACTTGTAGGCTTATCAATTGCCCTGGTGGTGACGATGGTGCTTCATTTTCAGCACTTGTCCAATGTTAGTTAGTTTTCCCTGCTGGCCAGAAATGGTTGTCTCGTATTATGAAATCGGCACAGTTTGGGTACACGGTTAGAGGATTATTGGATTTTTATAGAGGGGCCTTTAGATTGATTTTCTGCTTGGTGTCTATTTTAAACTATCAGGTCAGTTCGAAATCGATCTCCAGGGAGTGATTCTCTGTAAGAATGTGTTTTTTTTTTCTAGATCCTTGTTTATTGTGATCAAACGTTGCCTTCGTAGCTATAAAAAGCTCTTCCATATCTTAACAAACATCAATCCAATAACATAATAAACTGCGTTAAACAAAACAAACTTCCTCATCTCTTTTCCTTATCTCTGAAGGTTAGATATTAAAAATATCATACCAATGATTCTTGATGCCCTTATGTCATTATTACATGCTGTAGGAATCGAAACTCTTAAATTTTACAATTTTCATACACTAACCTTCATCTGTCTCCCAAAAAGACTCAAATACTTTATTCCGTTTGCATGTATAGCTTCAAATAAAGGCGAAGACACTCGTTCCACTCTGCCTATCATAACTTTACATCACACTTCCAGCATCACGATCCTGCCATATCGAAACGCCCCAAAACAGGGATCATAAAGTTTACTGTAACATTTATTCACTTCCTCTGCCCTTTTGCCTTGCTGCACACGTGCACGGCAGCACGCAACCGAACGCTTTCGAACGAATGAATGAATGAACGGTGTTGCTGCTCACAATCAATCTGTCCGATCGCATCGATTCATTAGCATATACCATCCATCCGCTCCGGTCGCTTCTCAATCACCTGAAATGGCTGCTCTTTCTCACCTCGTACGATCGTAGGACGCCTGGTTCGGGGCTGAGAAAAAAAGAGCCATCCCCACATCCTATGATCGGTTGGAAATTAAAGCTGCCCATCCCGCAACCGCCCTTACCGCTCGCACCACTCGAAACAGATGTAATCGAGCGTGTAATTTCCGGTGTACCATTTCGGGCACCTCATAACTTTTGCTGCTTCCCGAGCCCTAGACGCAGCAGCCAGTGGACGACACGATTTCCAGTTGATGCTGCCATTGATAGTGTCGAAAATTGCTCTGTGACCCTTTTTTCTCTCTCTTTCTTTCTTCTCTCCTCTGGAACATTTAAATCAGTCTGGAAGTTTGTGTATTTGTTCATCAATTTCGTTTAACGGCTTATCAGGTGGCTTTCGATCTTTATTATACCAGACACTCGGCTGAATCCCCTTTTTCAGGGGGTGACGTTTCCGCACCGGTTAATCAAAATATTTTGGTCTCGAAACGTTTGGCACTGCCTCGCCAGCGGATCGTATCAACGACCGTGTCGAACGATCAGCGTTAGGCTTCGCGTGAGTCGCATTATCTCCATTGTACAATGCTGAGTGTCCTACCGGAGCGCATGTTGCTTCGTCCTGCGGTGAATGCAGTGCCGAGAACGATCGATCGAGATGCGTTAACCGTACCGGGATGGAAATCAAACAGCACCAAAACAGCAATCGATCATCGGTGCCGGATTCCGATCAGTGACTGAGCACTGCACGAAGTCACCCGTACGCTCTTTGCACGCTTGGCCCTCCAGGCACTCAAAACAAACTCAGCCCACTGCTTGCGTTGATTACGCAATTAGGACTCTCCCTCTCTCTCCCCTCTCTCTCTCCTCTCCCCAACCTGCCCAGCGAAAGAGGAGAAGAAAGTGCAAATTAAGCGATGGCACGGAGGGAACGCCATAGAACGCCACATTCTTTAGCCCAAACAGCTCAATTGCGGTGTTTGCTCGTGTGGCTGCTCCCTGCCTTTGCCACGGTCATAATCGAAAACCGTGGCTAATTTGACCCGAGCATAATTAATTACCGGCAGACCCCTCGCCAGGGTCCGCGTTCTAGACGGCCAGTATCGAAATCCGAGACCGAGCGAACCACTGCAAACGACTTGCAAACGAAACGGGCCCGAGGGGGGGAGGGGCGGTATGAAGAGCTGATTGAATGGAGAAACAAACACACGAACCCACGGCAATTGGTCCGCGCGTATCAGCCCTTACCTTTTTTTGTGGTTGTTGTTGCTGTCTGTGTTCAACCATTTAGCGGCCGCGTCAGCACCGTCAAAACCCGTGGCG
This sequence comes from Anopheles merus, assembly GCF_017562075.2. Taxonomy (NCBI): domain Eukaryota; kingdom Metazoa; phylum Arthropoda; class Insecta; order Diptera; family Culicidae; genus Anopheles; species Anopheles merus. The sequence goes on along the minus strand of NC_054082.1, from coordinate 6,809,091 downwards.
CACACTGGATGAAGGCATAAAAATTAGCTTAAATACCGAGCCGCATCAACGCGAACCCCTGGACGGGTCCCTGCCACGGCCAGTCAGCCCACGGCAGTGCGGGAGAAAAATTGAACAATCATTAATATTGAACGTGAGACTTAGGTAAAGACCTTACGGTCCGGGCCAAACGATCCAAAGCCCGCCATCCAACGGCAGGAACGGAACGCAACATTTAACAACATAATTTCCTTTCCCTCTGCTAGAACTTGGATGGAACTCGCAGGAGGACGAGAAGAAGGTGCCCACCCGAATGGAATGGACAGCAGTGGAAGGAATCGGTAATGAAGATACTCTCCCCGAAAAAAATACCCAAATCTACTCCGCCGCACACCCGCAGACCATCAGGCCCGAAACAAAATGGTTAAAACAAAGCTTGTTCAGCCCGGCCCTCCTCTCCACGATCTTTACATTCACAAGACGTGAAGAAATAACACCACCGGGTCTACCCGCTGCTCGGCAAACTAGGCAAGAGATTAATGATCGCTCGCGCACCAGGTTCGTTGTCTATTCCACCGCCCAAATCACGCTGCTCCGAAATAGTGCTCGGCCCGGATCGCCCCCAGGCTCGTTTTCTAACGTCTTCGTCCGCTGCGCAGGCACTACACTCATTTTGCTCAATGTTTTCTCACCCTAATGATCGTTTGATTGATGATCGTTTATTTATTTATTGTTATTAATTTCCTATCGATTTTACGCCCGCTGATCGCGTTAAACTCGATTTAATTGAGCGCAAAAGGAAACGAAACGGGGCAAAAGGTGTAGCCCAGCGCGCTGCGCCCATAGACCGAAAGGAAGGAAAGACGGTATGCCTGTGTTCCAGCTCAGCCGGAATTCCCCTTCAACCCCCGGGGCCGTGCTGTGCTCTGTGGCCGTGCAAATAGCTTCGCAATCGCTTCCATCCATCCTGTGCGATCATTAATTTTTATTAATTCCTGAATGGCGCTGAACTAATCTTCCAACATTTTTTATTAATTTTCTCCCATCAACTGAAACGCTGCGTACCCTACGATCGGACGTAAGTCGTCTTTGATTCGTGGTGTTGAATTCGTTTCACCGGCTCAGCACACTGTAACCCGGACGGGGAGGGAAAGATTTGCACGGTTCGGGCACAGCATTGGGGCTGCAGTGAAGTGGTATAATTCGGAGTGAAAATGAAGTTGTTACGTTCGACAGGCTGCCAGCGAGAGGGTGGTGAAGCCAGTTCCGGTAATAATAATAGAAAAAAAACAACTCCAAAACAATCGAAATCGATTGTGAGCGCTGTTTTGGAAGAGGCTGGCAGGCATTTCCCAGCCATGGTAAAATCGAGCTAATGATCCATTTGAATTCATTATGCTGAAGCCATTTGGCGAAGGTGATCAGAGGAGCGGAGCGTAGAGAGAAATAATAAACGTAAATGAGCTGGAAATTCCTTGCAGAAAACGGAACACTCCAATAATGCTAGCTGAATGGAGCAATCAGCCCCGTTTAGCTAATTATAATTAGATAAACTTTTTTTTTGACTGGCTAAAGTATATGCAACGACCGTGAAATTTCTCCCAATCAAACAGTATTTTCATTTTCTTTTCACAAAACATATTTCCACACACGGCGCAAACTGTGTTACTTTGCTATCCTTGCAAACAAATTGACTGTGGTTTGCTTCAGTAATCGCATTCCGGCTCCACGCGTATCACCACAACACCGCATAATGGAGCTTTATTTTTACAATCAATCACGCGTATCATTCATGCTGAATTCCACCGTGCAAAGCCCCTTCCGTTGCTGCCTCAATCGAACCATAAGCTACCCAAAAACCAAACAAACAAACCGCACAGTCCGGGCTTTCCTAATCCCCGATCTCAATCGCATTGCCAAAATAAAGCCCGGCCTGCCAACACACAACCGTCGAGCGCGCGCGCTAAGCTCTGACCCGAGCACCGAAGCCACCTCACACCCTTTGGCCGATGCAATCGAGGGCACGTATCAAATTAATAACGAGAAGATCGTTAGCCTGCTTGCTATACCCGAAAAAAAAACCAACGAACCCTTGCACCGGTGGGCCCCAGCCAGCTATGAATTGTCTGTCTGCCACGGGTTCGGGTTCGTGGCTTGCCGGTCGCTTAAGTCTTTCGATAGGTTTCGTACACGCCTGTACGTACGATATACGCGCTTGTCTTCGCGTGTTTCTGCCCTCCGTTTTATTACGAGAAGATGTTGTGTTGATCGGTTGGCTGGTGGGTTGTGTTGTTTTTTTTTTCTTTCTTTCTTCTGTGAAATGTACACCATCATAATTTTCTCTTTTGAAGGCTATTATTAATTTTGACAGATCGCTTTCCGAGTGCTCCGATTCCTGAATAAAACCCCGGCAGTGTTGACCGGGGCCAATTTCTTCCATTTCGGTGTTAGCTGACCTTCTCCCCCTCGCCCTGTTAGCTTACCGCCACACGTCTGCCGTTGTTGCTGATGATCGCGAGAATGATGAGTCGTGAGTGGTGATTGAGCTCCTCACACACAAACGCGGGGCAGCAACGTCGGCGACAGCGAATGCAAGGGGGTAACCCGCACGCCCCAGGTACTAAATCGTTTCAACGGAATGTTCACAAAAGTGAAGGAAAGCACGCCTTGCTCGACGGTTGGTGCGCGATCGATTTGGCGGTTTTCGTTGAGGCGAGCTTATTATCCCGGGGAGGGTGTAAGCACGCGCACCCCCCCTCCCCCTTCCGAGCAGACTTTGAAGTGAGGGGAGGGAATTTGAAGGGTCAAAAGTTTGGAAGCTATCCATTTCCATCGTGTGATGTTGGTATTATTGCACGGTGGGTTTTGTAAAGCGATACATTTCAGCACGTCCACTTTAAAAGCTTTATTATAGCTTTATTTAACATTGAAGCTCACTGTGGAAACCGTGAGTGCATTTTATTTATCTAAAAAGAAAGTTTTAGAAGGCTTACTACATTCCCGTTTTTGGTTTTTCATTCCCTAACAAAACCTTTAAAAAACAACTTCTATATTATCAATCCGTTTACAATAAAAAATAATAAACCCAATCGTTGATCTTTAACAAGGATAGTCTTCCCTTTTTCTTCCAAACAATGCTTGAAGTAGAACTACACAATCTCGCTCCCATTTCGAAAAGCACTGTCAACACGTCCTCCCGTCCTGGGAGGTTTCCACGGCTGATGCGCACCGATGCTTTCGTTCCCTAATTTCACTTCAAATCGATTTAATGAACGAACCTGAACGGCCTACAAGCATCGTCATCGTCATCATAATCGCCGTGATGAGAAATATTGTGACAGCTGATGGCACCAGCTCGCCCGATGTCCCGATGTCCTTACGCGTCCTCCCGAAAGCTGCCACGAGAAATGTCATCACGGCTAATCCAATTTCATAACAAAGGATTAGAAATGGATACGCTTACTGCGTTGACGGATCCGGTGTTGACAACGGTTCGAAGAGCCGTCGATGAAGCAGACGAAAAGCGTTTCAGAGGAAAACAAAAAACAATGCATACGTTTCTTGCCGACCCTTGCCCCTTTCGGACGTACGATACGATCGTGGAGAGCATGCGGGGCCCAAATCCTTGGACGCTGACTGACGTTTGTGCTAAGGGATCGGAAACATGGGCAATGAATCGAAAACAGAAGTGCAATAGTTAGGAGCTTAGCCCAAGTGTTCCTCTCTACCTGTGCGGTGCTTCCCAGAAGGAGCCAGCGAAATGATCCTCTAATAATCCTGTGTCCCTTCTTTTGCACTGATGAACCTCATAATTGGCTTCGTTCCTTTGGTCGAACGCACCCCGTCTCTGCGAACGCTGTAACGCAACCCTCCCCGGATTTTGATTGTGTTGTTTGCGCGTCTTCAGGATGGAATTTCGGGACGCGTCCCGAAGTCCAGCGCGCTTCAAACTGGGCTGATTTATGACATCAATCACTAGACTAGGCCCATGTTAGACATATTATTGTTTGTTCCTCTCCTTCGCTCTTCTAAATCTCTGCTGGAACTTCTACCTCCTTAGAACTTCTGAACAGCCATCAGCAGTCAGCGTGAAGTGCAATCGAAACACACCAAAACCAGAGCTTAATTCGTTAACGTTACCATTACTACCACCTGATCCGTGGTGAAGCAACGGGTGGAAACAGAAATATGATCAGCTCGCTAGATATCACATTAATTTCACTCACTAACCAGCAAACGGCCAGCAAACGAAACGTGTGAAAGAGAAAAATCTGTACCAAATTTGTAGCCATAAATTTGTAACCAACTCATCCGGTTCCATATCTTCGGAGCTTGCCACTAATACAACAGCTTTCGAACCACTAAGCTTCCATCGCTCTCTCTCTCTCTCTCCCTCTGTCTCTTACCCCTGGGGCATAAATTAATTTCTAAAGCCCCAATTAAAACACATTGTGTCATTCGCCTCATTATCGTTGATCGAACATCGCGGGAAGGAACAGGATTGGGACCTACCTTTTCCAAACCCTTCCCAATACATCACAATAACTCTTCAGCGATAAAGACAACAACAAGAAAACATACCCAGCATGCGCTGCGATTAAAATCGACCAGCATTGGGGGCTTCGGCTGTCGTCCCCATTCCACAGGCGTCCAATACACGAGGCGTCATCTCGATCGTTTGCCGGGGCTAACCAGCGAACGGGTCCAGATACCCCCATACGTACACCGTAATTAAGTCATCTTCTCCTAATTCCAATCAATTATGGGACCTAAATAACACACAAAACAAATGTCCTCTCCACGAGCCGATTCGAGCACGGTGATCGTGATGGGGTTCCGTGCCCCAATAAGTATCACTTTTCCCCGTTTGTCCCGGGCGCTTCGGCTGGGGCTACTCGGCGGTGGGAAAACGTTGTCACGCAAAAGACCATATTGACCATTTGTACCTTTTTGCTCTCGGACACTCATCGAAAATGACCCATAAAAAACACACTAGCGCACACAAACACATACAAACAAACAGAGATCCCTTTGGCGCTCGGGAAGGGAGAGATGTGGCAGGTAGGGTGGCCCCCGAAACCTCCGTGGGGGAAAAAAAACCTCCGTTCGACACGGGCGAGCTGATCTCGCCTAATCAGTGACAACACATAAATGTCGAATTATAATAATGCACATAAATTAGATGAGTCGCGCGCAGGACCTCTTCACGCTGCGAGCTCGAAACCGTTTCCGAAATGAAGCATAATAAAGAAATAACACAACACACACAAAACACACGGAAACCAACGACACGATCTTTAACTCGTCGAGGTGCTTGGGGAAGGCTTTTTGTTATGTGTATGATTATTGTTGTCGCTGAGTGGCTGCCTCTATCCCGTCCAGCTCACCAGTTCATCTGCTGCCTTTGCCATGATTCAGCCACATTTGAACGAATTCTACCCACAGCTACCACTGACCACTAACAAACAGAAAATAGCAAAACGATCACAGCCTGAAACGAAGGAAACATCATAACTAATGTCTATGGGAAAATTAATAGGTTTATAATTGAATAAATTATTTCCACTATTTTATCGTCACACGCGATTGCGGACGGAGACACATGGGAAGACGGAAATCTGCCACACTTCTAGCACGAACACGTACCGCTTGCAGGCCATTCCCATTACTCACCGCAAGCTCCACCGATCGTGTCGTGATGGCGAGGGACCGTAGCGGACAAGGGATTAAGAAAATCAAATTAATTGAATGATGGGCTGATTAGAGTTGTGGAACCGTTTACAAGCCAATATTCCTGCATCTTACCAGCGATGATGTGCGGTGTGCGGAATGGAACGTTTTGTTTCAGTGTTAGCAATCGTTGAGGCCTTGGCAAGAGCGTAAATGACATTTCATAGTAAATAATTGATTATAACACTATTTGTGTTGATTTCTAACGACTCCTCTAATATATTCACCAACTAAAGCTAAAATTATCTACTTTCAAGCGTATTCAAATCAGTCCAGTGTGTCGGTTTTCTATTTCACCTTCGCATCAAATATGGCAAGCGTGTGATTTCCAATCCATCTTTTCCTAGATGCAAAAATTGCCCTCAATTGTCGATTTGCGACAAAACGTGCGAAACGTTTTCGTTTTCATGCCACCTTCCCAAAACCCCGCCGCTCGCTTCGGTTCCGTTAAAGGCTGCATCGGCAATCGGCCACAATGTGGAATAATTACGGTGCATTAAATTATAAACGATCGAGCCCGTCTGGAATGAGCAAACACCTCCGCCAACAGCGCGGGGCGAAATTTCAAAGAAATGCGCCCTACCTAGCCGGTTGCGTACGGGGCACGGGATGAAGAAAGCTAACCCGCACAGTGCTGTGTGTTAAACATATCAAACACAACATGCCTCCCACTTGCCTACCGGGCCGGACCGGAGACCGGAGAGCACTGCTGCTGCGTTTAATATTCATCGCCGTTTGAAATCATCGTCTCGACGAGCCGAAACGTCACTGTCGGGATGCGTCTCGGAACCTATCGAACTCACATCATCATACCCCCATTTAATGTCGTTATTAAGAATTCATGATAGGAGACGGCCTCAGAAATGGTCCCCCATTCCCATTGCCCGGGGACAGCTTCACATTAATGTACGTGCACTGAAACCCACCCCAAACCGCACACTCGGTACGTGAGATAGTTGACGACACGCTCGTACAGGCTCGTGAAGGGAAATTTGAAGAAAAAAGTGTCATATTTTAAATGCCATCTAATGTCCACTTTAAATCAGGTATCGACGGTCCCGCCCGTCCAGCACGGATGCCGTGAGAATTAAAAATATTGCCTCGCGTTTTTTTTTTCATCCTCCCCTTCTTCCGCTGATGGACGAACCTGCAATGGACGGGCACTTTACGTACAGCCAGGCGACAATTGAAGTTTGTTAGTTTTCACTCGTCAGGCCAACCGCACGGTGTACGGTTGCCACCTGTCCCGTATGCGAGGTTACAATGAGGTAAAGCCCCATTAAAACCACCGACCATAAATCTTGCAGGCTCATACAGTTGTTTTACAATCGCTTAATTGTTTGTTTATGTTTATTTCGCGCTTGTGTGCCTGCACATTACTGTACGGCCGTGCAGCCGTGCTAACCCGCCCCAAAAGACTACGCACCAACAAAGGTAATTGTGGCACAAATTCCGAACGCGAACAGAATATTTGTGCTGCGTCTTTATTTCGAGCCCTAGCCAAAGGAAGGAGCGAACACACAAACCAAAACAACAACAACAACAAAAAAACGATCTTAAAAAGCAAAACAGCGCAGCAACGCTTTCATCATACACGAAAAAGAACGCTCATAAACGCTTTCCTCACGTATGTGTCCGAGCGATGTTGTCCCGGTGTTGGAACAGTTTGAAACACGCACTACACTACACGGCTGGACGCCGTGTGTTTCGTCCTGGACGGTGTCGGAATAGATAATTGCATACGTCATTTACCTTACCCCTTCGTGAGAGAGAGAGACGAAGAAGAAGAAGAAAAAAAACAACATGCAGCCTTGCTTGAATGTCTCGAAATGCCAGCGTGCTGCTGGTTCGAAACAATTCCAGCTAGTAATTAAAAGGAATTAAGCTTGCTCCACACACATCATCAGTGCGCACTGTGTCAACATGCATAATTGTTCCGAAGCCATTAAAATACGCCCCGAACATTGCATTTCACACCATTTAGTCCACCATGCGCAAGTGCGTGTGCGTGACGTGGTTATGTGTGTGTGTTTTTGTGTGTTAAATCTGTGAGTTTTTAAGAAAGGATGTTTTCGATGCTTCACTTAAGATGCCCAGCATTCACTGGTTTAGATATCTGTTCGAGCCAAGTACAGATACCCACAGCCATACGTTCCTCAACCTTACCTCGACGATTTTGGTGTGTCTTCACGCGGTAGACACAAAAGCCACGGATATAAATTATGCCAAATTCTTCGCCGCGAGAGACGGGTTCGCATGACGAAATTCCTGCTAATCTAGCATCAGATAGCTGGGCGACCGGAGACGAGCGGAACAAATTCATCTCTCAGCCAACAGTGGGACTGCGAGTGGTCGGTGAATAATTGAGAACATTATTCGTAAGGGATTGGCTCAAATAAATTTGAAACTCAATACATGGTGATATTAATTAATTGCTGCTAATGAACGGTGCCAATTCTGGGCTTGTATTTCGGAATATTTGATGAAAGTAACTCTACAATTTATAAATAGTTTTGCAGGATAAAAGAACTTGATATCGTGAATAAAATGCAAAGAATCTTTTAAAGATTTATATATCTCTAAATAAAGTATATCATGTGTAAATTAGGCCACATCAATTGGGTTCAAAATATTTTGCCACTAACGCAAATTCAACAAGATCCTTTTCTGCTAAGAGGAACTTCAAATCATTTCCAAATCATCGTCTTCCCATGAGAGTAGTATGTCCTACCTGATATGCTTATTATTTCCCACTAACGACATCAATCTAACCCATAGTGGCCCATAACTCACGCGCTAAATGAAGACATTCGCATTGCCGCGTTGCGGAAACGGCCAGTACAGCTTCGGTGCAGAAAAACTGCAACATCCGTGACCATAATGCACCGTTCGCTAAACATTCCCTCCGTCGGCAGCGTGCCTCTTTGCGTCTTTCCGCGCACCGCACCGTACGTCCAACCGTACCTACTGGAATGAAGTTGTCCGCTAAATTTGTCAACCGATCCGATGCTCCGCTCCTGCGCACAAAACCCGGCTCCGCTTCCCCCCTCACGGTGCCGTATGTTTCGTTAGCTTAATTGTTATGTTTTCTTATCGTAATGGCTTAATCGCATTAAAATGATCACCATTTTCGGTGCGGTTCAAGTTTCGCGTCTGTGTGTAGTGCTGTTTTTTTTTTTCATACCTTTTTTCTTACCCCCAGATCGTATCACACGCCACTCCACGGCACGGTGACACATTTGTGCGTCGTGCCGTACGGTGTCGATAAATTTGCAACTCGGTGGATGTAAGCCGGTGGAACAACGCTCATAAAAATACTTCTCACGAAGCATGGGGCAGCATGGTGCAGCTCGGAATGGCAGAAGCAACAAACGGCAGAAGCGGGCCAACCACACGAGCCAGTGCTGCACAACGGCACACAGCTCGATGCAACGACTGCAACACCTCAGCCGCAGCGCTGTGTGCACCTTTGTGCCTGAAAGCTCCAACAGAGCGTTTGGTGTAAGGTGGTGATGTGCAGTGAGGGAAGGTGTGCGCTAGCTGCCCCGGACCGAGTGGAGGGAAACAATTTAATCATCTCTAATTTTCAATGTAATAAATTTTATACCCATTATCACGTCCATTCATTTAAAGCGAATTTCATCAATATGTACACAGCGTTGCTCACAGTGCGTTTGTGCTCGCCCGCGGTGCAGCACCGTCCGGAGGTTACATGCACAAGCACACCCTTTGCTGACAGGGCTTCTTGGACCCGCGCACTTGGAGGAGCTGGGAAGAAGAAGGACGTAATCTCCCCCTCCTCCCGCGCTCCATGTAACGCCGTGCGCAAATAATCTGCACCTAATATTATAAACAAACCAGCATCGATCGATGGCTTTCTCGTATTGTGCATTCTCGTAGGCGCACCAAAACGCGTGGTGTGCGTACCCCCGTAAGGCCCCGGTTTGCGCCGTTTTGGATAAAACAGATATTACACGTGTAATAAATTATCGCCTTTTCGTTCGTGGCCTGCCAGCGTGGTTTTGCTGGGAGTGCATTTATTTCCAGCAACCACCCTCCAGCGGCTCCACCAGCCCAGTGATCACGAGCCAAGGGAGATGGTTTTCCATCCGGGGAGCAGTAGTAGGAGTATGAGCAGCGCGCAGTGCAATCGTAACCGGAACGGGCTGTCTTGTCGTGTTGTGGCGTTTTTACGAGCCACCAATGTGCGCGCACATTGAAGTTTCCTTTTGCGATTGCCTCGATTTACATCCTCGCCCGCGTATCGTGTCGCTGTTTTGCCGGGCCTGTGTTTCACCGGGCTTATGTCTTCCACCGGTACATCTGCCAGCGTGTCCAGAAAAAGAAGAAAAAGTGTTGAAATGTTTGCACACTTCACATGCTCTGCCCGAGCATCGATTGCTCCCGGTTCGATGAGCGGTAATTTATAATTCCTTCCAAGATATCCTAAAGCTAGACCCCAGCAGGCCGGACGCTGGGGATGGAATTCTCCGTACTCCCTGATAACGGACCCGGGGGAAGTGCACAATATGTGTGCCAGTGCTTGTGTGCATCCCATTGCACCGGTACATGGGATGGGAGGATGGGTCCGCTTTTTTTATTGCACCTAAATGGTGTTATTTGATAGCGAAGGTTCGTTAAGCAAATACACCAACCAATAAATTCGCTCCGGGTCGCCAGGGTGTGCGCTAGGCGAGCGCTTGACCTCCTGGCCACTTGATGTGCCTGCACGGATCATGCCAAATTGATGATTCAATAAATGTGTTCATGGCTACAAGCGTACAAGCAACGCATAAAACAAATGGCAAACAAGGAATTTCAAGTTTGGTGCGGTTTGTTTTAATTATAGAGGAGCAGTTTATTGTAAAAATTGTTTAAATATAATCTTTTCTTGAATACGTAGCTTCACTTTCCAATAAAATATTCAGTATTCATACTGCTGTACAAATTATCATTATTAATTTCATTCCAACCGTTTAGGACTTCCATGAAAATATCCATCAAAAAAGCTCATCTTCTCCTTGTCCTTCTTGTCTCATTTCCGGAAATGTAAATTATCGCTTCCTAACGACGAATAATGCCGTACCGGGATTAACGACGCTCATTTCCAGCGCTGGTTAAACAAACCATTCCTCAGCGGACCCAATCAGCGCCTTGTTAACGCTTACATTCCTGTACTGCACTGTATCCTTTCCGGCATCAATTTACACTGCACCATTTGCAGTGTTTCTGTCTCTTCTCTCCTCTCTCTTTCCAGCCGGGTCGAATCGATGTGCTCGGGGCGCACACTCCGGAATGCATTCATAATAAGATATAAAATATCTATCCTAAATAGGTACGAAATGGAAATAAACTCCACTATAAAGCAAACGCACCCGAACTCCAGTTGGGATCGCGGTAAAGCGAAACAGAGAGCAAAAGAGAGAAAAAGCGAGAGGCATAATGTGGAGACAAGCAGAAGCGAGGCATAATACAAAATTAATATGATGATTATTGGTGAGGCTAAGCGCGAAACGAGAAGAAAATGTTTACTTACACCCCGGAGCGAGTTAATATAAATAAATGAATATATTTGGTCGATTCTCACCTCGGGACACCTTCCAGGCATGCTGGATGATGTTTTTTAGTTTTCTTCTTCGTCTGTTTCTGTGTTTTCCCTGCTTCACACCAGAGCGTGCCCGTCGTCCCAGTCTCCGACATTCGATTCCATTTCGCGCTCCGAGCTGCACTTGGCCACAAATAAGCGTCCCTGTCCGGCCAGAATAAAGCTCGAGCTCAGTTGCACTTCTTTCACTTCCCGTTCCGTTCCGTTCCCGTTCGACCCTGGTGCGCCCTGGTTATAGTGAGAAAGTTTTGATGATCATTTTGATGAGAAGCATGAGCTTGTTTGCATATCATAAAACTATCGACGATTTGCTTTCACAACCTTTCGCCGCCAATTTCTGCTGCGACCAAGTGACGTGCTGGTAGCGTTTCTTGAAGGTGCGCAACGGTCCGGGAGAGCCTTTTACGTGCTCTGTCGCTTCATCTTGAAAATAACGAATGATGACTCAATTTAATCGTTACCATCAGTGCCCCCCCCCCCTTTCCAAAATGGTTCAACATCGAAACAGATGGAAAATGTAAGCAATCAAACAAACAAACCATATCGAACCATTAGCTTCATCCACGGCGCAGCCCGTTTTCCCACGCGCAAATCTTCCCCACACACACACAAAAGAGGGCCGGTTGTTGAACCGTTTCGCAGCAAAAGCTTTCCCTCCAACCGGGAACCGAACGGACGCAACCGACATGCTTTAATTACTTTCGAATCGCAGATATTGCATATTCTTGCCACAACCATCGCGCACAACTATTTCGGCCTCCGTTTGTGGCGGCTTTAGCGCGGCATTCTGTAGCTGTGTGCTGTGTGCTTATAAATTCTGAGCACAGATCGAGCTAAACGGTCCCCATCATGTCAGGTGCGGGTATCGATGGGTGGTTTTCTGCTGGAGACGAGCTCGCAGACGAAACCCTCTCTCACTCTCTCTGTAGGTTCACAGCAAGCGGGACCGTGTGAACTAGGGAGGATGATTTTTATAGAATGTCCGTTTGTGAGGTTTTCGTGCAGGAGAAATGAAGATGTTGTTTGCCGATATTGAAAACTATTAAATCAATTATGGCCTAAATTTGGATGTTGTGAGAATCTTCGGGTGAGAAATTTCTTTGGGTGACTCTGCAGGTGAGAAAAGACCCAAGATTCAACATACAAAAAATACATTTTATTACATATCGTTGATCAGAGATGACTGATGTTGCGATTCTTGAATCGAAGAACTCAGGTACATTATTTGTGGCATTACTGTGTCAGCTTGTATCGCTTTGAGTTGTTTGATTGGCAAATTCATTTATTCATAAGCTATGATCACTGTTGTTAAACATCACTTTAAAATCACGAAATAGAACGTTGTTTTGTTTGTTCAGTTTCTATCGATTCAATCTGGAGTCTTTTACTTCACTTAAACAAATGAATACAAAATTCACCACTGCAACCAGCACCGATTTACAGCTATAATGACCCTACAAAATCATCCGAAAAACCATCCTCATCAGCTGCTTAAATCCACCGTCCACTCGGTCCCCTCGCCAAGACTGTGCGCTTTCACGCTGAATGTCTCAATCCCATCGCCGTACCATTCGGACTATTCCGCCTCTTCCTAAGACCCACTTAAGTGCAGATCATTTGTCTTTTTCATCTCCCCGGTGAAGCCCGCTAGCATTGGACGGTACCGTAAATTGTCCGTACGGCTTCGGACCCCGTAACGAGGAAGGCGTGAGGCGTAGTTTTTAATGTCTTAATCAACCGCTGAAATCCATCACCGCTCAGTCACCGCGCATCACACTACGTCCACTACGGTGCGACGCGCGGTGGAACGAGTTTTGTTTTGGGACAGCCCCATTGGATGGCGTCGCTGTTCGAGCCCTCCCCCAACGGTGGGTAGCTTTGGCAGAACGGCTCCAAGTAATTAAGCTCATGTTTCATGCGCTGGCAGGATCGCGAGCCGTTCACGCTTCATACCCAGGTCCAGGCATTTGGGCACGGCGTGCAGCAGTGCTTCATGTTTTCCGTTGGATCGTTTATCCGATGGAAGGTACTAAATGGTTGAAGCATGCCCAACACAAGACAAAAGACCTGCAAGATTTATTTGTTGGTTTTATGAAAACAATAAGAACGAGACCATATCTCCGCCGTACTAGACAGGAAGTCGTTACAATATCGCTTCGCTAGAAATCACACCACTCGAACGTAAAAACCCTAATTCTACGAATTCCAGTGCGCTCACACACCTCCGATCCATTCAAAGCTCAGTCTTTGCTCCTACGCAGCCTCCCGGTGCGACACAGACTCCCGGCGTAATCCCGCGAGGATTCGGGGGGCATGAATCAATTATTCCATTCATCCAGGAAGCATCAATCTCGAGATGATGCTTATCTCGGACACAACTTCATTCATGGCTCGACCGGGCGCTACTCCCGAGGCACACGGAACGAATAATAAATTAATTTTCATTCAATTGCCGAAAGACGAGACTGCAAGAGGGAGCGTTCTCGGACGCATTGTAATACCTGATACTTTTTGGTCATTAATACCACGGTAGCAGCAGCACCACTACCACCACCACCAACAACAATGACGATCATGTTTGGAGTGTCCTACGATCGTAAGCACCCGCGATAATAATAACAATAACGACCATCGAACAACACGCGTTACGGCTAAACCTCCTCGGCTCCAATGTGTCTTGTGACATTTGAATGTGTTTTGGACGACTTTACCCTTTCTTGTTAGATTTCATTCATCGTCTAACCCCTTAAGCTTAAGCGATCAAGGTGTGGCAATGATCCCAATTCCATTTCCTAGTTTAGTATTCTTGCCCTTTTCCCTAATGTGCAACTGTCCCCTTAAGGCCCGTTAAGCTTTGTTGTTCGAAATTTGAAATTATTATCATCTTACCTACGATATCAGCGCCCAGTGATCTTTCCTTCCCCTCTTCTGCTGGACCGTCCCTGCACGCAAACCAGCACGTCCACGGCGGATGATATGTTACCCGTGAAAGGGGCGCTTTTAGCTTTATCTTATGCCCGTTTAGCTTTCGAAGAAGTGATTTGAATTACAAACGAAGTCTACCAAGCTTTCTTTCTCCGCCCGTCTGAAGATGACACTAACTTCGCGGAAGAAAAGATATCCCGCAGAGGCATCACAGAAGAGGCAGGAGGACGCATAGTGTACCCTAACACACCGATGTTGAAGCGCAGTTAAAATTATGCCTTCATGCGTTTTACCGTTTTTTTTTCTCTCTCTCTTCTTCCAAGAAGCTCCAAGTGTGACAAACAATAAAATTATGCACCACCATCACTACCTCGCCCCGCCCGGACGGCAGCCCTGGGGCCCCTTTAAAATGTACGCCCGCAACCATTTAGCGAGCCCGGGGACAAAAAGGTGGCATATAACACGGTGACAATTAAGATCAGCTCCGATGATAAACGCTTCTTCTTGTGGCCGTTGGGGTGCTTTGGGTTTCGACTCCGCATTGTCTGATGATTTGTACGAGGCTTGTAAGCCATGCATAAAAGACTACGTTTGAATGTGTTGACGATGAAATGGGGTTTCATTGGAGTTGCTGCTTTATTTCATTTTTGTTATGTTAAAAAAGAAAATACAAATCTTGCAGCTGAAAATTTATTTTATATTTTTAAATGAACAATGAAATGATGATTGTCTATAAAAATGAATAATTTGATTACTCAGGTTATTAACAACCTCATCTCAAAATGAAGCAATGACAATTCGCAAAGCTTCACCTCTCCATGCTTGAATGAAAAAGAACCTTTAAAAATATTAAGAATTATGTGCACCACATAATTGTGGTATTCACATCATTGAACACAAATCTAACTTGTTGACTTTGTGCACACAGGTAGCAGCACTCTTGTGTATGTGTGTGTGTGTTCCAAAAGCCCTTCCACACCATGACACGATATAAAAAACAACCCTCAGGAATGCAACCCTCCCTTCGTTCGGTAGCAACAAACTACCCCATGTTCCTCATCCGCACCCTGCCCTTAAGAAAGCTTCATGTAACGGCTCGAAGAAAATTGTGCAATTTTCTAATTACTACCGTCATCGTAAACGCCTCGCGGAACGGGCGTCTGCCTTTCCAGGGCACGCCACGCCACTTTGCCCTGGGCCAAAAACGAACACACACACACACAAAATCGATGAGGTGGTCCCCGATCGAACCGAAGCACATCTTAAAACGAAGCAGCAGTTGAAAAAAAACTCCTCGTAAAAATAACG
Source organism: Anopheles merus (assembly GCF_017562075.2). NCBI lineage: Eukaryota > Metazoa > Arthropoda > Insecta > Diptera > Culicidae > Anopheles > Anopheles merus. The sequence goes on along the minus strand of NC_054082.1, from coordinate 6,793,544 downwards.
TAAAACATAAAAAAAACAACAGCTCAAGTGATGAGATTAGCTTCTTGAATTTAAGTCTCCTTTTGTCTCGGATGCACCAACAAGATGCACGACTGTGGCCGACGGTGGTGTCCGTACGGGAGCGTTGAGTGGCATTTAATGAGCAAACGCAACGGCCCTTCTCGAGTGAGTTTTAAGAAATTGAAAGTAAACACTTGACTTGCAGCGGACAATGCGTGCAGTGAAGGAGTGAAGTGAACAAAAAGATAGAGAGGCTCAAGTAAAAAAACGAACCTAGAAACATAAAACATAAGATGCATTCTCCTCCTCCAACACTCTTTCGCTTTCTTTCTCTGCCGTGTATTCTGCCTTTTTGCGCCTTCGAGAGTGTGTAGGAGTGTGTGTGTGTATGAATCGTCCTTTCGAAGCTACCGGAGCTTCCCAAGAAACAACCGATGCGTGCAATAGGTGCTTTCTTTCCCGAGATTGCTTGCATCGGACCGTCCGAAACAGGCCAAACTTGGGATTGACTTTTTTGTGCACAGCACACAGCATCTCATCACCACCACCACCACCACCACCACCACCACCACCACCACCACTCCACCGTACCACGTTAAATGGCGTTTGCCGGGCCGGGCTCTGCGTTCCCGGGATGCTTAGCGTTTTTGGGCGTTTTCCCTCGACCGAGGCTTAAAGTATATCATTATCTTCGCTTGCGATAATCCCGTGCCCGGGCCCGGCAGAAGGCTAAAAGTCAAGGGAACGAGTGTCCCGTTTCGTGCCCCCGCCCCTACCGATCCAGTAGCAAATGCGACAAAGTGCCTTCGGAAGGATCGTGTTTTCTTTCACCGGTAGCACACCACCACCGGACCACCTCGATGGGAAAAAGCCTGGATGGCCGGCTTTGCCGAATGCATCCTTGCCGAAACTGTTCAGCGTCTTCGGCGATCGGACGGCGCAGCGTGATTTGTTTTATCTGCCTTTTGCTAGCTTACAGCCCTAAGAAATTGGCTCTTGTGATTAGGAAGGATTTTTGAAACAATCCGGGGGGAAAAAAGGGCCGCATGGTAACGTGTATGGGCGGTTTTTCTGGACTTTGAACGGATTAATCTGCCAGCGGGCGTCATACGCTAGTTTTCTTGATTAGATTACCACCGTAAGCTTGGCAAAAGTCTTAAGATTAGCTAAAGCTGCACCCAAGGCAATGCCGTACGACGCTTAAATGCACCTTATTTGGTGAGGATTTTCTTATCACGATAATTGTAAAACAAAAGGATCATACATGTCTCCCTTGCCGGATCGCTGGAAATTCCATTAAAGGATGAGGATCGTTCCGAGCGACGATTGATCGTAAATTATGGGATATACCCTTTCTTGTCTGCTTATTGTTATACAATTCATTACATCTTTTCAGGTAGTTTAATGCTGGCGTAATGAGGAGAAGATTTTTTTTACAGAAATTCAACGTTTCTTATAATCTTGTAAAGTGATCTTAAAAATATAGCAATTCACTTACAACTAATGAGATCTAATATGAAATTTAGTAAGCTCTCATTTTTTCCTATGTGTTATATATTTTTATTTCAATAAACATTTCCTACCAATGTCTATTAGATCTTCAAGTTTAAGTCTAATTATTGGACTCCACAATGTCTTACTACCATTTCCAATCTGCATAAAAAGTGCAACGATACAATGTACACGTTACTGACCTACGCAATTAACATAAAAAAAAACATTCACTGCTAAGCTTTTACACGCCATACATCCTATCATTACTAATTCATTATTAATGTCCATGAACCATCGCGCAGCGCGCAATCCCTCCTTCCTGACACTCCACCCAGTAAACCACCGCCAGCCCGCCATTGTTGACCTGATTGCAGAACGGTCGCTACGGGGCAGACGGCTAAAATAGCGCCATAATTCCGGAAAGGATCCCGGACAACAAAATGAGATTAATTTTACTTTAATCGTAAACGGTTGTTGTTTTCTCCTCGCGCTCCACGATCATGACTAGCGTGCGATCACGCGATCATCAATTTGCGTTCAGCTTTCAAATCAACAAAACCTCCCGTGCCCTCCCGTGCGATGCGGGGGAAAATCCTTGAACCACATATGATGAGCCTGAACCGATGCCGAGCGAGGGTCCCACTGGTCGTGGCCAGTGGTCCCGGGCAGAAGCTGACTTCTGGAAGCTACGCTCAAGGGCTCTTGGCTGGCATAACTCTACACCGGGCAGCTGATCTTGAGCCACACCGTTCGCTATTACCCGGCCCTGCCAGCTCACCTCCATCCACATTCCTCACTCGCCGCTCACTTCGGCGCGTTGGCTATAATTTCCATCAATCTTCCATCTTTCCAACGATCTGCAGTCCGATTTAATGTTAATTGTACACATTTCCCAGCACTGCAGTGCAATTGCCGTGCACTGGTGTTGGCCATGATGTGCTCGATGTGTCCGGTAATCGGTGCCCAACGCCTCATCCCACCGGGAAAGGGACAGCCGCCCGGCCTTCTCCCGGCTGGAGCCGTTTTGGGCACGAAAGGGGAGCAGTAGAATGCTACCGAATCGCCTAAGACACACGGCACATGTACCCGACTGCAAAAACGAGCTTCTCGTGCCCAGCCAGTTAGGGTGTTGGACTTCATTTCCTGTCCCAAAACAAAGTCCAGCCGGCTACAATGTTGCGATGCTCCTGCTGCAACATCAGTAATGGCCCCGAGCGGGAAGACGAGCGTTTACAAATGGAACTGCTTTAATGTCATGAGTAAAGCAAATCTACCTCAAATTACTGACGCACGGACAGAACGCCCGCGAGGATGCAGCATTCAGATGCAGTCCACATGCCGAGATGATTTTATTCCTCCCCGTTGGTAATTACGTGTGATGAGCCAATTTAAAGAAAAAGGGATGAACATGGTTGGATCCTTATAATATGCCCGTGCACATCATATCTTAAGTTCTAAAGTATAGAAAGAATACTTAATCATACCAAAACATCAAGAGTTTACAAATCTTGCATCAGAACCAATTCCCCAAACCACCACACACTGTACACAAACGCGAGACGCCCGCTGTAAATGATTGTGTGAAATGTTAACACAATTTTCACCTCATTACCATCTCTGCCCTTTATTTCCCCGTTCGGTTTTCCCCCGCTGCCTTTTGTACGCGAATCGTATCGTTTACTTTGCCGTCGGCTGCAAGACATTACACAGCACTTCAATCACCGCGCGACGGTTAAATAGCACACGGGCTCAATTTAGCCTACCGAATCACGATGCACTTTTCCCCTGGTGATCGATCGTTTGCAAACGGTGGATGCAATTTTGTATCGCTGCTTTATGTACTAATTTAAATTTTTATTACACTTCCCGGTCGCTCTCTGATCGAGCTGCATGGGCCGAGAACGAGAGACACCCGGGCAGAGATGGAGAGAGAGAAAGAGACATCAAACGCCAACACGTTTGGTAGACTGCAAGTCCAGGGAACCGACTGGCATATGAACCCTCCAGAGATAGGTGGAAACGGTTTCGTAAATTACTCCCAACTAGCTAAGTACAGGCCTTGCCTGTACAGGAGAGAAGCTCAGTGCCCTATGTCCTCGCATTTCATCTCTGCCAGCGCCAAACGGTTTTTAACTCGTGATCTGCACTATGTTCCACGCTTCTCACATGTAATGGACAACTTATCGCTTAGGGATAAACTGTTAAAAAATATATTTCAAATTATAGCTTTCCCTTCGCATCAATTCCATCTCCAAACTATTGCGGATCAAACTGTCAAACATTCACTAATAACTAAAAACCAAAACTATCGATCAAACCGAGTGAGCTGCGCCCATTGTTCACTAAAACCTCCCTTCCAGCGTTAGCAGGAATCCGTTAGTTAGTTGGAAGCAGCACAACAGCCACAAATGGTGCAGAAAACAATCATGTTTGTTAAAATCAATTTGTAAATAACAAGTTTTCCTTCGTCACTTGCGGCACTCGGCGTCACGTCCTCGTCATCGTCGTCTGCAGTGAGCGTGGTTCCGGGCCCGGAAAAATGCTCTGCCCCCCCTTCATCCATCTCGAGGCAGAGCAAGGCACGATCAATAAATTACAGTGCGCTTTGTACGGGGCAATCAACCGGTGAGCCCGGAGAGCATCGGGTATCTATCGCTTGGGCATCAATTTTGGGCAACAAGATAAAGTTTGCACTAGATTGCGATCCGTTCGCTGCAGCTTTCTGCCCGTACTACACGTATCGGAATGATCATCCATAGTTGGATGCAATTTGTATGCGCTCTGTTTGATCTTGCATTCCTCGCCGGGTTTCTCGCCAACTGTTCAATTGGTTGCAGCGGGAATTACTCAAGACATTGCTCTTTTATGTAAACAGCTCTGTTTTCCATTCTAATTACCATATGCTCTCCAATGGTTTGGCCGCGTTCCAATTGTGTATTCTAGCCAATACTTTTATGTACAAAAATGATCCTACCATCAGGACCCGCATGTCTCATAAATAGTTGGCCATCCCTTGTTCACCCTCATGCAGGCCTTTGTTTATCACAACGCGTACGAAAAGTGCTTTCTAATCGTGTCACACAATTATTATGCATCAAACGCAATAATGCAAGCCACCGGAAAGCAGATGCAACGGTCGTAAACTTTTCAATATCCTTCACTACCGCGACAGAGCTGGTGGTCGGCTGTCGGCTTACACTTTTTTTTTTTATGGCCAAAAATATTCACCCGCAAGGATGCCGCTAGGGTAACAGTTGGGCTCGTAAAATTTAAAGCACTCCACTCCCGTTTTGGGGAAGTAGCGTGCGTGAAGGACAAAAGGGTTCCCGACAATTTCGGCCAGAATGTTCATTCCCATCGTAAATCGATCGATCGTTGTTGCATCGTGACAGAAACGGCAACGCACATAGTTTGCAACATTTTGTTGCAGTAGCTCAGTCAACCCCTGCAAACGGATGACTCAAAACGACTTCCAAACGCTATCTCTCCTTCTCCGTAATCAAAGATCGGATTGGTAGAAGTTGTTTTAATTAAATCATTCATATGCTGCCAAAGTCACTGACCTAAACGCGCCCATAAAAAACACATCGATGATGCACCAAAATCGCTGCCCCGGACGATAAATGTTTTCTGCCCCATGTGTAATAAAACCAAAAAACGTACTAAATTATGTGGAAATATTGTAAAACACAAACATGAATGAACATAAATTCGTGCGGACGTTTCCAGCGACTCGCACTCGTACTCGGGCACAGCCAAAAGCCTTGACCAAGCATTTGGTCTCTTCTCTACCGGTTGACTATTCAAATTCACATCGTTTTGAATTGATTATGCAGCGGTGAACTGTCAACACGCCGAACCGCCATGACCGGCACTGCGAGCCGTGGTGGAGCAAAGTGTACCCCTTAAACCTGCCCCGCACATGGTTTATTTCATGTGACTTTAAACACAAACACGGCTATCGATTACACCTGCTGATGGGCGTGTGGAATGGTTTCGATCCGTGAGAAAGCGCCAATGGCACAGACAAACAGGTGGGGGGACGAGTAACAGAAAAGTAATAGAGCTATAAAGAGGATGAAATATGTTCTAAATGTATGATGGACATGGAATTGGAATGGTTTTTATTGAGTTTGGTAAACTTAAGCTAGTGTTCTTGTAATAAAGGAAAAACGTTTCTACTATTTTACTTCACCGAATGATTCTACAAAAGATAAACGTTTATATTTGTGTAATAAAAGATTAGTTTATTTTTCCTTTGTTACCACCACTTTCCATTAGGTTCATCAGTTTAATCCTCATTCTACATCTCACTTATACAAGGATTCCAGCCACTAATTAAGCTGTTACACTTCTCTCTCTTCACACCTTATCCTTTCGCGGGAGAGAGAAAAACAAAATAATGCCACGCTTCAGCTATGTGACAAATTCCCAACCCGAAACGAACGCAGCACACCTGGAATCTAATAAGCAAGGCCAATTATATTAACATCCTCCAGTTCTTAGAAAATACCCCGGATCGCAACAACTGGATCGCGCGGTGTGAAGACATCTTTTTTGGAGATCGAACACCAACAACAACCATAACAAAAAACACTCCGAGCTGCGAAGCAAAAGAATGCACTAACTGTAACAACACGAACAGGAATTTCAAACCGTTTTCCCCGCTCCGAGTCCCGACCCTGTCCGTGAGCAAACCGTGCGGTGCAATCGTGGGCCCAAAACGTTCGAGATACCACACTGTTTTATGGTCAAATTTATACAAATTTATTGTTCATGCTTTTTGGTGTTTTTGGTCGATTTCCTTTATTATTTGCCTTTGTGTGTGCCCTGGGCTGCCTTACGCCACACGACTGCTGCTGTGGGAGTGCTTAGGAGTGCAAGCATTTACAGCCTTTTTTGGGAGCAGCTCCTGCTGACACACGGTCCAGTTCCACCGACGGACGGTGTGTGTGTTGCTTCCGTGAGAAAGGCCTCGGATATTTTCAACCTGGCTGGGCCCGTGGGGCAGCACAGCAACCCCGAAACCCGCACGAACCGAACGAACCGTCCCACGGGGTGTGGAGAACCCAAAACAAACTAGAAGTGTTGTTTTTACCTCTTCCGAACATGTTTAATATGAGAACAGCAGGTCTTAACGAGCCGTCCCGGACCCGATCCCGCAGTCATCGATGTTTTTATTACACCCTCTCGCCTGCGCATGCAGTTCAGCCAGGCTCCGGTCGGTCCGGTCCCGGTAGTAGGCGCACCCGTACAGGTAACCCAATTGCCCCAAACCTGTCGCCCGACACCGGGTGGGGAGTTTGGGATAAGAGGACTTGGTGAACATTTTTATATGAGCTTATTTTAATTTGCTCAAAATGAATCGCTCATTAAAGAGCGCCGATAAATGATTGGAACGTTCTCTGCTTAAAAGGTGATTGAATCGATCGAAGCTATGTGGTGGATGGAGAAGGGATCCGTGTCCCGGGGTGGTGGATGATTCAAATTAGCCTCCGCAACCTCCGGTTAATGATAATGCCGATGCTGTTGATGTTGATGATGATGATGATGATTATGATGATGGGGAGGACATAATCAAGGCGAACATGCTTTCCCACAGTTTTGATGGACCGATTGACAGCGACACAGGAATGGCAGCTCGAGATGCGAAATATGGTCGACGACACGATTGGGGTGATTTTAGCTTTCTTTTGATGAAAAACTTGTCGATCATTTGCATACCACAGGGAGTTTATGGGACTGTTTTTTTTATTGAGGAACGTGTTCATTCGCTCCGATCTTTCACGCCCATATAAATCTCAGACACTAGCCCATCTTTCCCCGCGAAAAAAAAGCCTTCGAAACATAATAGTAACTAATTTACCCGTCCAAACAAAACAATGCTCAGCTTCATTAATTCAATTTCAAAGAACCTCAAACCGGTTGCAGCAAAAGCTTAGCACTTATTTAAATAACGCACCAATAAAGTAATGCTTCTCCGAAACGCTTTCCCCGCGATCATTAATCATACGACGGCCATGCGGTGTGTCCATTTCAATCAACCATCCGGCTTTATTGATGTGATCAGTGCGAGAAGCAACCTTCCTAGAACGATTATGATTTCAACATTCAACGACGGGTGACCCGCGCTGCACATTAATCAGCTCCCCCCCCCCCCGCCCATGGCCGCATCCGTAACCAATCTAGTTTCCTTTTCGATGAAACTTAATAAACCATTTCCGACCTAAACATGTGCGCCAATGCTGCGCGAATCGTTTCCCGCCGCGACGCATTACTATTAACTATTTTGCGAACGCGACCGCAATGTTTGATCAAGACCAGCTCGCGAACGCTCGCGGGCGCCTCCGGGAGATTGAATCGTACGTCGCTCGCTGAGTGACTTTCACACATCTACGCCAGCAAGCACACACACACACACACGCGGTTCGCGACCGAAACGAAGCAAAACGGCCCCGTAATGGAGAATGATGACCGGGTCGTAAAGCGTTATTAATTGTTCGTCCACCATTGCCATGGATTGATCGGGGCGTCCGCTCCGGTGCGCGAGAAAATAACCAACACCGGAGAATGGTTGTTACGAAGCGTTGAAACTGTCCTGATTATGGGACATTTTCAGCTCGCAAATTGTCACCCTGTGTCGCTCGTTGTCTCCGGGGCCACCGTCTACGAGGCGGCGTTCCGTCGGACCTTCGCCCAGCCGTCCAGCCGTTGTAAAATGTGTCATAAAAGTGGGAAATTATATGCTTCCAGTGCCTGGTGGCGCAAACGTATGACCCTAGTGTGTTGGGCATTTCAGTGTGTCTGCTTGTTTGCTGCTGCGCACTTTTGGCAGGCAACGGTGACGGCCGTTCATCATCGTCATGGTAAGGTTCGAGTCTGCAGTCCCGTCTTGACGCACGGAAGATACGGCGAACAGCGAAAAAACCAAATCTCATCCACCTCTGCGAGGAACTCCGGACGGCGGAGGATGGACAGCGAGCATGATGCACACACCGAAACGATCCTTGCACCTATAATTTCCAATCTTTGATAAATCTAATTATAATAAAAGATTAGAAAATCTAATAACAGCCCACTCAATTAGCCGGAAGATTAACGTTAAACATTTCAAATTAGACATCATTAAGTGTAATTTGCTGTTTATTGGTGCGAGCCTGCCTTTTTGCCTTACGCGTTGTTTGCAACCGTTTCCAGCGATCGTGGAGCGTGGAGAACAACTTCTAACTTTAAAGACGCCCAGGCGTAGGCACGGGATCACGCGGGCGAACCGGGCGGACGGACCAGGCACCAGGCTGATGATTCTAATCCATTCCAAAACGTTGGCGCCGGATAGTTTTCGTAAACCCATTACCTCCAGCCCAAATGGATGTGCGCGTACGAGTCTTCTGGCAGATGGGGAAACGGGTGAGGCAGGGGCAAAAAAAACAAACCTCACGAATGGCAGTCATAGAACTCGTGTGCGTCCGGAATTGGTCGTAGATGTTCACTTGGCTCACTACCAACTTCTGTGTTTGCTGGCTGTTTTGGGGTGAAGCCTCCCATACGAAATACACCCTAGGTACAGGTGATTATTAGCTTTGGCTTGGGTTTGATTTATATCGATATATAGCTGCGGCCGGTTTAATGCTGCTGCTGTGCATTTAAAGGCGCTTGCCCGGGGTTATTCCCCCACGCCAGCAACCATCAAGCAACAATTCCGAATGCGAATGGGGTAAAAGTGTCTTCGCGAGAAGGTGGAGCGTGCGTGCGAAGCGGAAAACCATTACGTACACCATCCTCGATTATAGATGTTTATCGGCGATTAGGTGAATTACACAAATTATGTGCAAAGGCCTGTGAACGCAACTACACATTCCGGGATTTTCCGCTTCCCCAATCGCCGGACGGACAGGCGATTTTTGGTGAATGAAATCTAGCTAGCAAACGCTGGGAAATATTTTAAACTATATATAGGCCACAACAAGCTTCCAGGCCTACTACACCTTCCAGCTTCATTCACTTTTTGATGCCTTGTTCAGTGTAAATAAAGCACAACAGGTTCCCGAATTATCGCCGAATCATTTCCATTTCCATGAGGCGAAAAACATTCGTTTCGACATCGTTTTAGCGGAGCAGCGCTGATTAACTCCCGAACAACGAGATTGTCTCACTGATTGATTCATGCTGAAGTTGTAAATAATGTCAAACACAAATCTCATTAAATACGGATAGACGACGACGGTGAGCTAACTTTTTTTTTTCTGGGGGTTTAACCATTCTTAGCCAGTGTCAAAACAACCACAAGAAGGAACGAGCAACGCAGATACCAAAAATGTGTGCTCCCATATACTAGATTAATGTGTCAAATTTATAATACACCTTCACTTCCCCAAGGTTCACCCATTCCTGGTAGGGGTGCTCTCACTTCCCCAAACCCATCAACCGGCAACTGCGTCTACCTGGAATGGTTCCACTTGTGCGCGCTCGATTGATTTATTATCCCACTGATTGGGATGACATGTGACTTTACGCTTCGAATTTCGATTGATGGAAATTGGCTCGGTTATTCAAATTACGCGTACGCAACCTCGGGCCCCGGAGGTGTGGCCTCGGGGCTCGTTTTCGGGAGTATGCGACACACATACAAGAGCAGCACAGCCACCATTATGTCCCGTGACAAATCATTCAATTAATTTTATTATTTAAAGTTTTGAAACATTTCATCTGCGCTTCGCTTTCGTTTCGTGCGCGTTTTCGTTCCTATTCCTATACACCAGCACGGTGCAGCCGAACCGAGCTGTCGTGAGCTTAATATCGACAGCCAGCGTAAGCTTTCTACGCGATACCGATCACGTGTGCGTTAATCATGATTGATCATCCGGCCGTGTTGGGAAATGAACTTTAGTTCTCTTTTTTTGTCATGAGTGGATGAAAAAGTGTAATTGCTTTTGAGTTATACTCAATATTAAGCTGCTGTTAAAGCTCTTTAAATGTGTCATTTGTGTAGCACATATATGTAGTATGACATTTACTCAAACTCTAGCCATACACAATTCATGTGAAGGATGTATTAATATCATTTAAAGAACGTAAGAAACTCATAACATCGAAACGCTTAAACAATCCTTTGAGTAAAGAAACAAACCAAGCACACTACAAAAATCGAAAGCAAGAAAAAAAACATAACCAACGGTATGAATGAACCTCATAAATAGTGCGCCAAGACTGGCGAACCATCGGGAAGGAGGCGTGCATCGTTTGCAGATGAAAACGGTTTGCTCCAGACAGACGGCTCTGTTTGGTTGTGCTGAGTGTTATTTCAACTCGTTTCTCCCGCTTTGCCTCCTTGTACGATGGCTATATACTTACCAGTCATAAATCATTAATAATTACACACCAAACCGAAACGCGATTAAATGGTATTTAGCTAAACGAATAAATATTTGGCAACCGACGAAAATCACCGAGCGAAGGCAGGACGCTGGGAAGGCTCACCGATGCCGTATCGATGTTGGAATTCAGTTAGTACTTCGAGGATTCGATAATAATTTTAACTTTTACGCCAATGCTTTCCCATGGTCATCAACGGTGCACAGACCCAGCGCACACAGAAAGCTTGTTCTTGTACGAGCTAGCTTTTTTGTTCAATTTTTAATGAGGATTACATGTAACCGATCCCTCGATCGTATCCTTGCGTCCCGATCCCGTGCCCAACCAATACAAACCACCCGGAAAAGCACAAACTGTCAGCCAAATCCCATTAGCAACGGGTGGCCAATGGGTGCAGTACGACGCACCGATCCGGAGGCCACTTGGCTAAGCCGATTAGCATAATTGTATTAATGTTTGTTCGGGCCATTGGCAGAGGAAGACACACACAAAAAATGCCCACCACACCATTGATCTTGGCCAAAGAAGCAAATTACCACGGCCATCGTTGGGCACGATGGGCGAATGGTTGCAAATGAAGGAACAAAAACCAGTAAAACACAAAACACGATTGTCACAAAGTTCCCCAGGTATTCCCTCGGCACAATCAAGCTGACAATAAGAATAGATAATCTACTGACTCCGCCCTTCTTTACTGGGAGGATACACCAGATGACCCTACACGCCGACCCGATCGGTCCTACTCGACCAACAGAACCTGTGCGGACAGGATGCGTACCTGTCGATACGTCCGAATGTGCATCCTAGGAGTCACGCTGGGCCTTAGATGTTTGGCAGCTTCTGCCCCTGTTGTGGAAAACCCCGATAGTTCTCGGTGGTGCTATAAACAGATAATGAATCCTCAACCACAAATTTGCATTCCAGACCAAAAGCCCTGGATTCCTCGATGTAGAAGTTACCGGAGCCCGAAGGAGTAGGATTCTTCCGGTACAGACTCACAAATAAAGCATACATTGATTTACAACTTACACCTTAGCCCTTGCGCCCTTATCGTAGCAGAAGGATAATGATCAAACGTCAATACGAATTACGCTCTTGCTATATCTCGGTTATGCTCAGGCTTCTTTGAACCATCTCCAAAAAGTACACTGGACTCACATTGCCGCTGCTGCAGGGGAAAGATGCTGAACGCAAAGAATCACACCATGAAATTGATCGTACCACAGGACCAAACAAAACATTAACAAATACCCTCCGAAGGCAGCAGGCAAGATCCCGGGGGCCGTGGGCCAGGCAGTGCAGAGGTGCGACCACGACACGGCCAACCAGATAAAATAAAGTTGTTCTCGGTCCAGCTTATTTCTTAATAATGACAGTCTGCTTTGTAATATGATAAATGAGCTGAAGATCGTTCGGGTTCCGATAGGTTAGTTAACCCGTTTCCGCTTGCGCCGTGTCGCCATCGGTTAACCTTCCGCCCCTTTACGGCCTCTCCATAGTCCAGGGGAGGCTGGTTTGTATTAATTTATTTGTTCGAACTCCTCTCCCGCCTAGCAGTCTCTCCACAATCCTTTTCTCAGCTCCTTCGATGTGACCCCAAAAAAAAAGCATAGTCTTGATCGTGTTTGCCGTAGTCAGTCGCATTATGTGTTATGGCCGTGTTGTGGTTCGTGTTTCGGGACGCAGGAGGTAAACAGGCAAACTTTAAGATGCTAATCGATTAGTTATTATTTGGATCCTCTCTGTGTTCCCTTTTCGGTGACCATCTGGGACCATGGCTGGAAAGCGACGAGTAAATGAGCTTCTTAATGCATTTGTTGTTGTCCGACGACGCGACTGGCGAATAAATCAAACTGGAACCCCATACGGAAGGGTTCACACGGCTGAGGTGTTTTATGTTGAATTTGGGAATAGCAAATCGAGTAAATTTTTAATAAATTTAAAGCAAGAGAGAAGAAACAAAACCCCCGGACCGAAGGCTCCGAAAGCATTCGAATGTCATTCAAACGTCGTCGATACGGCCTATAACTCTTGCGGCTAATACCTCACCCTAAAACGGCGTCTATGCGTGAACGCATTCATCGTTTCTCCGATGGAAATGATACAAATTAGAGCAAATTAGATATTTCTTCTCTGCTCTTCCTGGAATTGATCCTAATACACCCTGCTGCTGCTGCTGCTGTTGCTGGCACTCAATTTGGGTCGGGAAGGAACAACGGCCAATCTAACCGGAGCTAACCCTTAGTTAGCGAAACGCCTTCCAGGCACCGTTTGCACGAGAAAAATAACCTTCAATTTTGTGCACAGAAACACCGGAGATCCCGAAACCTTGCACGCCAGTGAATAGTTTGCCTCGTTTTTCGACCTGCAAACGAGTTCCACACGCTCTGCAGCGAATTCGACTGTGTTACTTTCGAAACACCAAACGTTAGAAGAAATGGACCTCATCGTTTATGATTAAATCAATATAATTTTCTGTATTTCGCCGTAATTGATTGCCTTAGAGTGTGCATTTGTTTGTGTGTGTGTGTGTGTGTGTGTGTGTGTGTGTGTGTGTGTGTGTAAATAAAGTGGAAAATTGTAACCCCAAGTGTCTTTAAACCGTACCCCATCCCTCGGACCGGCCAGAAGCAAGAAAAGCGTAACGTCATCGCCTAGATGAGTCACACCCAAAGCCAACAGGTCCAAAAGTTGGCACCATGGAAGTAATGGAATTTAAATTGCTCTATTCAGTCATTCAGTCCTCTATTCGCCTCAATTCTCCATCCCCTCCCCCACTGACAGTCTCACCCCTTGTGACGGCATGGCATTCAAATATCGGTGAAACAGCAGTGTTTGGGAGTAGCTTGTGTTGTTTAAATATAATTATTGTTCCTGGAAGTCGATTGAGGCTTGGGCAATAAAGCTAATCTGCTTGCTTTGCCGTTGGTTTTGCCAGGTAACACGCGCATCGCAGTACGCTCGCTCGGAACCTTCGTTCCGGGAACGGCCACCAGTAAGAGGCGACCTCCGGTGAATAAATAAAACTCCTACGTTGTTTTTTTTTTTTGTTTTGATGGTGTCAAATGATAAGACCAATTCTATTTTAGCTCAACCGGGTGTGACTGCAAAATGCTAAATATGGTCACAGTGAGGTGCACAAAACACTGTTTGTTGCTGCTTTGAAATGTAACGCAACTTGAGGAGCCTCTCCTAGTCACGGCACCAAATGTGTCTCCTAGTCACGGCACCAAATCCCGGAAGTTTGAGGATCGATTGAGATATTAAATAAAATAAAATTTAAAACCCTTTACTTCTTGATAACTAACTAACGATTGATAACTAACCATCTTTTTGCATCCAACTCGGATAATGAAGCGTAAAATTTCCACCAAAAAGGGTGAACACTTTAACTCTAATTTTATCTGCACGCACTGTAAAAGCCTCGCCTATGCGCGTGACTTTGCACATGCTAGACGCAACACGGTCGGTGGCACCGAAACTATGAATTCACATTAGTTTATAGCTTTTCCGGGAACCCTGGCAATGGTATACGATGAACAGAAAACACACACAGGCACACTTGCACCACGCCAACTACAGCTTGGGGTTGGCATTTGGCGTATGCCGCCCCTAAAATCCTCCATTAAATAGTCAATGAGCCATCCGATGCGTCCGTAGGCGCATGTGAACTGGCTACAAATCGTCTTTCCCCGTTCAAGCAGGTCAGAACCCGCCACCCTGCCTCGCAGCCCATCGACACCACCGCAAGTTCCAGTGTTGATGAAAATACTTTAATCTTCGATTTAACACCTCCACTAACAGTCGCGCAGCCTGGTACCACCGAACCGGATATCGGATGGGCAATTTTGTTGCCTACGGCTTTCCATCCTTACGCTGCCTGTTGTTACACATTGTGCACGAGAAGTGCAGTCCAGATTTGCAGTGCGCGCCGTGCACTCATCTTTTTCTCCGCTTTCGTACACTTTCGTGCTGTTTTCCTTTTTTTTTCCATGAAGCGATGAGTTATGAAGTGTTGATTATACAACGTATTATAATTGACTTTTCTTCTCTCTGGTTGCTTGACTCGTTTCTCCCTGATACCAACCCGACCCCCACCAACTTAAACGCTTCGACCGAAGGGTGGAAGGTTTTTCACTTCATGTTTCAACACAACCGTTTATCACCCCCGTCCGTTTCGTGCGGCCAGTGCTGCTCGTTCCGGTCCCGGTACAGCGTCGACGGTAGTGCCGAAGTGCGTGGCAAGAAAAATATTTAAGTTTCACATTAAATCACCAATATTTATTTATTGGAAATGTTATTAATATTTCCTCCATCTGCGGCACTTCGGCGACCACACCGGGCTGTCGCGGGCTGCGTCCGTTTGCAACCCGGTAACTAGTTTATTTCTTTTCTCCACTCTACCTTAATTTACACATCCAGCTCCGATCGATCGATCGTGACTCCCAGTTTGGACGCGGACAAGGTGTCGGTTTCGGTGGATGCGGGACGGGGGTTGAGGGGGCCATTTTTTGGCTTGTTTCTTTCTTTTCATATTTACTAACCAATTTCACTCCCATCTCCCCATCGCTGCTGCTGAGGGGAAGTAGTAAATTTTAGATGATCGAAAATGAAACCCAAAACCCTGAAGTACTCAGGAAAAAAAATCGGGTGAAATAATTTCCCTCCACACCGGGTTCCGTGTTCGTCACCTGCAGGTGAGGAGAGCCCCAATACTGGCAAGGCATCTGGCCATCGAAGCTCCAAAAAACGCATGGTACCCATCGAGTTGTTACTGTTTCTTTTCTTACACTTTTCGAGGCACTTTTCGGGTTTTTTCTCTCTCGTTCATCTGTTTGTGTGTTATTTTCGCATACGGCCAGCATGATGCTGCTTTGGGGCTTGCGAGGCCCGTGAGATGAGAGTGTGGTATTTAAGCTACGAACGCAAGCACACACACACACACACGCATACAGCCACAGCCGCCCCGATGTGTTGCGATCGTCTTTGTTATTTTCGCAACATAAGCACCCAAGTCGGTTAGGGGTTGGTGTAAATTGCCTTATTGGGCGAATTAATTATAACAAGAGCATCAATTTTCGATTCTAAATTACAGGCTCTTAGTGGGGTAATTTTCGAAAACAGCGTTCCGTTCGCTTGCTGGTTTTTGTTTTTTCTTCAGCCAGTCGTGTTCTCCCTGACCCGCTACCCTCCGCCAGCAAGGACTGCCTCCTCTTAAGCCCTGTTTTGTTTTTTTTTTTTTGGTTTGGTGCCACAGCTTCACGCTCGTCGGGATCCGGGATGGAGCCCGAAATTGATTTCGACCGTTTTTCTCCTGACGGAACTCCCCACACAGGAACTTCGTGTGGAGCGATTTGTGTTTCTTTTTGGTTTTTTTTTTCTTTTCCTTCACCAAACTTCATGCCAAACGGTAATAACAGAAACAAGACTATCCTGCCCCAAAAACACCGAGTGTTGAGCATATTCTGCACTAATTCGAGTGTTTTGACTTTGAAAAGCGTCGTCCGGTGCAGGGCTAATTATAGGTGTTTGAGCCATACATCTATCTACACTTCTTCTCATGTTTCTTTGCCATTAAACGCCACCTTCAGTTGTTGTTTGTAACTGCGAACCTGGACCCTCGCTGGAGTCTGTAGTTTGTATGATAGTTTGGGTGAAGCTTGTGGTTCAGTTCATTGCAAACGGGTAAGAATACATACACTCACACAAAGCCGTTTGTGATATTTGAAGCTATTTTTTGCTAAAACTTATATCCTTCCAATTCACTATCAGGAATGTGTTTTATTTATGTTACAGTTTGTACATAGTATTTGTTTAAAATGGACGAACTTTTGTTTAATTACGAGAACACAGTGTAGTACAACAAACAAACTTGCCGTGCAACGAAACAGATCATGGTAATAAATAATATTTTATTTACGTTACTTTGTTATCTATCTACCTCATCTTAAATCGCTAAACGATTCGTTAGTTAACGTTACAAAAATCCTACCGTTTGGCACATACTTGTTTTGTGACTCAACGAACGAGATGCAGATGACAGCTAAATTACACACAAACTTATTGTTAGACTTCCATTAACTCTTCCAAATGAAATCGGTTTACATTTACTCCTTGAGTAGGACACGCGCTACTGGTCCTTTGCCTTCTGCATACGAGTCAATCAATTAAATCCATTAAGCTAAGCTACCAACGAAATACAACAGGGAGGAACTTTCATTACAACTGTGACCACCAGTCATTTCGACAATCGGATTAGTTGATTATCCTGACGTACAAGCGTGCTCGCCAACAGCACTCACCCTCACACTTATCAGCAGCAGCCATCTTCGGCTGAACGGGCTCTATTAATTGTCAACACGCAGTAATATTTGCTTCACCATACTCCACTCACATCATCCATGCTCCTGCTCGTCCTCATCGCTGCCACACTCATCGTCCATTTCCATATCGATAAGCTCGTCCTCATCGTCCTCCTCATAGCCCGGGCTGTGGCGCCCGTCTCGGCCACCCTCACCGCTGCCTCCGTTCGATTTGGCGTCCTCTTCCTGCTGCATCCTTTTGTGTTTGGTGCGTCTGTTCTGGAACCATACTTTGACCTACAAAAAAAAAGGAAGAGCAAACCAGAGCTCCTGATCAGAACTTGAGCGACTACCCGAGAAATGGGTGCTTAACCTCGATAAATCACTTCATTTCCTGCATGGATCATTAAATTTGTATGTGTGCCACGTGTCCGTAAACGATTATCAGTAGCGATTCGGAGGGAGGAATGAGACGCGTTGAAAGCATTTATCTCACAGTACAAAAATTGATATTGTATTCTTATGTTTTACATACAATTGCTGTTTTAGGACTACGTTGGGTAGATATACCACCAGCGTTCAAAAAGTAAACCAAAACTCTATTTTATCAACTCTCTCCTCATCCAAACCATTGCGCGAAACCTTAGCTTCTCCTCTCCCTGCTAGAAGTTATCGCTTTCACCCTTCACGCAACAAAACACCGATCCTACGCAACTAGGGGAATTGATACGCATTTCATTAACTGCTAACTACCTTATCCTCCATTTTATTACTACTCCAATTATGGCAACCCTCCCAGCGCAGGATATACCGCGCCGGAAGGACGGGACGGTTCATAATCAACCAACCACAACCAACGATAAATGCGCAGAGGAAAGTGGAACCGACAACAACTTGCCAAACTCAATGTTAGTTCAGCATCCCTTTTCGGCACCGCTAACCGTCCCAGGCCGTTCACCACCACCGCCGTTTATGATGGGGGAGTTTGACGCGGTTTTTCATATTTTCCTCCCGCAAGTGGCTCCGTAATTCTCCAGGGAAGGAGTGAGAAAGCAAACTAGTACCAGAGAAGGAGAGTGAGAGCGGCAGAGCGAGCGAAAGATAAAGTAACGATTCGCCTTTCCGCCGACCCCGGCAGCAAATCGTCCTTATTTACTGGCACACTTTTGCCCCTAAGCGTGATACCCCATGGCTGGCAGATTGCGAATATTTGTTCAACAAAGTGCTAACAATTTATTTTATCTCTGCGTGCCGCAGGGATGGGTAAAAGGGGGACACAAAAACACGGGGAAAAACGAGGACGAACAGGGAAGGAAGTCGTCACCGGGACGTGATCAAATTTTGAACCAATCCAATAAAATGGAGGGAAAATTGCCATCATCATCCTCGGCTGCTTGGCTGCTTGGGAGCGAGGTCGCGCAACGGGCTTCTAGCTCTGCCCTTTAGCACGCTTGTTTCGCAAAGCGGTGCACGTTCCAAGTTTCGGCTAGGGGGTAATCTGTTTTGTGGCAGTGACAACTGTGGCAGTTCATTTTGCAGCTAGGGATAAAAACGTAATAAATGACAATAGACGTAACGGAAAGATGTTCTGTATTAAGTTACTCCTGTTCTGTTAGGCTGTAAGTGAGAAGAACTCATTTCTGGGTTAACATTTGCAGAAATCTACATTTACCCTATTTTGGAAGGCAACTCTATATTTAAAATCAAAATAATCATTTCTTCGTAACAGTATTCTTACTCTCTTCAATAAAATAGAATATTACAAATAACTCTTTTATGTGCACTCTTTAAAATCATTCCGCTTAGCTTACCTGCGTTTCCGTGAGGCTTAGTGACTGCGCCAACGATTTCCGTTCCGCTCCAACCACGTAGTGGTTGTTCTCGAAGGCATGCTCCAGCTTGAGTAGCTGCGATGGCGAGAAGGCCGTCCGGACTCGCTTGGGTTTGCGAAATGGTAGCAAATAGCCTGCCGAGGAAAGGGAAAAAAACAGAGTAGAGCTGGACATTACACATCTTCAGACTCGGTAGTTACTTGAACGCATTGCACATAATTTCAATTCTACCTCTTAAGCTAATCTTTCGTTCTCTCTGCTCCAAAAAAGGCAACATTCAATCAGCTTCCTAAGAGTCCCAAACCCCACCAAAAGAGGCTCCATCTTCCATCGAGGGCATTCTGCGACGATGGCATTCCAATGGTACCTTGGAGGCCATTCTCGTTAGAAGACTTACCCTTGCTGACCAGAACCTCTTCAGCCAGAACTCCAAATACACCAGGAGGGCACTGCGTCGCCAACCGGGCGCAAACCGCGGCCACGAACGGGACGAAAACTGACAGGAAGGTAATTTGCCTGATAATTCCCACCGACCACGGACCGGACCGAGCGAACCAAGCGACGACGCCCGGAGGGCACTGTCAGCTGTCCCGGGGAATGCGAGCTGAGCATCGAAATTCGAAACACTTCTCTTTCAACCCCCGTTTATCCCCCGTTCTGGCTGCGTCACGTGAGCGCGAGGGCAGGGTAGATTGGGGCACAAACTGGCACAAACAGAAGAAAAGAAAGGGGTGAAGAAAAAACTGCGTGCCACGATAATAACGTTTTCACGATTTTCTACGCTTGCCTCCATTATGTCCTAATGTTTATGAGGAGTTTACTTTGGCTGCGATGTGATAATTTACTAACAAGCCGATTTGATGGACGTCAGGACGAGCTGGTGTGTTTGTGTGTGTACGTGTTTGTTTGTATGTGTGTGTGTCGGCTGCTTAGCCTATTCCGTTTGGGGTTCTGCTGTGGTGGCGAGTTGCGTGCAAGATTTGATTTCGAGTAGCGGAAAAAGCGGTTCGTGCTCGCCTAAAGGTGATTCCGGCGAGCAGCGAAGAAAGCAATCCCAGAAAGTGTACGCCGTAATTTTGAGGCTAGCACGAGGTTTGAAGAAAATAAAGGAAAACGAAACAAAAAAACTGCATTCGAACCTGCCTACAAATGCCCCCAGAACGTGTCTAGTTGATTTGTTTGATGATCTAATTTCTGACAAAACCAATTGAATGCGTGCCAATCGTGCGGCTAAATGGATGGCTAAATAGTTGATAGGCATATGTGTTTTTAAAGCTTCCAAACTCCGGAAAGTGCTTATTGCAAACGCTATTTCTCTTTTTGCGCTTAAAGCAGATATTGAATTGCTTTCAATGCTACCCTTCAATCACTGGAGCGTACACAACCAATCTAAATCAAGCCCCACCTACATCAGCATTAATCGGAAGGCAATCAACAGCCGTACAGGCTGGATTTGCATCTGCGGTTTCGCTCCATGTTTGGTATTTGGGTTTTCCTGTCCCTCGTCACGCCGCTACCTTCCGCTCCCTTTCGCTCCCTGTGCCGCACAAAAGCCGCTCAACAATGCTGCCACCGGTCCGCGGCCGAGTGCCCAACCAAAGCTGCCCCATCGGTTGTTCTCTATAAAATACAATATAATTAAATAATTACACATCATTATGATGCATACATTTGCATCGATAAGGGGAAGCGAGGGCGGGTTCTGAAAGAGGGAGACGAATGAGATGCAGCGCAGTAAAAAAAACGTATCTTTAAAAGAGGCTACCACGTCGCTCCCCGATGCAGCCCATGCAACCGCGAGGCTCCACCACGTGCAGCGCCGTGAGCTGACCGTCGCGGGCCATCATGCGCGCACCGCCGCTCGTTCGTCCGGTTTACGCTTCGGAGCTCTGCCCACGGTCCAATGGTGGGGCGGTACAGTGAGATGATGAAAACGAGAAAAGAATTGGTCTTTAATAAACAGTTTCTTAATCGGTTTCCTATCACAGCGCGGGCGAAAGGGAAGGAGAGAAGTGCGAGGGGACTAATTTATCGCAAAACCGTTAATGATCGCAGCAAGACCGACTCGGGCTCGGGACCCGGGTGCAGGCTCGCCAGCCTTGCCCGCCATTATATGGCTGTTGCACGTTGCATCTCGCGGCCGGGCAGAAAACGGCAGCCAATCGTCCGATGTGTCACCCGGAGCGACTCCATACGTGCGGCACATTACCGAGCGACCATCGGGCCATCATCGGGAGCCGGCACGCTGACGCCACAGCCACCAGTCAAGGATGATTGTGATCGCTCTGGGTGTAGTGGTATCATTACACACCGTACCCATACCTCCTTGCGCACACACACACACATGGCAATCACATGCTGCGTTTTATGTGCAATATTTTATAAACTTGTCACTTTGCTTGTCATGCCTAATGAGTTTTAATAAATAGTTAATCTACTAATTGGCACTAAACGCAAGCGTTAAGGAAAAATCGATCTCTGAGCGTATGAATGTGTCCGTGTGTGTGTGTGTGTGTGTGTGTGTGTGTGTGTGTGTGTATGTGTTTGTGTTACGCTTGGGTTAATGTAAGCAAACCCCGCAACCGGTGGCTGATTACGCACGCCCCTAATCAATGTGCAAGTGGCACTGCTGCCACGGCAACCCAAGGCAACCGGTTTCCCACCGATCGATCACTCCGAGCAGGACTCCGAGCGGGGAACGATCAAACGAACGATAAGCGCAAGCAAAACCGTCGTCCCGTACCGATCGTGATGGGAAAGTGCGAGACGATCGGTGTTTGCAGATGTTGAGTCCGGCGATGCAAACACACCATTTGCATGGCATCGGATTAAGTATGTTATTTAATGAAGTCATTCAATCGCAAGATGCTATCGGCTTGCGCGAAGCGTAATTGTGGGTTTTGGAATGGTGGGGTTACCGAAGAGGGGTGATTTTAGTTTTATCAAACTGTGAGATCTACTGCTTGCCAGTGTGAAGAGTACAGTTGTCACACTTCCTCGATATTTGGACAATAAAGTTGGAAACTATCAACATTCTGGGGCATCTTTTGTCTCAAATAAAGTGAAAATTCTGTAACAAAAAGTTCGTCTTATTGAAAACAACGTGAGACTCAAAGTCGTCTCCTGCAAAAACATTGTGTGTCACGATAGCTTGCGACCCCCAAAACACCCAAATCAAACTATGCCAGCAGGCGCATTAGCAAAAATCCATAATTCCGACATAAATGTACACAAATCGAGCACGCAAAACGCTACCTCCAGCCCAAAATTCTAGCACTGCAAGAGTGCTTCCATTGCCCGTGGCTCAAACCATGCAGCCTGTCACCGGCTGTTCGCGAGGAGGCGTTCCTACGAAACATTCCAATTGAAATGCCAAATCGGGTTGTACGTTCCGTCGTTTCAGCCCGTTTCCAAACCAATGTTTGAATCATTCCACACAACAACAAAAAACGGGCACAAAAACTGCAGCAAAACAAATCCTGCCCCACTGGAAGCTATTTGCCGGATACAGGAAGTCTTGAGGCACCCTTCCCGACCACCCCCCCGGGGCGAAGCGCAAACAAATTCGAACCTGACAGAACTTCACTAGCTCTTGATTAATGGCTTTATAATTGAACACTAAAAGGCCAAATGGAAGGCGTTTTGGGCCGTTGTTTGTTCGTTCGAGGGTACGCGCCTCTTCACTTTATCCATGACCCGTATTTGCAACCCGTGCGGCCACTCCATAGTGCACTGGAAATACTTTTTTGTGTGTTTTTGTTTTGGCGAAGTACAAAAACAGGACACCGCTCGATCGATCGCCGACGGCTCTGTGACAGATCGAGGTTGATGCTAAACCGTTCAATTGATGCTAATTTCTGCTGCCCGGAACCGTCGGCCGGACGGCCGGTTTAAAATCTGCAACGGCCATTCCTAGGGTGCCAGATGTTGATGGATGGTGCGCATGTAAATGTCATCCTGACAGCTGTCCCCGCTGCCGCAACGCTCTAATGAGCCATTGGCGAGGTCGCAACATTGTCTGCTTGGCGCGCTCGACCGCAGCCGTCGGGTGAGATGCTGGACCCGTCCGCCGTCCGCCCGAAACAAAGCGAACCTCTCAGTGATTAATATCGCATTAGCTGAACGTCACATCACACATAACCAGCGTCTGCAAAAACCCTGGGTGCATAATAATCGATGGCAAATGACTGTGTGTGTTTGCAAGTGCATGACACCGGACGCAACAACAGGACATTGCGGTTGATTATTCCCATCATTTGCAGCTCTCCCTCTATCCCTGTTTTTCTCTTTCTCTCTCTCTCTCTCTCTCTCTCTCTCTCTCTCTCTCACCCGAGGTCGGTGTAAAGTGTTCAGCAATTGATTCCAATTATTTCCTTCTACCACCGCACGAAATAAGGGAACGACGAAAATCGGCCGCTCACCGTTCTGTTTCGCCGCGCCGCGGTTAAAAGCTGCGAAAACAGAAACTCCCTTTTTGTGCAGAAAACACTGCAGCGTACCAGAGGGCGAGACCTTGCCACCACGGTGAAGGAATTAATTCGCAAATATTCGCACAAATTGAACAAGCACAAAGCAGCGCGCGAAAATGGAATGTGAGTCTGGTCGCCGTGTGTGTGTGTGCAGGAAGAGTGCTCAAGAAATTACCCGCAACAACTGCAATTCCAGCTAGTGCAAACAACCTGGACCGGGTCGGTATGCTTCCCTGTTTTCCTCCCCATTCCCCTTTCGCACCCCATCTGCCCACGGTTTTAACAAGTAACCCTTTTTGTCGTTTCACTGCAAAGGCTTCAAATTGACCGCCAAAGGGGTGGCAGAGGATGAAGGAGAAACGGACCGAGAGAGAGAGAGAGAAAGAGAGAGAGCAGCAGCACGACAGAGCGAAATGGCGACTCGATCGCATCGCATTAATGGCGGTGTAATTATAGCATGTGAGGTACCGGCCCATCAACATCCGTGCCGACCCGAAGGCGATCATTTTACTTCGATTGTCCATCATTTTGATAATGGTGTTTCCTTTCCACGGCGCGCTGACGTGCGTTACTTCGGCCGGTCCGTTGCGCTCCTCCACCGGCACCACCGTCTCCCTCCCTTTACAGCCCTTCAAGCGGGAACGGACGGGGTTTGCGCGCGGGCGCTCCGCGCAAGGGCCCGATTTTAATGAGTGCGGTGCGTGTTCTGCTTGGTAAAGGCCCCGTGGTAAGGCATGGGGGCGAGCAAGGGCATCGATCGATCCCGCACACACACACACACAGCGACGTTCAGGTGACCATGGTGGGTACCGGAGCTCGCTTAACGATGCTTAATTTGATTGATTTCGGTGCATAATGTGCACTAATCGTGATGCACATTACATGCACGTACACACACACACATACAGACAGGACGCTGGACGCAGGACGCGAACGACGTGCTTTGCCTTTACGTGTCGTGTGTTTTCTCTTTCAGTCTTCCCTCCCTGGTTCCTTGGTGCCGGGACCGAAAAGAGTGGAGCCTCAAATAACGCAACACTTAAATTAACTGCCACAACCTTGCTGGCCCGGTATGCAACCAGTGCAACCGCGGTGCGCGGGTACGCGGTAAGTGCAAACATGATAATTTCCATTTCATTCTACTGTTCCGCGGCCTTTGTTTCGCCTGCCTGCTCATTTCGTTTAGCCCGCGTGCTGCTTGCCCCTTGCGGTTAATAGATTTGTAACTGGGTTGTTGTATTTTTATTATCTTATCAACCCGCGAATGGTTTAGTGTAAATAGTGCAATATACATGTGCGCAGAGCGGGTCAGCAGGGATTGCAGTTTTCCAATCAAGCTTTGATGATTGAAAATATAACAATCAAGCTGAATTATATATCATTCTATGGGATGTAGAGATCAATTCACCATGTCTTAGAACATCCTTGCAATAGAAATATTATTCTCATGCAAGGCAGAAAGTATTATATAACGTTCAGTGTAGAAAACCCCCAACAATTTCATTTGAATTTTATTAATACTATATCAGGCTTCATCGAGTCCTGGTGGAAAATAACAAAACGCTTCCTACGCCTAGCCCCAACTCGCACGTAATCGAACGCTCAAGTAATCGCCGCACGCAGCAGTTGCAATCCGCACGATATCGCAAAACGGCCAGCGTTTAATTAAATTATCTCTAATTTGGTAGCAATTAAGAGCAATGAAGATAAGAGGAAATAATTGTGCCCACATGAGTTGGCTTGAGCAGACGCGGCAGCAACCACGTCGCCCCATCCCGGCCCCAGCACCACGCTGGAATCTCGTCTCCGATCACGACCAGATCACGATCAATTGCTCGCAAAAATCGCCCCTGCCCAGGCTCGCGCAATCATGCCCGCCGACGGGCCGTGGCTGACCAGCTCCGGCTTAATTATGATACTAATGAATTTGTTGTCTCACTGTTCCCCGTACTCCCGCCGTTTGCAATTGCGCGTGTGGTTGCTGGTTTTGCTCAACACCATCACCCGCCACTACAGGACCACGCGGGCGACCATTTGCTGCCGGTAGAATTTCGCAGAAAATTGATTTAATAATAATATGCACACAATCGTTGACCCCATTCGAGTGCGTCACGATCACGGCACGGCCGGCCGTGTTCCAATGAGGGACCGTTTTCCCTTTCGCCGGTTTGGAACGGGCCCCTCGAGACACTCCGCACATCGGGGGACTGCTGATTGTTGGCGGCTTAGAGCAGCACACTTGCGCTACTTGTTCAACCCCATTTCGGGAGATTTGCGTTTTTCACACTGCATCTAAAGCAAACAAATCCTCCCCCAAACGCGCGCGGCTTTGGCCGCACAAACGACGCTCGTGGCTCGTTTGGGTTGCAAATTGATTTGATTAGCCGCGCGGAAGGGAACGCGTCATTACCGGGCACCCGTTGGCAGCCGGTGTGTGTGTGTGTGTCTTGCGGATTTCGGTCCGGCGCACCGGCCCCACCAGTGCAAAGTTGTGCAATCCTCATGCTGTGTGCCTTTACAGCATGCGCAAAGACACACAGAAACGCTCAAGCTCAAAAAGAGCTAACAAGCAGTGCTCGCGATCGTTCGTGCAATCCCTAATTAGCGACGCAAGTGCATCCAGCGAGGCACTTTATTAATGTTTATTGTTCTTATCCGCGAGCCGAGATCAGTGTTAGCTCAATGATACGTATCGTACTGAACTGGTTCGACCTGATTTCCTAATTACGATATCAAGATACCGGGCCGGTCAGCCAGCCAGTCAGATGCGGATCAATTACGATCGCACCGAAAAAGGTCGGGACGTTGGAACGACTGATTGCTGAAATGGTCTGCCCGCTCCAGACCTGCACAGAGACCATCGATCGATGCAATCAGACGTCATAAATTACCAATCAAACGATACGGATATCGTATTAAGGTATGGAACGATGAAGTAACACATCAGAAGGAGAGAGCGAAAAAAAGCCTCGAAGAAGCAAACAAACAAGCTAACGATTAGAAAGGCTCGACTGTTATTGTACTACCGACATAAAAACACACACTGTTCCTCATCTGCCCGTACTTCGATTGATCCTAGGAAACCGCGCACACTTGCACAGCATCTCTATCCCTATCTAATGACCATTACTGTTACCAGCTGGCAGGGTTGGAGGTGGATTAAAAGGTAAATAATAAAACTTTACCCACATTAGCCGCGCTCCATAAATTTGTTTTATTTACCCAGGATCCGCTAGACGATCACCTTGCACCTTGCAGTCCACACACTCGCGGGCGTTCACGGATCGAACCTCGTTTCCTCAAATGACACGTGTTCGGGGTGTCTTCACACGCCAAACCGTCCGGCAGGGAGGAGGAGAAGCCATCTTTCAACGCGCGCTGGAAGATGCACGCAAAACACGAACGCATCACAAAACAAATCTCCGACAAGCGAGCAACCGGACTGCAACAAGTCCGGTGCATTATACGGACGACGGAGGGAGGGGTAGGGAAGAAAGGTGGACATAAGCATTGCGTGTTCACTCGGCACTCTTTTCTGCTGTCTTTTTTTTTTTTTTTTTTTTTTTTTTTTGGATGAAACTCTGGGTCCAGCTCCAGCTGCCAACGTCAACCAACTGCAGGCCCTCTTTGCCCTCATGCTCAGCAACCTCGGCAACAACACCTCAGCCTCGGCACGCAACGCTTAGGCCTTCTCCGGATGGCTTCTGAGTCCTCAGCAAAATAAGATCTCACTAATCATTTTTATTATGAGCAGGGTGAGCGCGCGATAAATGTGTTATGGATTTTAAACGCCCCCGCTTAAGTAAGGGGAGGGAACGTTCACCTTTTTTTTTCTTTTTTGCTCTCTCTGATGAGGAGAGCAGGGAACATGCCCTCCGTCCAACAGCCTGTCCGATCTTCCGGACCCATCCCGAAGCCTAACGAGGTGGTAAACTGAACAGGCAAAGAAAAACAACAACGAACGACGGAGCGACGTAAATAGTCGA
Organism: Anopheles merus; assembly: GCF_017562075.2. Taxonomy (NCBI): domain Eukaryota; kingdom Metazoa; phylum Arthropoda; class Insecta; order Diptera; family Culicidae; genus Anopheles; species Anopheles merus. Next base: position 6,766,089 of record NC_054082.1, on the reverse strand, counting down.
AAGCGATGGCCCAAAGATGCTCGCAGCCAGTTCGCGGTGCAGTTGTCCACAACGGAACGTGTGGCGTGTAGATTATCTTTATTTATATACGCACTGATATATGAAAACACCTTTTTCGCGGGCTGCCCGTCCCCCACTCTCTCTCTCTCTCTCTCAGTTCCCGTTTGTTGTCGTGTCGTCGTCCCTGGCGTGCCTCACCGTACCGATGTAAACTAATTAATTATTGTCCGTTTGCTCGTTCATCGCCGCTCGTTTGTGTGGCTGTGTTTCTTTTATTGTTTTTTTGTTTTGTGTTTGCCGTTATGCTCTCTATGCTTTCGGGCAGGCCAGTAGGCCTTCTCTGCCCTGTTTGCCCGCAAGAACGATGCTTCCCCGAGGAGTGTGGCCACAGAACAGAAAATTTATATTTCTCACTTTTCGATGAGGAATTAGCTGTTGAAGGTTTCGGGGCCAAGCTTCTACTACTACTACTACTACTACTACTATTGCCGACTCCCTGCCACACCCTACCTTGTTAAATCGGGCGAAAAATGCATCATTTTTTCTTCTGCACTCTCGCCCGGAAGGCAAATTGCTTCGTTTACGCTGGCCTTTACACACGCTCGTGCGCGCTCCGCCCCGGTCCAGGCTCGCCAACCCTGTGCGCCACCTTAAGACACGCCAGCCAGGACAGCAGCATTTCGTCGCGCGTTAATAGCTACTGTCAATTATGCATGTCCCACACACACACGCACGCACGCACACCGAACACCTCCTACATGGTCGGCGAAGACAACATCGTCTTTTAGCCCTCGTGGTACGCGTCCATTGCTTCATTGGACTGTGCCGAGACTGACCGTGTGTGTGTGTGTGCCTGTGTGTCGATGGTGGCAGACGACATCAAAACATGCAAGAGTTGGGACGGTGATCTTAACTTTACCGCCAGCGTCTCACCGGCCCGGGCATTGATGGTCGACTAATTGGAATTCTCATACGCACCGCGCGCTTTCGCCTTACAACACTCATTTCGGGGCGGAACAGGGAGCGTTTAGCCCGGGCGAAAGGCTGAGCGGTTTGCTAATTCGTTAGCTTTCCATGCTTCCCCTCATCCCACAATCATTTGTGCACAATAATAGGCTTGGTGATGGTAGAGACGTGTCGATAACACCTTCGCTCGCACTGGTGCGCGGGTGCCCGACTAATGCGGCTAAGGAAATGACTTTTTAAGCTGACGAGAAGTCAAGGTTCCGGTCCGGTTTTATGTAAAGTGGTTGAGGTTTTTGGACGAGTTATTAGTGGAGGTAATTACCACAACTTAATGTCAAAAGTCAATTCAGGAGCGTCCTCTAGGAAGAATTTACTCGAGAATCTCCAAAATTTTTAGGAATACCAATTTATATATTATAATGACAAAAAGAACTGTTCCAAAGAATACAAACCGACCTTCTTCAGCTCTCAAATTACTTCAATCATTAACGTACTCCTCAACATACCTCGTTCACTAAAACTGCCTAAACCTACAACTTCAAGGCACTACAAAGCAGAACATGCAAACTATCCTACTTCACACTTCTATTGGCATTCCTACCCAGACTCGCCTGCTCGATTCCGTTGGCCATAAATATTGATTTATTATTTTTGCCAACCCAGCCATCGTTCGCCGACACTTTGGCAGGCGAAACAAAAAAAAATGGGACACCAAAATGCACCAATATTGTATTTAACCAAAGTCATCACCATATCGACACCAAGCAGCGAACAACAAACAAACCATCGAACAGGTCAGGTTCATCGCCAGCGACCGACTTTGCAGCAGTGTTTGCGATTATGTCGAGTTGATTTTATCAATGTGAAAGTGATTCAATGCGCAAACACAAAAAATCAATCACTTTTACACAGTAGCATTCTGATTTTCCAAAAAAACAGCAAAAAAATGAACCTAAAGATTATCTCCCAATGTGTCAGTCAGCTTAGACAGTCTAATTCCCATCCTATATTCACTCCACTGTTCTGCCAGCCACTTCATTTGGTGCGACCCTCCAATGGGTAATGTGACTCCCGGCCCTGTCATCAACGCCCCCTGTTCTGCTCGCAATGTTCGGCCGGCAAGATTTATGGAATTTTAAATGGGACGAAATGAGTACAAACCGTCTGCCCCGGCTCGGTGACTCGTTACACGCTCAATTATTGAACTTTTGAGCGGCCTCAAAATCTGCATCCCTCCTGCCAAAACGCAACAACCTACAGCGCGACCCTTCCCTATCTGTTGCACGAACCATCTTCATCTTTCACCATCGCCTTCACCGGTGCGTTAGCTTGTTTGGGACTGCGTCGACAACCGACGCCACCCGACGGTTGACATTGTTCCCGTTTGAAACAGTAAATTATGTCCCATTGCAGGCAATGTTGCGTGTGAGCCGACAGCCTCGCTGCTCTACTTACGCCTGACTTTCGACCGTGTCAGCATTTGTTTAAAGTGAAGAAAAGCAACATGTCCCTTTTTTCTTCTTCACTTCGTACACACACACACACAGACACACACGCACGTACACTTCGTTACTTTCTTTGGCCGCTATCACACGGTGGTCCGAACTGCAGATGTTCCGATGGGTCTAAATATGTATCAGTGTTCTTGCGTTTGGTTTTTTTTTTTCACCGTCACTTGAAAATACTTCCTTGTTATACCAATTAGTTATTCAAACTTCTCCGCAAACCTTCTTCGCGTGTGGCGCAATTCTTCCCACCAGCCCCCTTTGCAGATGATCCCTGCAATATTAAGCGTTTCATCAGTCGGGTTTTTACTCCCTTTCTTTCGGCTTTCTTTCGGGTGCTACCGGAACGGCTTTCTTTGATATGGACCGCCAAACTACACGGCCACCGCCAAAAAACTGGCCCGTGGCGACCACCATCAGCGACGGGTTTGTTTTCGGTGTCCTCGCCACTTGAGCCCTCTCGCAACGAGACGGCTAAATGGCGTCAAATTGGAATGATACAAAAAAGAAAGAAAGAACCTTGCGCTTTTCGGCCGGGCGTCCGGATGTCTGGCGAAGGAAAAAGTGGAACCAAATTGTTGCCTTTTCGGTTCGGGCATGACTAATCAGAGCCCTGAGCACTTCCGGTTGCGCAATACGAGTCTTATTACAAAGGAATATTGGTGTTGCTTAAGATGCTTTTCAACTGTTGCTAACATATTCCTTGTAAAAAGAGTCCTTTCATTATCAATATCAGTATCATGTACAGAAAAGTTGAAAATAAACTGCTGTGAATAGAAATAGCTTAATTTCCCATGAGGCTGTATAACACACAATGATTCTCTAAGAAGGTGAGCAATATCCGTACGCAACTTGGCACAAAGGATCGGCACAAATGGCCAAATGAACTATTGAGACTATTTAAATGCCAATTTTACCTCCAGAAATGGAGCAACTCTCAAATACTCGCGCAAGAATGGAACATTTTTCAGCTAATTAAATTCTAAAACCATTCATTGAGGCACTCTCAGCAACCTACCCCTCAATGCTCAATCAGCCGCATTCAACAATAGCGCATCATTATACCCGCAGCTACTTTATCCGTTTCTCTCTTTCGTTACAAAACCTTCGCCTCCCCTGATCGCCGTCCCCTAGCACCAGCAAGCCCGGCATCGCACGCAATCGCTCGTACTGTCAACTGCCTGCCCAACACAGAGCCGTATGACAAACAATGTGCCCATGGTGTCAATCAAAATGAGACCATCAGATGCCGCATTCGGTCTTGTGCGGATGTGTGTCCCTGGGTTCCCTCTCCAGTTCCACCAATCGCGACATCTGTCCCGGGAACTTCAGTCCGCCTGCCTCTAACTTGGCCCCTGTGGAAGGTTCTCACATTAAACGCCGAAGTACGCGGCAGTAGCCCGGGACTCTAACGATCTGCTGCGGTGGAACGCGATCACGCTGTTGTCGCTGTTGGTTGTCCCTATCCCTGCAAACCCCTCACGAGTTGGGAGTGCATTCGAATCTATCACTCAATTAAAATCGAGCACACTTTAAAGTCGGGTACACTGACTTGATGCCATAAGCTCTGCTCGCCCGCTCCGTGTTAATCCTTGTTAATAAACAAACCTCCGCGTTTGGGCTCCGTTTTCCTCGCTTCGGTGTTAGTTTTACACCCTATCTAGCCGCAACGATCAAAAACGGAAACGACCCACTGAGATTTTGACGGGCGAGTTTTTCCCCGTTTCTGTTGTTTCGCGCGACTTTAAGCTGATCGTATCGGGTGCGAAATAAGAATAATATTTATTTTTAATCTCACACCACATACGGCGACCATGCATTTAGTTTCACGTTTCATGTTCAGAATCAATAGTTTTAGGCACCAAACTTCATACTTACTGCCTGGAAACCGGGGTGGAAACACATTTCTACCGTGCCGGCTTAGCAGCCACGGATAGAGCGGGTAGCTTTCGCGCGGCATGTTGGCAGGATGGTTGTGCAGATGGGCCGGATGACCGCCGAACCCACCGTGCTGGCCGTGCACGTGGGCCAACGCCGCCTGGAACTGGGCGGCCAGAAACTGTTGGTTGTGGGCCGCCTGGACAGCCAGCTCGGCCGCACTGTTTCCGCCCATAAACGGGTGCAGCGGCTTCAACGGGTCACCGTTCGGTGCCATCGGAAACGGGCGCACCAAGCCGGCCGGTATGCCCGGCACCATGATGGGGCCTTTGTTCGTCGCTGGACTCCCAGCGCAGGGCGCTGGGGAGTGGTGAGGTGATCGCAGATGAGCATTCCTCGCTTCACACTCGGGAGACAACCGTGCAGCGGGTGGTGGTGAGCTGCGACTAGAATTGCTGCTCAAATCAATCATTCGCAGCGAGCCGGACCGATTCGGAGTTCCCTCGCCGGGAAGGCTTGCCGGGGAGTCCTGGCACCGTGCGCGGTCCGGCTCGCCACGGAACTCCAGCGGTGGTGTTCCGGTCGATCCTTGCGCTATTCTTTCCCTCAGTGCAAACAGCTCACGGGCCTGCTGTTCCTGCTGCCGCTGCAACAGATAGGCCCGCTGGTGAGGTAAAGGCTGATGGCATCCCGCCGGATACGCTCGGAACAGCGCGGGATGCGCTTCCGGTGGCAAGTGACTGCCATCGCCGGGCGGACTCGCGGGCCGCTCGGACGACTCGCTGTGCGGCGAACAGTGCGATGGCGGTGGAGGCGATTGCGACAGCCGCTTCTGGCTGCCGACGATCGACTCGATGCTGAAACCGATGCGTGGCTTATGTGTGGGCAGCGCCATTATGAGTGCCGCTGCCATAGGTGTACCCGTGCAGTGCCAACACCTTCCTGGAGCACTCTCAATACTGTCTGCGGCTGTCCAAAAACTGTAACACGCTTTCAAACTTACTGCTATCACTTGATGTTTACATGTTCAACTATCGCGCCATGTTTTTGTGTTCCTAAATGTTTCACTACACCATACTAAAACGCTGCCAAAACACTGTATTATATCGATACAGAACACTGTACCGACGCTACTCACAAACTACACGCGAAACTCATTATGCAAACGTTCCACCGGGATTCGACACACACTCATAAACGCTCCCTGTGTGCCCCAGCTGGATGCAAATGAACAATGCCACATTCCAGTGTCCATGAATTCACTTTAAACATTACATTTCCACATGGCCACGCTCTAGCCACGGGGCACGCAACGAACCGCGACCATTCGCGCGTCTTTATGGCTTGTGGGAGAAGGTGGAGAGGGATGAGGGTTTTTCCTTGCCGATAGTGCGCCTACCAGTGCACAGGCACTAGAACAACAAAAACCACAAAAACGCCTGGCCACTACTTGCCATTACTGAGTGAGAGCGCAGTTACGTTCGCAATTCGAACCATTATAACCTCATCAGCATCTGTATCTTCAATCCTTCAATCCATAGTAAAAGGATGATTTTAATGCTCTCGCTCTCGCTCTCTCTCTATTTTCCTCTCTCACACATACACACTTTCTCTCTCTCTCTTACTCAAACACACACTCACAACCACTCGCTTTTTCACTCGCACGCACGCACGCACGAATGTGGCGCTCCATATTCCACGAACGCTCAACACATAATAAAAATGCGGCTCCTTTGCTACACCGGCAGCCCCCAATAATATTGGCTGTGCCGTTGTTGCGCGTTGGTCGTTAGCTCACGCAAACAATCGAACGTGCGATTGAACCCCCCCGCGGTACGTTCACGTGCGGTTGCTACGGCAACCAGGGGTGGCTGCCAAAACCAACACCGTCCATCCTGCACACCATAAAACAGTGTCATTAGCGCTTGCTCAAAGTGTTTTTTTTTTGCGCGCTCTGTTGCCCTGTTTTTGTTGCGTTGCTTCGCACACATAAAGCGCATGATTATTGCGCGAACACACACACACACCCCTACTGCGGTAGGGTGGTATTGAAAATAAAGCCTTGCTCTCCCCCAACCTCGGTCGGCTCTTGCTGAGCGGAGAGCGCACGAGAGCGCAAAAAAGGCGGAGCTAAAACGGAACCGATTTCTCGGAAAGGGGGGAAAGCTTCCACACAAATCGGCCATTGGTTGGTCCGGTTGGTTGATACTACTGCGCGCTGCCGCTGCCTCTGCTGCTGCCCTGTGTATGTATGCCTGTGTGCGCGTGTTTGCCTTTCGCTAAGGGCTGATATGTACTCCATCGCGTTGCTGGGATGAGCGATCAATTTGGCCGTTGGATGCTGGTGGTACGCGAGAGTGTGTGTACCTTCTGTTCGCGGCGACTAGCGCGGCGGTTTGCGCGGACAGGACGCTCTCGCGCTTAACAAATGGGAGGGTGTTTTTTTTCCTCCTTTGCGCCTCGCTATAATGGCATATATTTACTTTATTTATTATATATTATTAGAAGCTTGTTAAAAGTTCATTCTATAATTGCTGCGACCGTGCTATGGGTGCGTTTGGAGTGTTTTATTTTCGTTATTATCGCCATTTGCTCTTTCGCACCGCATCCTTCGCATCGCTCCGGTTGCAACTCGAAGCTGTGTTTGTTCTCCCGCACCGAAACAGGACATCGGCGAACTAGTGAGCATCCCCTTACGTTCTGCAGCCTTCGCACGCCTTTCCCCATTGGCGTGTGTGTGTGTGCGTGTATCTGTATCTTCACTCAAATGGCGGATTGTTTTGCTGGAGCAAAAACACTACACCGAACCGGAATGAGGCGATGTCTGGCGGGCATCTGGCTAGCGAAACAAACGGATATTTCCCTGCCACGGTTGTCCTGCCGGAGTCGCTTTGTCCATTAATTCTCCAGTGCAAAACCATTTCCACTGATTGCGCAAGCCATTTTGATTCCGTTGCGCTTTTTTTGTCTCTTTCTTAGTCGCTTTTCTATTCCCAGCGATGGCGCATATCGCCACCGGTGGAGCCCAGCAATGAGGCGAGGTAAAATATAAATGTTGAGTAAACGAAGCAGCGTGGAAATTAAGTGACGCAATTAGGGAGTTGATTAGTATTACATTTTTATCCTTACTCAGCTTTAGTGTACAGTCATTATTTCGATGTACGTGAAGCATACTGATGCTTGAGCGTATTAGTTTTTAAAAGCTTTGAGCAATTTCAGTAAGTATATTGTGTTTCGCTTAAATGACAATTATAAAGTAAGAGTGATTGGTACCAAATAAGATCTAATGAAAAATGTTAAATAATGTCTTTTATGTTGAAAAACAGCAATCAAAGTTACACCAATGAATCAACATTTCACAAGCATGAAATAAACAATTCAAATACCTGCTGAGATCTCATTTCGCTTCATGAACAACAGTTCCCTGTTCAGCGAGAGGGTTCACACGCAATTTTCCCACCTCGTGCTGTACCATTGTCAACTACGGGTGCTGCTAACGCCACAGTCACACTGTCTGCTACGCCAGAGCCCACAAAGTCTCCCAGGACACTGGCAGGTACCGACCGCACCATTTCAAACCCCTGGAGCAAGGCAACGCACCATCCTTGCCTCCTGCGACAAAAATCCTCCCAAAACGTGCAGGTATCGTTTTTTTTTTTTCACCCTGCTCCTACTGCCCTCACCTTCACAGAACACACTATCCTCTCCTCCATCTCATTAGAGCCCGTTTCACACCTTTCTCCATAATGAATAACAAACAAAGTGCGTCCTCCAGCTGAGCGCCGATGTCCTTTTCTTCGGAATTCCTTAACACAACAAGCAGAAAAGGTCGAACGCCTACGAACCCGGTCCAATGTCCTTCCGTGAAAAACGATCGATTCGGGGCGTAAGGTGACCCGGGCAGTGTTTCGACACCGAAACACACACACACACACACACACTATTCTCGCCCCTCGTCCTCGGTACCTGCCTTCGTTCCGTGCGATTTGATCAATTATTTTATTAATCGACAACCTGTTGCTCTGCTGTACCCCTTGCTGCAACCCAGCAAATGTCCCGCGGCCCCAGGACGAACACAGCGGGACGGAACATTGACCAGAAGAGCCAGCACATGTAACATGCTGCAAACAATCGTAACAATAAAACAAAACGGACCACGCTGGGGTGTGCTTTCTGTGTTTTCTGTTTTGGGATGAAATTATGACGCTGCTAAGGAAATGTGTATATTATTTCGAAAAAAGTAAAGAAAATACATCCCGCTAAGTCTACGGCTAACACATGGCCGCTTTATTTATTGAGATACACCTCAGAGGCGAAAGACGCGTTAGCGCCATGCGTTTAAGGACGGAAGGCACACCCTGCGGTGCGGTGGGATGAGCGCTTGCCTTTATTTCGTTTTGGAATTAATACATCCTTTTGCTACATCCAACCACGTCTGGACAATTAATCGACCAGCGGACAATGGCAGTGGTGGAATTTGTGGAAAAGAGCTCATGCGAAGGAATGTAAGCTTAGCCCGTCTGCCTGTGACAGCACAGTTCGACAGCATAGCTTTAGGAAAACGCACACAAATTTGGGATTGAAATATTCTAAATCTTCTTGCCAAAGAATGTGTTTTGATGTACCATCAAAGGGAAACGTTTGGTTTAATAGCGTCAATTAATTATCCACGATAAGGCGATGTTCGCCATTGAATAGAAAATAGAAACACAATCTATCATTCTGAAATTTAAATTATGGTTAAAGTTATTCATTTCTCATGAAAAAAAAAGATGGTTCCCATTTTCTCGTGCATATTCCAAACGTTAATTGGGTGCAATTTAATTTCATCGCAACGGTACGTTCCACATAAATAGGTCATTTCTTCCCACCCAATACCATTCTAAGCTATGATATCAATGCTCTGCCACCCTGTCTGAGCATTGGAGGGTTGGTGTTCGAGTGCGTCCTTTGCCCCTTGTCCCATACTTTCCTGCATCCCCTGCAGTGCTCGCCTCCTTCGTGCTGGTGCAGTGGTGTACAAAACGATAATTAAAACATCACACGATCAGACATTTTGTTCGACCGATCCTAGCAGGCCATCCTCATCATCATCATCATCACTGACCGCGGGATACGCACCTCGCACCCCGGCACCTCGCTTTACACGCTTTGTTTTTTCGGGACGGAATGGTGGAACGGTGTTTGCTCGAATAAATCAACGCCCGAAACATCGGCCCCGCAACGGATATGGACGGGAGAAAGCGGGCAGGGCAACGCAAGGGGGAACTTAAATGAAATATGTATGATTGGCCGGACAATGGGCAGCACTGGACGGCGAAAGGCGGACCGGAGGCCCCGCCGTGACCAGCATGGTCAGCGCACGAACAACAACACATTATCACTTTCGGGGCTGGTTAACGAGAGCATGTGACGGTGGAGGCACTGTTACACTGCCAACAGGTCATGGGGTCCTGGAGGAATGCCAAAACTGAGCGAAAGAAGAGCAAGAAAAAAAAAACACACACACATACACACACACACACCGGGTGCTTCACGAATGATGATTTACTCCAACCCGCGGGCACACCCGCTGGTCCCAACATTCGCAGCGGAGGCGGGCACACACAACCTCACCATGTGGTGCAAATATTTGTTTAACTTCAAGGGAGGTTCCTTCCCCCCAAACACCTGGGACCCCTTGCACTGGGACATTAGCATTAGAGGGAGCACTCGGACCTGATTCCACGCACACACACACACACACACACTAAAAATTAAATTCGCCCATCATCATCTCCATCATCATGCTGCGAAAACGTGAAGGAAAATTTTCACAGTCACCCTTCACGCGCCAACGAGTCTCCGGTGGGTATGTGTGCGCGCGGGCACGAGACGAGACCCTTGCACAGGTACGGTACGGTGTGGAGGAGCAGTGTGGAAGGCCTGTTGGGTAAGTCACTCTGTTCAGCGACGTCATAAACCTTTGCCGTTCATAATTGAGACGTTCAAACGCTTCATCTTGCCACATTTGTTTTATTTGCCATGCTGCGTTTGCCCATTTTGTCTCACTTCCACTGCTCGATGCAGCAGCAGCAGCAGCAAAAAACACAGTCCCGAGGTCGTGACAGCTGGAAATCTGATTTTACAAATCCACCGGGCACCGGCTTATTTATTTGCTTGCGGTCACGTTTCTCGCAACGCTGTGCAAACAACAACAAATGGAGCCACCTTCGCGGCTGCAAAATGGTAGCGCAAACCTTTTTTATTTTTTTTTGTTAACCGAATTTGGCCCACGTCCACCTCGGTGGAGGAAATTTAATTTTTTGGGAGATCTTAACGCAAACATTATGGGCTTTCGCCCAGCATCGCTTGCCACTTTAACCTTTTGCGCTTTTATGGCACTCCGCAAATCCGAGTGGGTTTCGGCCACGTTTGTTCAGTATGTCATCGTGTCGGTTAAATGGGAAGAGGTGCAAAAACCACGGTATCAATCCCCGGCTTTGGGAGTGTTGCTATATTCAGAAATCATTTTGGTGCCGTGACCAGGATGCAATCCGCTCCGCTACTCTGCGTTCGAAATAGCATTCGCTATGCGCGAACCATGTCTTGTTAATTAAACCCTTCATTGATGTTATTTTTTTTGTTCAACAACATCTACAAAAAAGAAGCATAATATCAACCCTTTTATGCCTATCTGTCTTGTCACAGCAGCTCGCTACAGTTCATTTGAAACTAGGGGCCCCGCCATCAACCTTGGCTAAAATTAAGTAGCAAGAATGTAGCTCGCAACACAAGCTCGCATGGTCACAAACAGCATCAACCCCCAAACCCGCACCGTTTATTAATCTTTAACGAGCGAAAAATGTTACTTGCTGTAAAGGCTTTGCACTGAAACTGGCTCTGAAAACAACGAAAAAACCCCCCCGGCTCGTAACCCAACCATTAAGTGCCACAACACACACAACGTTATTAAAATTAAATGTCCACAATGAGTGATCTTTATGTCTTTCTGTCCGGCTTGCGTTGCCATTCCCTCCCCGCTGGCTCGCCAGGCCCACCCCGGATCAGTTCCTGTTTTTAAGGGGAGACACAAACAGCACCAGCCCGATCAGCACTCCAGCACCACAGCACCGGAATCCATCAGCCTGCAAGCGAGCTCCGCTTGCGCACAGTATAATCAGCATAATTTAGTCACTCATTAAGTTTCATGTGTCGGATTTTCTTATCTAAATTTGATAATAATTTTATTGCTATTTTATTACCACTCTCGGTGTCAGACTCTTTGCCTGCCCCCCCACGCTCTTTTCCGGTCAACTCTTTCGCTCTGGCCGATGTGTTGTGTGCACTGCGTTTACGTCCAGTGAAACCTTCACGGCATCATTCATTTTTTTTGCTGTCGCTCTCCGTCCGTTATTCTACTTAATCTTTGCACCGGAGCATCCGGCGGGGGCATATAAAGCTGATACAAAACACATGTGCGCACATTAGCACACCACTGGTCACAGACACACATTCAACGCGCGAGATCGAGCGGATCAATACTGAAACTCCCAAAGCCACTGCACTGCCCATCGTCCCATCGGCTTTGTCCTTTTGTTGCTGTCCCCGATCAGTGGACAAGTGCGTGGATCGAGCCAATGCGGCTCCTGATAAGTGGCTGCGATCAGTCTTCACCCCCGTCCCCGCTTGCAGTCCACATGGGCCCGGATGTGGCCGCGGCCGCGGGTCGTAAAAACTTTGGGTGTACCGCGTTTATGGCTTGTTGTGCGTCGGCTTGCGCGACGTTTGGAGATGATTTCGCCTCGAGATGGTTTGATGGTTGTGTGTGTGTCTTTTTTTTTCCTGGTCTCGCTCTCACTTTAAACCCATTCAACCCTGTTTACAGCCGATTCGAAGACTCTTCCGCTCGCGGGATTTTATGGCATTTTTATCAATTTCTTGTGTGTACACACGCTCGGCCCCTTCATCTCCGCCATCGCCGCCTGGCTCCCGCGAGCAAACCGTATGGAAAATGTGTACTGCGCAGAGCCCAAACCCCGTCATTAGTTAATTAGGCCGGCGAGCGGGGACGCCTGTTCGGGCCCGCGGCAGCCCCAGGAAGCAGCTCGCAGTTCGTGGAAGCTGGAGTTGGCCCCTCCGAAAAGGGCAAGGTTTGTGCTGCGTTTGCGCCGGCTGTTTGCGGGCGCGATCATGAGAATCGACATAATTAACCGTGAGTTTAATGTCTCTGTCTTCGCAGAAACCCGATCCAACCGGCGCTGATAAGAAATCGTCCGTCCGTCCGGCTTCAGCTCACCGTAGCCTCACCTTTTTCACTGAGGAATTGCCGAGTGCACATAGGACAGAAAAAATGGCTTAATTTAAGCACAAAACCGGTAACGCTTCCACTAATTATTTGCCGCGCTCCGGAACCCTCCGGAGTGGCCATCACATCCCTCCGTGCCTCTCTCTCTCTCTCTCGCTCAATTAGGTGCGGTAAAGTGTGAGCCACCGGACACCCCACAACTCACCGTGGTCCAGTAGTTTAGGGTGCTCGTTTTGGACATCGGCGTTCGGTGTTGATAGAGCGAACGCGGCGAGTAATTGCAACTAGCCGGCGTACGCGTTGTCCCGAAATGCTTCCGACTTGACGACTTAGCTTGACTCAAGACTCAATCTCCACTGCGCGGACTCGAATGAGTTTCTAATTAGGCAGATGAAGCGCTTGGTGGCTTCGGTGAAGGTGAGGAGGCTCTCACACGTGGAATTCACGCCAATGGCTAAATTGCTGCTCGCGTACTACCTGCTACCCGGAGTTAATTGAGTACCATGGGAAACTACTTTTTTATTTCTTCATTTTCTTCTCCAATCGGTCCCGGAGTACAGGTGGTACCAGGCATCACAAACGATTAAAAGATTTTCGATCGCTTCATGGCTTTTGGGAACACTATTTTCCTCACATTTGCCGAGGCGCGGAAAGCACGCGGTGGTACTTGGGAATTGGGGCTCGATCGATCGTTTGCTCTGAAAGGTGGGAAAAGGCGTATGAAGCGGGGGTTTTTTGGAGTGGATTTAAGCATTTTCTTGAACAGTTTGAGCATCAAACGGATGCGTGGGAAAATATTTCACCCTTTTCGTCGGAATTCGATGACCATTTTAATAACAGCGAGACAGCTTGCTGTTATGGTTTGTGTTAAAGCAAATTATCTTTGTTTTTTCCGTCAACATCTCAACATCATCCTGGCAGTGATCTCATCAGAAAGTTTTGAATTATTCGAACAATTACTAGCATCGGCTTTAGTTCGTTGTCCGTTTTGAGTCAACTGTAATGCTCATCTTGGAGGCTGTTGTTGCCTTTTTTTCTCACTCAATCAAAATCGCTTCGTCAATGAATGCACTACCTCATGGCTAAATTACGGAAGCACACAGGCATGAATAAACAAATATTTGCCCCGAAAGGTATCGCTCATCGGACACCTCTTTTTTTGCGGCTAATTTTTGCTCCAGTCAACGCATCACAATGAAAAAGGATTGCGTTTTTGGTTTTGCTTTCGGGCCACTGCTCAACAGCGGTAACCCATAAAATCACCATCCTCGTCACCATCATCATCATCATCATCATCATCATCATCATCACCATTATCAAGCTGAAGTGAAACTTGATGAGCACGGGAAACATTAACAATCTCTGGTGCGAAGGTTACACCAGGGCAGTGCGATTTTGACGAGACCCGGCTGTTGTTAAAGGGATCGTTTTGAGATGACCACAATCATTGCCTAAAGTACGGACAAAGAGAGATAGAGAGAGAGAAAGAGATTGAGAAGTGTTTCGACCCAATTGGAAAGTGCTCCAGCAGATCCTTTTCACAGCCTTCACAAGCCCCCGTCGCTCCGCTTTCTCAGGCTCAATATCCAATGGGGAATGATACTCAAGCTCTCGTACATCGTACACACCAACAGCCAGCTCACGATCAATTCTACCCACTTGGCCCGCAAAAAAAAAAAACAGAATGGCCCTTCCCCATGTTCCTGGACCGGTCGATCTTCTGCAAGAATCGTTCGTTCGCCTCGCAGGCGTCACGCTGACTTTCCGTCCCCATTCGTCGTCCGTACGGAGCGCGTCTGGGTTCTTCGGCGTTTCGATTTCCGCGGCTCCACCGTATCGCCTCATAAATATTTCATGTTTAACGTGTTGATTTATTTGTAAATAAGGCAAAGTTTATGCCCATG